>NW_024070206.1:6818222-6844800 GCF_014754425.2 Oryx dammah | reverse complement strand
GTGCGTCCCTCCCGTGCGCCCCGCGCGCTCCCGGGGCGCCGGCCGAGCGCCACGCGGTCTTAGCGCAAGTCGGGCTCGGAGCGTGCTCCTCGCGGCCGCCGGCCGCCCCGCCCGGTTCCCGCCGCCGGCCTCGCCCCGCGGTGCCTCCGCCCGGGCGCTTCGTGAGGCTGCCTGGCCCGGCCTTGTCCGCCGATCGCGCTGCGGCGCAACTCGGGGGGCACCCAGCAGGCGCCGGCTTCTCTGCTGGTCCCGCGCTTTCCGCGCGGTTCCGCCGCCTCCCATCCGCGAGACATCTCCAATTTGATAGGATCTTTGATCAACCGCAGCGTTTCCCCCAGGTGTTAGCTGCCTCAGTTTGTAACTTTTTTGCATTCCCTATGATTCCTTATTTTCTTTCCTCTCGAAGGTTGTGGATGGTACAAAGTTTGGACCTGGCATGTTAAAAAAACAAAAACATGTTACTTACAGTTTTACAGGGGGGTGCTGAGTGGGTTTTTAATTTACTGACAAAAATCATTCCACCGCATGACCCCAGGCTCTTCATTTTCTCTCTGAATCTCAACTATACTTCATCTATGAAGTAAAATTTAAATCATTTTTATCTCACCTGCCTTCAAGTAGAGGGTTGGTGAGATGACCTCGTGAAGGATCTTGCAGGGATCGCTAATGATTTTGTGATCTGTAGATTTGAAAGGTAGGATTAGAAATATATCATTTTCTTTTAAGCGGTGAGTAAAGAAACAGGGCGTCTTTCTCGCTCTCACCAGCTGGGGCAACTAGGGCTCTCCACACTTAGTGTCAGCGTCAGGAACACAGAATCAGGGTGTCAGACCTGAGATGACGGGTCTGTCCTGCAAGGACTACAGGTTAGTCCTGTAAGATCCTTTGTGCCATGGATTTTCTTTGCTCATACTCATAATAGAATAGTTAATTGTGTATTTTGAGTTTTCCCTCCTTTCACGTTTTCAGTCCTGGAGGGAGGGAGACTGAGAAAGAGAGAGAGGGGGAGAGAAAGGCAACTAGTTCTCATCTTTAAAATACAACAACAACAACAAAAAATCAATCCCGTTGATCAATGTGGAAAACCAAAGGCCCAAATCCCTTCCATTACCCTCCACTGTGATTAAAATTGAAGTGTTCTTTAAAAAAAAAAAGTCATTTCAGATTGCAAGGAAGAGAATCTCTCTCTTTCTCTAGGCCTCCCCCTCCTTCTTTGCCTCTTTCTCTCTCTTTTAAGGGAGACATAGGAGCAGCTTAGGGATGTTTTTCTGATTGGAGAGTTTTTAAGAGGCTACCTCTCAAAGGCAGCTGAGACGACTGAACGCTGACTTTAGGTGAGCCAGTATGAGGAATGTACTGCAGAGCCCTCCGGAAGAATCGAGACTGTTTTTTACAGGATAAATCACCTGTGTGTTTGCGTGACTGGATTATTTCGTGTATGTTGTTCCGACTCACCCTTTCCCTAGGACGCCAGGGCGACCTTCTGTGAGAGGGGGAGGAAAAGAAGGAAGATGTGTGAGCTCCCCCTGGTGCTCGTCTGTATTCAGGCGGATTGAAAAGAATTGTCAGGAGCACCCGTCTACACAAGCGGAAGGAAAAGTCAATGATCTGGGTTATTTCAAGTGGCCCCGCTTCCCCGCTCACCGGCGGAACATTTCAGATCAAGGTCTCCAGGCTTGGATTCTCTCGGATCCTTTATGTCACACTATCCGTGTAGATCTGCCTTTGTTAGATAATGTCATTTCTGTCAAGAGTTGGAAGAGGAATCCATGCCTTGTCAGAGAACAGGTTGACAAAGCACAACTTGAAGTGGGAATTTGGCAGCTGCCCTGTGGATGGGATTGCTCTTGGAATCAAATTGGATTACTTTTTTGTCCAGGCTTGTTCTCTTTCTGGATGAATAATTTTCACACACTAACTTGTGTGTGTGTGTGTGTGTAAGTAGATATCACAAAGATATCATGGGGCTCTGGTGCAAACCATCTTGATCAATAAGTCCTTTAATTCTAGACCATGTCTCCAATCCCAGTAATGTCCTGTATGTTTAAGTACTTTTTAAGCACCTGCAGTCAGAGACCTCTGAGGGCTCTGGTTCCAGTGAAGGCGGTGGAGGCAATCCCGTGCAGTCTACTGGATAAATTCATCACAGCGGCCTTCAACAATTTGTCAACGTGTATTTAGTTAGTCCTGCATTTGGTCCACACTATGGGGAGTGTAGGGCTTCCCTGGTGGCTCAGATGGTAAAGAATCCTCCTGCAATGTGGGAGACCTGGGTTCGATCCCTGGGTTGGGAAGATCCCCTGGAGAAGGGAATGGCTGCCTACTTTGGTATTCTTGCCTGGAGAATTCCATGGACACAGGAGCCTGGAGGGCTATGTAGTCCATGGGGTCGCAAAGAATCAAACACAACTGAGCGACTAACACTTCTACTTATGGGGAGTATAAAAGATGTAGGGATATAATCCCTACTGAGAACTGGTTGGATTAGCTAAGGGATAAACTTCAGTGTTCATGAAAATAGATTATTAAGATTCATTAACCTCATAAGTCAAGGCCGAGCTTTGGGTGCGTTTAGTTTTCTGTGTGTGATTCTGGCTGCATGAGGGTCTTGTCAAGCCAAAAATGGACCCAAAGACCCCAGCTCTCCTGACGGCTCCTGAGTCTCTCCTTTACTCTGAGCTTAATCACAGAGCCCTGAAGCCCACCCAGGAGACCGTGGCAAGCTTTCACTGATCTATCAATTCTTTATGATTTTAAATGCATTCTCCTCTCTGGCTTTTATTTCTCCTGACACACCAGGCTCACTCCCCTTTACTTCTTTGCTGGGCTCTTCCTCTGGTCTGGCTGCTTTCCTCCTCCCCTCCTCCAAGCCATCCAGTGCCTACATTTTAAAAAAGTATTTATTTGTTTGTTTGGCTGTGCTGGTCTCAGTTGCAGGACGCAGTATCTTTAAATGCTGTATGCGAACACTTAGTTTTGGCTTGTGGGATCTAGTTTCCCAGCCAGGGATTGAACTGGGCCCCCCTGAGTTGGAAGCACAGAGTCTTAGCCACTGGACCTCCAGAGAAATTCCCACTGTCTACTTCATAGTGAGGTGCACCTCTTTCCTGACAATTCTCACCTACACAAATTGCTCTCCTAACTCTTTCTGCACTTTTTGTTTGTAGCCCGAAATGAACTATTCTTATGGATAGCCCCTTCCCTGATCTCCAAGACCTCCATGTATATGTTACCCCTGGCCCTGAACCAGAAGCTTCCTGGGGGAGTAATGGCTTATGTTTCTTCTGTATCATCACACTATCCAAGTGCGCCGATTTATTTAAGGAGTGCTCTGTTCAATGAGTAAATTGAAATAATAATCCTGAGGGATTTTTTTTAATCTCAAAAAATTCTTAAATCCCATGTCTCTTACATGAAAAATTGTCAAATTAAGGAGCCATTTCCAGGATTTTAATTTGTGTATTAGTTATGCTTTGCCTCCACCCCAAAAGGATTTAAGGTGGGCTTAAAATATTAGGAAAACTAGACAAGATTATTAATTCTGTCCTTGCAAGCTCTAAAATCACATAGTTCTGGGTCCCAATTTAAACAATGGAGAAATTTTTTTTTTAAGGTAAAAGGTGCACTTTCTAGTATCTCTTATTTTCATGTTAAGGAAAAAAAAATCACAGATACAACATTTCAGAAATATTTTTGCGTCTTCTTTGCATAGCACACACACACACACACTCACACTCACACGAGAACTGTACTGGCAGTGAACATGGGTTGTTTAAAGTATAGCTATTCAACTGTCATATAAAGTGAAATCTATATTTTCTCTCCCTATATGACTATATATTTAACATCTCTATGCATATGTGTGTGCATACATATGTATATGTTATATACACACACTCCACATTATTATTTCAAGGGGGATTTTGCTCCTTCTGGCTACCAGCAATAACTAGTCAATATTTACACTCTTGAATATCGATGATGTCGTGCATACACGGAAAAGCTGTGGAAAACATCTCCTTTTTCACACAGAGTTTTAATTATTTGTAAGGACTTTGATTGTTCACTATCTAATGCCATGGATTGGTCCTCGCAGTGTCAAGGGCACTGTCCGGAACTCCCACAGTATTTATTATAAATAGGCTTCTAAAGCCGGGTTGATTGATGTTTGGCATAAAATGCTATTCCTCTGAGCACATATATTCCTTCTGTTCACCATTTTCATAGAAAAATACCAGGGCTGATTTTTTATTCAAATCTCCAATTTATGCAGGGTTTAAACTACTAAATACCTAAAGCCTTTTTTCAGATCTTTTTTTCCTGCTTTTCTATTAGGTAGGTAACTAAATCTTTTGCTTCAACACAAGTAAGAACTGGAGATTTAGCAGATTCCTGTGGGGGAGAGAAAGAGTTTATTAATTATATTGAGAATCAAATAATATGCTTCTTTGACACTAATGTTCTATCTTTCTCCACCCCGAGTACCCAGAGGGACAACTTTAAAGCCTTTATCAGGGTCTAGATTACCGCATTTATGGTTCCTTAGAAGAAGAAATTTAATGAATGGCATCCTGAGTTGAAGAGAGAATTCGAGATGTTTTAAGATTTAAGCTGCAACAGTGGAATGAGTTTTTTCCAAGTATGTTCCAGAGATTGTAACATAAAATATCACCCAAAAAGTACAATAATGTACATTTTCATGAGTTTTAATAAATTGTTAATACTGATGAAATGTAAATTTTTCCTTTACCACCCTTATCTGGATGTGACAGAGTCCTACAGAAACCTGTAAGTACCCGTTTAAAGCAATTTACAAGATACTGTAGAGATTCCCGGCAATAAAGAATGATTAGTGGCCTTGTTAAAAATTTTTATATTGATAATATTAAACCAAGTGCCTTATCCAGATTGAGCTGGTTTTGGCTGGTGTCTGTACAGGTACCTTTATCAAGAATGCCCTTTTACTTTATAGGCTCTGTATTAGAAACAAATTTTACTTGAATACAGTTCTTCTGTTACTGATGGACAGCAGAATATTTACTGAGTGTTTATTACCTAACCAGACACTGCGCTAGGCTTATTCCATCGATTATTACACTAGAATTTTATAGCTACTATATAAGGAAGATACATGATTACCACTCTTCTGGTTGCTCAGAAGGTAAAGAATCTGCCTGCAATGTAGGAGACTTGGGTTCAGTCCCTGGGCTGGGAAGATCCCTTGGAGAAGGAAGTGGCTACTCACTCTAGTATTCTTGCTGGAGAATCCCATGCACAGAGGGAACCTGGCGGGCTACACTCCATTGGGTCGCAAAGAGTCAGACATGACTGAGTGACTAACACTAAGCATCACTGAAAAAAAAAGGATGAGGAAAGTTGAGGCATCAGAGTTAAAAGTGATTTTCCCCAAGTTTCCTGCTGACTTAATCTCTCCGGACTGCTATAACAAAATACCATAGACTGGATGGCTTGTAAGCAACAGAAGTTTATTCCTCACAGTTCTGGAGGCCAGGAAGTCCAAGATCAAGGCGCCGACAGATTCCGTGTCTGGTGAGAGCCCACATTCTGGTTTGCAAACAGTGTTTGCTAGTTATAACCTCACACGGTGGAATTTACAAGGAAAGGTACTGTCTCAGCTGCTTTTATAAGGGCACTAATCTCATTACTGAGGGCTCCACCCTCATGACCTGTCCCCTTCCAAAGATGCTCACCTCCTGATACCATCACATTGGGGTTAGGTTTCAACATATGAATTCTGGAACATTAGACCACAGCACCTGCTTAGTAACTAGTGAAGGTAGGGACTGAACTGGAGTAGTACAACCCTGCTATCCACTGTCTTTAAAGGGCCAGTTAGTGGATCTTAGGCTTTGCAGGACATACATTGTCTATCACAGCTACTCAAGTCTGCTGTTGTAGTGCAGAAGCAGTTCTAGATAATATGTAAATGAATTGTGTGGCTCTGTTCCGATAAAGCTTTATTTGAAAAAAACAGGTGGTAGGCCAGATTTCTCCTATGTCTATAATTTGCTGACTCCTGTACTGATCTATTCTGCCAGCCTCTTCAGTGCAAAGAAAACCCACTAAGTGCAGCTAACTTTAGGTCTCCATACTGGGTGAATCCTCTGAGAAGGTGAAACCAGTGTGGACTAAGGGCCTTAGAAACTACCTCCAACCTTGGCACTTGACCCTGAACATCGTTGTTGGAGGTTTTGGAAGGCTCCTCTTAGAATGTAATATACTTATAAGAGTGGGGTCTTGAGTTAACTCGTGAGTCCCTATTATTGTTTCAGTGTGAATTAGAAATACTTAGAGTGAAGCTGGAGTCCATATCTGCCTGGATTTCTAGTGTTCTGAAGGCCCCTTAGCCTTATCTACAGGACAGCCTTGCTTCATCTTCCAGGGATTATTGGAGCCCCAAATTACTCTTCATGCAATCCTTGTTTTGTTTAATTGGACTTTTTTAGCATGTTCCCGTGGGTCAGTCTGGGCTGATCTGGTGGCTCACTGGTTTTCCAGACTACTTAGGACTGAAGGTGTGCCTTATACTTCCAAGTCTTTAAACCAGTAGCCCAGGGACTAGGTCCTGCCCACCAACTGGCCAGAGACATCTCTGAAATTCTATTTTCATCAGTTCCTAGACCATCTACTACTTCAGGTCATCCGTGACTGTGTGTTAGAAAGCAGATACTGTCTCTCCCTGCCAGTGTGGGATTCACTGTCTTCCCCATCAGATATGTATTCTGCAGGACGTATTGGGCTTCTTGACCACTCAGCTCATCACTGGCTGCCTCCCTGCCCCAGTGGACAGGCACAGGTCCAGTCCTGGGTCTTCTCAGTTGGCTCCATTTACTGGCAGGTTGTTGATTCATGTTTGGCCATGTGGCAGGAAAAACTACCTCCCTACTCTATGCAGCCTTGCCAAAAGTGAGACACTTCCTTTCTTTCATACTCAAAAGGTAAGTAATATGACCATAGAATATAGTTATTATAGGAGAGTTGCACAAGGGTTTGGCCTTCCATTTCTCAAAAGTAGTAAGATAATGGAAACACAGTCTTGGCCTGATTGGGAAAATGACAGATGCAACTGGGTGAAAGAAAAATCAAAATGATAGCTGATGATTAAGAAGAGCTGAGATTAAACTTCAGATGCCGTGTGACTAAAGATATTTTCTCTCCTCTTTCCACTCAAACATCTTTTTTTAAAACGCAATTTTTTTCATTAATCTCGGTGATGATTTTTATATTAAAGAGCTAAGTGGAATTTTTAACTAAGAGGAAAATTCTCTGGTGTTGGATTTAATCCTTGAAATCAATCAACAAGTCATTTAAAGTCCTTTAAATCATCACAAGATGAAAGGCCTCTTTGGATTTAAAGCCAAAGAAGTAATCCCCTGTCTCGGGGGTGACCGAAAAGAATGATTGTGAGCAGTGATCCCTGCTCTTAAGTAGATTATAGTGTCATTGCCAAGATAAAATGAAGACGTAAGAGACCATTAGGCCAACTAAACAATATGGCGCTTCTAGTCTGTAAGCTTAGAGCAGAGAAAGATGATGGAGCATCGGAGTAAGTGCTGTGCAGAGAAGGTTGGGTTTGAGGTGTGTGCGTGCACGCGCTAAGTTACTTCAGTCGTGTCTGACTCTCTGCAACCCCATGGACTGTAGCCTGCCAGGCTCCTGTGTCCATGGGATTCTCCAGGCAAGAATACTGGAGTGGGTTGCATGCCTTCCTCCAGGGAATCTTCCCAAGCCAGGCATCGAACCTGCATCTCCTGTGTCTTCTGTATCGTAGGCAGATTCTTTACTGCTGAGCCACCGGATAAGCCCTGGGTTTGAGGTAGGTTTATATCAGGAAGCCACTGATGGTTTTATACCAGGGAACAAGTTGAATGTGGGTTCCTTGAGGTTAGAGGTGGCTAGCTGTCTTTGCTAGCTCAAGTCTAGGTCACACATCATGGCACACAGTTGGTGCATAAAAAAGTTTATTTAGTATGAAAATCAAATTTTAGTGGTGCAGACTACTTGTTGGAGAGATTGGAATCAGGAAAAAGATGATAACCTCTTTGATGACCAGAGGTATGCTGGATTATTTTTGCCAGCTAGGACCTATAATAGCTAACAATACTAGGTAAGCTCTCAAAACATTTTCACTAAAACTGCAGATTAGTCTCGGACATCAATCAGCAAGTTTCCAAACTCTTTTGATTGTTAAAAAAAAATGTGAGCTTTGAATTTAAGGCAAAGAAATAGATCCCCATTTTTTGAGTGAAAACCAAGAAAGGATCTTAAGCTTAATTTTTAAGGGAAGTAGCATGGTGGAAAATTTTATGGGTAAGGGAGTGAGATCACATCACATCACAGTCGCATCACAGGAAGTAAGATGGCCACGCAGGTTGTTGTCCATGATTAGCTGGGGGATCTTTGGTAAGGTCATTGTTCTGTACCTTGTTCTGTCACTTGAAAAACAAAGATGAGGACGTCTTTCCAGATGGATTGTGGTGAGGATTAGCATATATAAACATCAGCACAGACTCTGGTCCAGGGTAGATCATTTCCTGATGCTCCTTTCAGTTTTGCTCCTCCTCCTATGGAGCTGAATTAAATGAGAGCCTCGACTCAAGTGAAGTCATGGAGTCATGATGTCCTGGGCTACAAAGACTGGAGTGTCATTGGGTGATAAGGACGAGCGTCATGGATGCCACCCCCTCCCCCATTATGCAGGTCAGACCACAAGTTCTGAGCACGAGGGGACTGCACTGATGAGTACAGACAGGAAAACTCTGAGCACTCAGTTAGACTTGTGGGATATTCGTTGTTACAGCTCAGGAGGCAAAATGAAAAGAGGTGGTAGTCAAGAAACAAACAAAAAAACCCAACAATCAATTTATATGCAATGGAAGGCGGAAGAGTTGACCTTTGTTGGTTATTAGTGATATCTAAGTGCTTTTGGTGGGCCTCCCTGGTGGCTCAGTTGGTAAAGAATCTGTCTGCAATGCAGGAGACCCCGGTTCGATTCTTGGGTCAGGAAGATCCCCTGGAGAAGGGACTGGCTACCCTTCCAGTATTCTTGGGCTTCCCTGGTGGCTCAGCTGGTAGAGAATCCACCTGCAGTGTGGGAGACCTGGGTTCGATCCCTGAGTTGGGAAGATCCCCTGGAGATGGAAATGGCTACCCACTCCAGTATTCTGCCCTGGAGAATTCCATGGACGGTATAGTCCATGGGGTCACAAAGAG
The DNA here is from genome assembly GCF_014754425.2 of Oryx dammah. NCBI lineage: Eukaryota > Metazoa > Chordata > Mammalia > Artiodactyla > Bovidae > Oryx > Oryx dammah. The sequence continues at coordinate 6,835,566 of NW_024070206.1, read as the reverse complement.
TCGGACACAACTGAGCGACTTTCACTTTCAAGTGCTTTTGATTTTTGTGAAATTATTTCCTCATATGTTCACTGATGGGTTAATAGAAAAAATGGATCCCAATGAAAGCTCTAAGTGAGTCAGCTGTGTTCAGCTCAAAAGGAGTCCTTTTTCTTCTTGGTGTGAGCCAGAGGAGTGGGTTTGTTTAATTAAGGAGACCAATTTTTCCCAGTTGTTCTGGGAAAACTTGGGGCATGCTTTGATTTCTACAGTGGTGGAAGGAGTTTCCCCAAGAATTGAAAGCGAAGCCTCTGTCCTGCCAGTGGAGGTTTCTCAAGCCTTCATATGGGAACCTGTATAGTCCCGGGGACCATAGGAGCTGCCCTTCCATGCTGCCAGCTTGCTCTCATGGACCACAGTGGATGTAACAGGAGACTGGAGTCTCTGTGGAGGCTGCTGCCCCACCAGGCCTGCCTCTTCATTTCCGGCTTCTCCTTTCATTCCGATCACCAGCCTTTCCTTGGGTGCCTCGTGGTACCAAGTGAAGCGTCGTCATCGCAGCCCCTACGGCACTCGGGTGTACTGTGTGTTGGTTGTCCTTGGCTGCTGTGGCTTACCCTGGAGGTGGCTGTTGGGTCCCTCTAGTCCAGATGCTCTGGTGCAGTGCGTGGGAGCGTCAGGCATGTTGAGCACCGCCCACATAGGCTCCATCGATTCATCTCTATGAACATCTCTTTCTTAAAAATGAAGCTGCTGAGTGATTTGCCCAGGCTTTGTGGACTAGCAGATAATAGATCCAAGATTAGAATATAGGTCTTCAGGCTGCAGAAATTTTTTTCCTGCAGACCACTGATCCTCAGACAGGGAAGCAACTTTCTCATCCCTCTGCCCCCACCAGAATGGCAGATCATAACTAGGGGGACCGGAGCATAGCTTGAAAAGTCATAGTTAGATCATTCTAAGTACATATTGTTTTCATGATCAAACCGAAAAACAGAATTTTCTCAGTTAAACAACTGTGGTGGGTGGTACTGGTGCTCACGTGACACAGTGATTAGAGCTTCAGAGACACAAAGGAAAGAGAGGACTGTCGAAGGTTCGTTGGATTTGCCGGCTAGAAAGGAATGGTGATCTTCAAGAGACTTGTTTCAGCTCCACAGTGGATATGGAAGCTGGTTGCAGGGACTGAGAAAAGAAGGGGTAAGGAAGGAGCGCTGACAACGCAGGCAAAGCAGAAGTGGGACTGTGGAAAGAAATGGAGCAGAACTTTCCGCAGGATCAAGGCACCGTCTCCGGCGAGACCGGATCGAAGTTTCAACCTCTTGTCTTCCAACCCCAGTTCCTCTCTGTCCTTGTTTAACACAATATGTTACTTGGCAGTTTTTGTTAAAAAGCTACAGGGATTGTATTTTAATATATTAATATATTTAACACATTGAAGATGTTTCTGTGTCCCCGAGGTAAGTACATTTCTTCCCCTGTTCTCTGAGGATGCCGCCCCCATGCCACCCCCAGCTCCTGCTCTCTGCAGCCCTTCATCTCCTCGTCCCCGCCCCCACCCTCCCACGGAACTAGACAGCCAGACAGTGAATCACTCAAAACAAAGGCTGAACATACTTGAAAATCCTCTGGTCTTAGTGTAAGTCAGAAAGATTTGGATGCGTACTTGTTGAGCAAGTTTTTCTGTCTTCAGAGACTTAATCTAGTTGAGAACTTCGATTCTAGATTCCCAAGGGCAGGGCAAGGCAGGGGGAGAAGGTACCAGAGAAAAGGAGAACAGGAGGTGAAGAAACCCCAGGTCTCCACCGAGGCAGCAGCTCTCTGTCCCCCCACTCCACCGGGGGTCCTGGAGGCCCACCCAGCACCCGGTGGTCCTCACTGCCAGCCGGGGAGGGCTTCTTTGGGAACATGCTGCTGCAGAGCTGGTTGGCATGTTCCTCAACATTCTTTCCAGGCCTCATCTGATTGATTATAAGCCTAGGTGTGGCGGTTACAAGCAAAGGGGCCTCCTCCTCCTTTCCCGGTGCCATTAGTTGGAACTGGATGGACATCTTCCGCAAAAAGAACAGCACGGAGAGCCCACTGCCCTGCATTGCAGGTGTTCATGAACTCGTCTTCCCTGCTCTACTGCTAAATCCTTGAGGGCAAAGATCATCTCTTTTTTTTTAACCTCTGCATAATTGATACATGAAATCATTCTTGGCACAGAGCTTGATTCATGTTTGTTGAATGAATAAATGAGTGAATGGCTATTTGATGAATAAAATAAGAGTTAAAATGTTTAGAAGTAAACATCAGAAGGAACCAGAGAGAGAGAGAAAAAGAGAGGGGAGACTGGTGTGTAGTTTCTCAGTCCTGTCTGACTCTTTGAAGATGCTTAAAGAGGCAAGGATGATTATTTAAACAGAGCTGAGAGTGACTGGGAGAGGAAGGATTATAGGTAAATCCAAGTTCTTTTGGAGCCTGGTAAAAGGGATGAGATGATAAATGGTGAGCCTCTGATATGTTGGGGTTAACATTTTTTTTTCTTTAATAGCCATAGGTAACACTAAACTTATCTTCTTCATAGTTCTATTTCTGGTCATAATGCATGTCTAGTAGCATTGACAGTTAAGAATCATCAAGATGGTCTAAGAGTCTATAAAAGATAAAGTCATGAGGTCATGTTTTAAGTCTTTCGGTATTCATATTTAGAAAAGCATGTTCCTGTCATCCTCGTATTATTCTGTTTATCATCTGAGAACAGAATTTGCTGTAAGAGCATGTTCCAAATGCCAGGTATAATTGTGTGTCCTTAGCCTGGCAGGGTACAGTCCATAGGGTTGCAAAGAGTTGGACATGACTGAGGCGATGTAACACACAGATACTGGTAAAAGAATCTGCCTGCAGTACAGGAGACCCAGGTATGAGCCCTGGAGAAGGGAATGGCAGTCCACTGCAGTACTCTTTCCTGGTAAATCCCATGGACAGAGGAGCCTAGCAGGCTACAGTCCATGGGGTAGCAAAGAATCGAATACAACTGAGTGACTAACACACACACACACACACACACGCCTTCAAGCAAGTTCACATTTATTCATTCACTAATTTTTCACTTTGGTTCATTCATTCACTCATTCAAAGGCATAAATTAAGCCCTCAAAGAGATGCTTTGTGGGTCCCGAAGATTGATAAAAAAGGGAGTTCCCAGCCTAGCAAGGGAAACAAACTCCTGAATGTATATTTAGGGGTCATGGTCAATGCTGACACGTGAGACATAGCATTTCTGACCCCTTCCTACCCTCTCCTGAGCCATCTCAACCCAAGCCATTGGATTGACTGCCTCCTTTTCCACCGAGGCTGCCCTTACCTGAGCCCTTCAATGGAACCCCAAACTCTAGGAAGGAGGGGAGCTCTGAAGCTCTTCTTGTTTTTTTCCAGTCTCCCATGAACTTTGATCTTGCCTCCACCCCAGCAGCCATAGCTAGACCCCATTTTCTCCTCTGGCCTTTACTACGTGGTTCCAATGGCTGCCCCATCCACACCTCATCTCGCCATGGCCTTTGCACACTTTGGACTGGCTGGCCCCCTCCCTTGGGGGTTGCTCTTGGCATTGGGTCAGATCTTCTTCTCCCTTCCTCCTAGCAGCTACCCCCCTTTCATGTAATATCTTGTTTCAAGGTCTGCCAGCAAGGTTCAGATCAAAGTCGGCTCAAGATAGCCCCTTCCGCCATGCTCTACTGCCCTGTACTGCCATGATGCTCGTGAATACCTCTTTCGGCAGAAAAACTTCCTTTGGATGTGCTTCAGAAGGGAGGAAGGAGTTCTTGCTTCTGCTGGGGCTAGCCCAGATCCTGGACCTACTATACTGCCATTTGCAGATTTCAACCTGAGGACTAAAGGAAGTCCAGTGGGAAAAGACGTGACACGGACCGATTCATTAAAGAAGCTGAAAGCTCTGTGCCCACTTCAAGGGAAAGTGTAAAACTGTGGATTCAATGATTTGATAGAATATATATATAGTGTTAGTGGATGAGTTGGAAAAGGAAATCAGTATTTCTCCATCTCTTATGTTAATCCCCAGATCATGTTAATAAATTCTGACATAGTAGACTTTCTGGTGTGAGAAGATATTTCATTTGAAATACGACAAGGTTTAAAAAAATGTTATTTATGTAATATCATCCCTTAATTTAATGAAGCTTTTTGGATGACTTTGTTGTTAAACTGATTTGTCAATTTGCCTCATAAGATTGTATTTCTCTCTGTAAGAATAACTAAAATATATAGAGATATCACAGGTAAGTGGGGGGGAAACCCTTCAAACTTATATTTTGGAGAAAAATAGTGACCTTTTTTGAAATCAGAGTACTGCAGTCTTCATTTCCAGTCTTTAAGTCTGTTAAAAATAATTTGAATATATGCATATATATATATTTTTTAAGTAGGGAAAAATAACTTATTTATTGTAAACAGAGTATCATTGAAAATGCAAATTTTTGAGCTGATAGAAAAAAAGAATTGCAAATCATCAGTTTGTCAAAGATCAACATCAGCTCAAACAAACCTGAGTTGACTTTTCAATAGGTTTCTGAAAGCTGGAGCAGTGGAAATTGCTAAAAGGGGAGGAGCCGGCAAAGATGCGTTCCCAGTTCAGGATAGCATCTCTCGGCTGAAACAAGCTTCACACGTTAGCCGGCAATCATTAGGTTGGTGACTTTCCTGATACCCAGGAGATGCTTGCTTGAGGAATAAATTTCTATGTTGAAGCATTTGACAAGCCTCAGTTCCTGATGTCTCACACTCAAGCCTTACTTTATAGTCACATCTGTTAGTTTAAAGCATTTTTAGTTTATTGAAGAAGGCTTCACAAAGAAAAAACAGATGATGAAAATCTCATCTGTCAAAACTGTTATTAAAACCAGTAACAGTGTGAAATTTTGTTTAAATTGAAAGCATCATTTATTTTTATCAAACATTTTATAAACAATCACATTTGAGAAAGATTTTAGGGGACCTGGAGAGCCCTCAACAAGACGCAGCTCATTATGTCGCTTTGTTGCTCATAGATAGACAGAGCCTGCTTTCCTTTAACTCGAGGAGAGACCACAGGGGTCAAGACATTACCCGGAGCGGGGCTCGGCCGTCTCGAGGAGGGAGCGTGAGCAGGAAAGAGGATGCGCCCACATGGGAACAGAAGACCTATGTCAGATGGCAGACATAGGGGCCACCTTCCTTGTCCTTTTCAGATCGATTAATTTGGAGCAACGTGGCCTGTGCCTCAGGCTCTGAGAGGGCTTAGACGAAGAAAGGAAAGGAAAGAAGAAAGGATATTCGTGGAAAGAATGAGCAAGGCTTGCTTTCTTTTCTTCTGTGCAGACTGTTGATTTCATGCTCAGATCTGCTCCTAATATCAAAGGGTGCTTTCCCAGCCAGGAGGAGTCACAGCCAACCTCAAGACAGGGAACAAGACGAGCATCAAGTCCATTTAGTTGAATCTTCATTCAATCCATATGTCTGGCAACGTGGAGACAAAACATCCGACACTTCGCTCTTGTGTAGACGCGATCTTAGAATATACACAAGATCTAGTTTCATGTTCTGAACTGTATCTCATGCTTCTTTGGCTATTTGATGTTAGCAGCTTTGACAAAGAAGTCATGTCTGAGGCAAAGTAGAACCGTGTCAATCTGAATGATTTGTTCAAGGGGTGACCTTTTTCTCTCCTTTCTCTGACAATACTGTGCTTAATTTTGTCACACTTAGATATCTCTTCCTGGGAGCCAGCAAAGGTTTGTCAGGGGCCCTGGGGCGTGGGAATGGGGGCTTACAGAGTGGGAAGGGCCCTGCAGATCATCAGCTTTCTGTATCCATTCTTTTCTGAAGCCGACTGTTCTAAGAATGGGTCTGGTTCTCCTTGGATATCACTCCATTCTTAAGCCCTCCTTCCATTTATAAAAGAAAATCTTACCTCTTACTCATCAGTTACCTCCCTGAAGAATGCAGCTCCAGGACATAAAGACACCCCCGCCCCATCCCCCAGCACTTTAAAGAAAAGGATTGTTGGGATCTTGCTGCGCTATGTCACTTTAGTCATTTCTGAGTCTTTGGGACCCCATGAACTGCAGTGTACCAGGCTGCTCTGTCCATGGGATTCTACAGACAAGAATACTGGAGTGGGTTGCCATGCCCACCCAGGGGTTGAGCCCACGACTCCTACATCTCCGGCATCAGCAGGCCGATTCTCTTAGCGCCACCGTGGAAGCCACTAAAACCAGGCCCTCACTCTCTGTCCCAGCTGCCTGTTTCCCACATTTTCCAAGAGGTGAAAATTTCATGTTTACTTCCAAAATAGCAGTATTAAATTTTCTGGAAATGAACCCAGTATTAAGTTAGTGTTGTATTTTAGCTAAGTTAATGTTTATATTTCTTGACCATTTATTCAGAGTTGCAGGAAAAAAAATATTTTCATTAACTTTTGCCAGATGATTATATATTGTCAACCTCTATGTTAAACATAAACACAAATGTCTTGCTCACTGGTAAACTCTTTTCTGCTCATTTATTTTTGCCGTGTGCTTATTACAGGAATGGCTGGCAAGTGCCACTCTTAAGAATATTAACAACAGGAATTAATGCACCTTTTGTGAGCTCTGAATGTCCTGTGGTCCCAATCATTTTTTATTTTTTCCTCTGAACTCTGTATTTTGATGTCCTCTGAACCCAATATCATTCTAGCCATAAATTATATTCATCCATGGAAATATAAGCTAATTGGGAGAAAAACTCTATTGTCATTAAAAGATGCATTTCCAATAAGAAGTTTATTTGTTACATTCAATAATTTTAACATCAAAATGTAAGATATAGTTACGTTATTTGAGCAGTTGTGGCTTACTAACTGTAATGATAATTAATTCAATCCAGAAAAAATTTTGGTAATAATATGAGAGTTGGACCATAAGGAAGACTGGATGCCAAAGAATTGATGTTTTCAAACTGTGGTGTTGGAGAAGACTCTTAAGACTTCCTTGGAAAGCGAGGAGGTCAAACCAGTTCATCCTAAAGGAAATCAATCCTGAATATTCAGTTGGAAGGACTGATGCTGAAGCTGAAGCTCCAATACTTTGGCCCCCTGATGTGAAGAACTGACTCATTGGAAAAGGCCCTGATGCTGGGCAAGACTGAAGGCAGGAGGAGAAGGGGACGATACAGGACGAGATGGTTGGATGGCATCACCGACTCAATGGACATGAGTTTGTGCAAACTCTAGGAGATTTTGAAGAACAGGGAAGCCTGGCAAGCTGCAGTCCATGGGGTTGGAACTGAACAGCAACAACAATTTTTCTTTCACGAAACAAGAACAATTTAAACTTTTCGTATTCATATGAAATATGTATTCATAAATACATATTCTTGTTGCAGAGAAGTATGAGTCAATGGTCAGTAAAAGACTTTCAAGCATCCTCATTAAGATACAGTTCTGTGAGAAATTAAGTAAAATGGAAATATAATATCAAAGTGAAAGTGACATAAACTTTCTGCTAAAGAAGAGTTTGTTCATATGGCAGTGGTGGTGGATATCAAGTGAGGACGTGGGTCATTCAAGGGCTTGGTGGGAGCTGGATGGCACACTTCCACCCAGGAAACTGACCTGAGTTTATTAAAATAGTTTACAAAAATATCGGTGGTATTATGTGAAACCTAACTGAGGGCAAAGGGGCACGGAGGAGCCTAGTCCTAAAGTGAAGGAACAGCCACCAGTCAGCGAAAGTGACTTTATCTCAGGAAAGAGCTGCCGTATAGCAGCTGTGGTCTTGGGTAGAAGGTGGAGCAGACCCGTGTTCTAGAAGGGTGGAAACCAGGAAGATACAATGCCCTGACCTTACTCTTTTCCTGTCGTCCAATCTTTTGCCAATGCCTCCCACTGGTCAAACCCCACACAAGTTGGGTTCTAACAGCAGGCGTGACGGCAGCCCTTAATCTTTCATTGTTAACGATATTATGATGTTAGCTTGAGGTTTTGTGTGGACGTCTATCATGAGATCGAGGAGCTTCTTTTTTTTTTTCCTTTTCTTTTTTAAAAAATATTTGTTTGCATTTACGTATTAATTTGTGCCAGTCTTAGTTTCAATACGAGGGACTTTAGTTGCCACATGCAGACTTTAGTTGCAGCATGTGGGATCTAGTTCCCCAGTTCAGTTCAGTTCAGTTCAGTCGCTCAGTCGTGTCCGACCCTTTGCGACCCCATGAATCGCAGCACGCAGTTCCCCAACTAGGGATCAAACCTGGGTCCCCTGCTTTGGTAGCGTGGAGTCTGACCCACTGGGACACCAGGAGAGTCCCGAGGAACTTCTTTTGTATTTATAGTTTTTGAAAGGACTTGTCATGAATTTTGTGAAAAACTTAACTGCATCTACTGAAATAGCTATGTTTTCATTTTTACCCTATTAATAACAATATCGATCGATTATTATACTATGTATAATATAGTATATTTCTATAACCTTATATTTGTTTTGTTTTAATTTACGTATTTTTTAATTGGTGGAGAATTGCTTCACAGTTTTGTCTTGGCTTCTGCCTCACAGCAGCGGGAATCAGTCGTACCTCTATATGTTTATTCCCTCTCTCCTGAGCCTCTCTCCACTCCCCGCCACCCAATCCCTGCAGGTCTTCACAGAGCCCCAGACTGGGCTCCCTGTGTTACTCAGCAACTTCCCACTGACTGTTTTACACTCGAGCGTGGATATATGTCAGCGCTGCTTTCTCAATTTGTCCCTCACCTTCCTGCACTGTGTCCGCAAGTTCATTCTCTACTGGGTTCATCATATCAGGCAACGATTTTGCAAGGATATTTTCCTGTCCCCTATCACTTATCCACTGTGCTATTATTATCATACTTAATATTTCTTCACTGTTATAAACCCCATCGTGAGTTTTTGTTGTTTCTGCTTTAAAGATTAAAAAAAATTTTTTTTTAAAATCAGGAAAAAATAGTTCTTTATATTTCTCAAGAAATTTATCATTTTCATTGTGGGTGGTGCTGGTTTAGTTGCTAAGAAATTTATCATTTTCATTGTGGGTGGTGTCTGACTCTAGGCAAGAATACTGGAGTGGGTTGCCATGCCTTCCTTCAGGAAATCTTCCTGACCCAGGGATTGAACCCATGTCTCTTACATCTCCTGCATTAGCAGGTGGGTTCTTTACCACTAGTGCCACTTGGGACACCCTTCTTGAGTCTTTACTGATAGTCAGTGACATGTTTCCACTGTAACCAATGAGGGGAAAAATTAACCCTGGCCCTTTGTAAGCACAGGGAATTTTTTAATCTTACAACTCCCTGGTAATTGTTTATTTCTCCACACGTTGTTCCTCCCCCAAATTGTGGAGTTTTATCGTATATACAAATGGTTAGCATTCAGCTAAAGACTCAAGACACCTATTCATGTTTCTGGAGCCCTTTCTCTGTGTAGCTTTCTTTTCTCTGATATCCTCCCTTGAAAATTTTAGCTGATCTGTGACTCTGAACTCTGTCTCTCCAACTCAGCCATGCTACGAAGCTCTTCTTGAGCTTTCACTCTCCGGACTTCACGTTTACAGATTACTTCCAGGTACCCACTCTAGTATTCTTGGGTTTCCCTGGTGGCTCAGCTGGTAAAGAATCTGCCTGCATTGCAGGAGACCTGGGTTCGACCCCTGGGTTGGGAAGATCTCCTGGAGAAGGGTAAGGCTACCCATTCCAGTATTCTGGCCTGGATTGCAAAGAGTCGGACACTTTCACTGAGCGACGTTCACACTTTTCAGGTAGTTGAAAGACCCACTTTATTTTCTCTCTCCCCCTGCCCCCACCCCACCCCCCCGCTGGCCTCACCACCTGCCCGGGATCACAGTCCTGTGCTGCCACTTAGCTGATGTCTTCAGGCAGCTGTCTCGTATTTTCTTCAATTTTCTGGTTTGTTTATGGCAGGACAATAAATCTGGACCCGCTTACTTTCTTATGGTTGGAAGCTAAAGGTTCTGTGTCATCTTTGATTTTTTTCCCTCTTACCTCCACATCTGTGTTGTTTGTCCTCCCTCCAAGTCATATCAGTGCAATTCCTCTCACCGGCCGCCTCCTTCCTATTGCTTCAGCCCACAGTTACTTGCTTGCTCAGTAGTCATAAAAATCTTTACCTGATCTTCCTACTTCTCGACTCCATCTCCCAGTCCTACCATCACTCCCTTTGCCAGAATGATCTTCTTTGAACTCTTCTAATTGTGATTTTTAAACCTCATTTAAAATCTTCAGTGACTCTACTTGGTAGCAGAGTAATTAAACAGTTTTTTTATGTTGGTGTTAAAGTGACTTTATGCTCTTCTCTTTTGAGTTCATCTGCCATTACTTCCCTTCATTTACCTCTTTATATAGCTTTTTCTGCTAGATTTTCTCTTCCTTTCGTAGTAACGTTCTTCCTATCTTTGTGATCAAGATAAAACTGAATGTCTTTCATGATGCCCTGCTGGATCTCATTTGATAAAGTATCCCCATCCTTCTCTGCATTCGGAGAGTAATTTGTTCATACCTCCCCTGAAACTTTTGACTTTGTCCGCCTCTATCATAGTTCTTTATAACTTAGTGCTGTGGACATCAAGTATTATTTACTGTGATTTCCGCCCCCCTCTGCCCCATTTTCTTTCTTATAACAAATGATGAAAGTAAATTTCCTGACTTGGTGGTAAATAAAGTGTTGCTGAAGATATTACTGCCTGACTTAACATCTTGTCATTGAAAAGTCCTCTTTCCTTCCAGGTGGCTTCTTTGACTCCAGAACCGAAGTCTAGTGTTAACCTTTCAACTCAGATAGATTGAAAACAAGCCTTATATGGCCTAGCCTGTGTTATCTCCGTGTTACCATTGGTGTCGTGTGCCACGTGTCACACAGTTTGCTATGTTGCTGTTGTTTCCGCCCCTTTTGCACCCTAAGTTGTGTCCACGTCTTCTGTGACCCGTGGACTGTAGCCCGCCAGGCTCTGCTGTCCGTGGGATTTCCCAGACAAGAATATAGGAGTGAATTGCCATTTCCTCCTCCAGGGGATCTTCCTGACCTGTGGATTGAACTCGCATCTCCTTCATTGCAAGTGGATTCTTTACCAACTGAGCCACCAGGGAAGCTCCTTCCTTACTTTCATTTGTGTCCGTATTTATGCTTTGAGGTGTGTGTATTTCTCACTAGATTGTCAGCTCTACACAAATAAGGCTTTTATTAGCCCTTTAGTACAGTGCTTTGTATATACAATTAGAAATAATATAATAGAATTATAAGAACTCTATTTTCTGAGACATGCACACTTTCACACTTTGGTTTACTGAGTAAGCATGGACCATCACATATTAACAATGTGATGTGTATATGATTTTACCTAGTGCTCCATATGTGTGAAATTATATACAAAATTTGAATATAAAAATGCTAAGGTCTCACTGACTGTTACCTGCTTCATGTTAGAAAATAATATAAGAATATTAGTTCCAATACATATAGCCTACATCTGATAGAGATCCTTCAATTTCTGTTTCTCAAATTAAAAGGACTCAATTTTCTCTAGAAAATGCTTGTTTCTCTCAACCTCAATATGAAAACATTTTCTGCATACTTTGCCTAAAATTACCTTATTTTTCGTTTTAATTACACAACTCCAAATCACTTTTCCTCATTAGTATTTGATAATTATAAGCAAAGAAGCAAATATAAGAACAAGAAGTACATGAGGAGTGCAGCCATGCATTTTCTCCTCCCTGTTGATAGCACTGATGAAGTGCATTTAATTTCAATCTGCTGAATGACCACATTCATAATTCGTGTTCATTTCCATTCCAGGATGATTTCTTTCCAATTTGATTCAATATACATAATTTTTCCTTAAGCCTACTCCACATTCCTTTAAACTTGTTTTTGTCTGGGGAAGGAGGAAAGAAATTAACACTCATTTTGTATCTCCTTTTGACACAGCCTGTTTTTGGCATGTGACACATATTACCTCATTTGATTCTGTGTACAATCTTGGGAAGCTGGAGTTATTATTCTTATTCTAAAGATGAAAAACTGATGGCTAGAAACCAACATGCCCAAGACTGTTTAATTAGGAAATGGCAGAGCCAGAATTCAATAAAACCCTCCTCTTTTGGTTATTGGTTTTAATGATACTCTGTTGTTTCTTTTCAAGCAAAGATTTTGTAAGAAATTCACAGGAATCTAGAAAGTTATGAACTTAAAAAAAATTGGTTTATCTAGTAGTGTGGGTGAAGTCCATGTGTTAAAATGCTTCTCAGAACATGACACTTGAACACGTTCCATGCTAGAGTTTCGTGATGTCTCCAGATTTGCTGACATGTAAAGATAGACTTCAAAGGGAAGCATTCTGAAATCTCATTGTGAAATTATTTCTATGTGGGCTCTTGATTTTTTTTTTTTTTAAAGACAGTGATCAGTTCAGTCAGTTCAGTTGCTTAATTGTGTCTTACTCTTTGCGACCCCATGGACTGCAGCATGCCAGGCTTCCCTGTCCATCACCAACTCCTGGTGTTTGCTCAAACTCTTGTCCATTAAGCTAGTGATGCTATCCAACCATTTCATCCTCTGTCATCCCCTCTCCTCCTGCCTTCAATCTTTCCCAGCATCAGGGTCTTTCCAATGAGCCAGCTCTTCACATCAGGTGGCCACAGTATTGGAGTTTCAGCTTCAGCATCAGTCATTCCAATGAATATTCAGGACTGGTTTCCTTTAGGATGGACTGGTTTGATCTCTTTGCAGTCCAAGAGACTCTCAACACCACAGTTCAAAAGCATTAATTCTTCAATGCTCAGCTTCCTTTATAGTCTGACTCTCACATCCATACATGACTACTGGGAAAAAAATAGCTTTGACTAGACAGACCTTTGTTGGCAAAGTAATGTCTCTGGTTTTCAATATGCTGTCTAGGTTGGTCAAAACTTTTCTTCCAAGGAGCAAGAGTCTTTTAATTTCATGGCTGCAGTCACCATCTGCAGTGATTTTGGAGCCCAAGAAAATAAAGTCTGTCACTGTTTCCATTGTTTCCCCATCTGTTTGCCATGGAGTGATGGGACAATGGTTTTGAACTGTCGTGTTGGAGAAGACTCTTGGGAGTCCCTTGGACTGCAAGGAGATCCAACCAGTCCATTCTGAGGGAGATCAGCCCTGGGATTTCTTTGGAAGGAATGATGCTAAAGCTGAAACTCCAGTACTTTGGCCACCTCATGTGAAGAGTTGACTCATTGGAAAGACTCTGATGCTGGGAGGGATTGGAGGCAGGAGGAGAAGGGGACGACCGAGGATGAGATGGCTGGATGGCATCACTGACTCGATGGACGTGAATCTGAGTGAACTCCAGGAGTTGGTGATGGACAGGGAGACCTGGCGTGCTGCGATTCATGGGGTCACAAAGAGTTGGGCACGACTGAGTGACTGAACTGAACTGAACTGATGGGACCAGATGCCATGATCTTAGTTTTTGAATGTTGAACTTTAAGCCAACTTTTCCACTCTCCTCTTTCACTTTCATCAAGAGACTCTTTAGTTCTTCTTCACTTTCTGCCATAAGGGTGGTGTCATCTGCATATCTGAGGTTATTGATATTTCTCCCGGCAATCTTGATTCCAGCTTGTGCTTCATCCAGCCCGGCATTTCTCAGGATGTACTCTGCATAAAAGTTAAATAAGTAGGGTGACAATATACAGCCTTGACATATTTCTTTCCCAATTTCCTAATTGAGAAAGGCAGTGACAAATTGATCTTAAAAGCCAACTGAGAATTCAAGTAGATGGAAACCATCTGTGCATTTACCATCACCCACAAGCGTGTTAGGTTCTGGGTGACAGTAGTGGAGACTGAGATCACATTCATTTCCACTCCCAGCAATTTAGTTTCATCAAACAAGCCACAGGTTTCCCCAAGGAATTTTGCTTAGCTGGGTTGTAAGTTGCTCCTTTTGGAATTATTAAGTCTCTAAGCATCCCACTGAGAGGCTATACATTGTGCGCTATGATGATACTTAGGGCTGCTCTTGTCTTAGTGACAACTTTAAGAGTGAAGCAGTACCTAGGAATTACTGGAATCAGCTCTAGAAAATATAAGTTATAATTTCAAAGCAGTTATGTGAACTCAGTCAAGTCACTTAACCCTTGATTCCTAATCTTGGCTTTTTCTTCCACAAAATAAAGAAATTGAACAACAGCATGACCAAAAGAAGTTTCCTTTTTTAAATTATTTTTTCCCCCAAGGGAAAAAGTAATAATGTAATGAAAAAAATATTTAAATTATACAGAAGAAACACGATAAAAAAACAATTCTCCCATTCTGGTCTCCTAGCCTTTCTTTGATGCAGCCACTATTAACAGATTGTGAGTGTGTTGGTACATATTTCCTATGCCTATACAAATATATACACATATGGTATATAGTCATATGTGTGTGCTATGCATCATTTTTTTCTTTTTAATCTCAAATGGGAATATACTGTACTCACGGTTCACCCCAATTTTACAAAATGGCATACATCTTGAAGATATTTCCATATCATCATATTTAGATCTATTCTGTTACTTTTAGTGATTGCATACTGTGTCTTTGTGGATACGCCATAATTTATTTAATCAGTTTTCTAATGATGGACATTTAAGTTTGCCACAGTGGGTATACTTGTATATATGATACTGCAAGATTACAAAGGCAAAAAGATACATGAAACGGACTCCTAGAAATAAAATTACTGGTTCAAATTCTTTCAAAAAATGATTTTAGGATATTATACAACAGATTTTTAAAAACATAATAACCTCTTTGAAAAAAGTTCACAGATTTATAAAAATTCAAATAAGAATAAAATAAGAAAAGTTATTCTAATTCACAACCATTTAGAAATTACTGTTTTTTACATTAGTTGAATAACAGATATTTATTAATGTTTTTGTAGAAAGCTGGATAGATAAAATTTCATTGAAAAGGACTGTGATATATGTGCAAACTTTAAAAATGTGTTGCCTGTGTTTTTATTTGGATCTAACAGAATAAAATAAAACTGAGGTAAAGCTGAAGGAATTTCTAAATATTAGATAATTGTTTCATTACCACAAGAGATATTAGTTTCTTAAAATTCTCCCTAAAGTTAAAACAGAAGGAAGATTCCCAAAACACTGAGGATAGAATCTACTCTGAACACAGTATTCCGCTTTGCTTCCTCAGTGGCACCTGGCTCCAGAATTTGTTGTTTAAAAAATTTTTGTTGAGTTCTGTAACTTCACAGTCTAGTCTATAATAATCATTACCTCACTTTTGGTCATATTTTTATATTTAATGGGTTCAGAACTCATATTTTTAAAAACCATGGCTTTTCTATTTTTGAGTTTTCTTTTTCGATTTATTTCTTGATTACCTGGATTTAATTGGCATTATTACTTTTTGAAGGAGGAGTCAAATTACTATTTTTCTAGGTGTTTGAATGCTTGAGAACATGACTGAGTTGTTTTTATAAACACAGGACAAATTGGGCAAGTGTATTATGCTTACGTTTTTCATTTGCCCTCAGAATTTTCTAGGCATTCCTGTCTTACAGACTAGAGAGTTGCAGTGGAAATTGTCTGACTTCCCCTTTTTACCACGAAAATGACTTGCTTTTGCTGTGTACATACCTGAGCTTTTTTTTTTTTTCACACTAAAACTTGAAACTTTGAACATGTCTTGATGTAATTTTTCTTCTGTCAAATTTTCTTAGAATATGATGTACGTAGAAGATCTGCACATCTGCTTCTTCCTTCATTACAGGGGAATTTTTCTTACGTTGTCTTTTGCAATACTTTTCTCTCATTGGTAACATTTTCTAATTTGACATAATTGTTTTCTGTTGGCTCATTTTTCGGTCCTCCGTGTCTACTGTCTTCTCTCTAATCTTTGTTTCTTGTGCAGTTTGTCTGTAGTTTTTAGCACCAGCAATTTGATTTTCAGGCATGTAGAACTTTCTCTTGCTGTTTCTAACATTTCTATTAAATCTGGAATGCTGCTTTTTGGTTCTCAGGTTTTTTCCCCCAACTATGTACATTCCCTTTACTCTTCATTTTGTATGTTTTGTTATATTTTTCCCTTTCACTCTTATTGGAATTAATTCATATTGTTATTAAGTTTTCTTCTTCCTTTCATTGTGTGTGTGTGTTTTTTTTCCCCCACAAGGAGTTTTAAATGTCTTTTATTAAGTTCCAATACCTCAATTCTTTCTACTTCCTAGAGATGGTGCCTATCTTTCCATTACTGAAATTCCATAGGGAGTGGAGGAGCCTCTGTGTTCATAGGTTTCTGTTCTCACTGTTTCCCCAGTCTGCTTACCCACCTCCTCAATATGTTTCTCTCTAAACTAGGAAATATTTATGAGATTAAAAAAAATTTTTGTCCTCTAGCATTTTCCCCTTGTTTCACTTCTGGGCCTTGAAAGAATGGTGATAAGAGATGAGGGCAGTGTCAACATCTTTTATTTACTTTGTTGGCCACAACATTTTGAAGATTATGGTATGAAGTCCTTATTTCTTTTCCTTGGCTATTTGCTGCTGATACATTTTTTTAAAACCTTTTTTTGAAAGTTCTTATTGCTCATTTTGTTAGATATGTGTGTGGGGATCATTTAGTCTGGTAGTGCCATTTATATAAAAAATGCTCTCCATTGCAGATACTGGGAATTATCTTCCAAAACAGTAGCACCAACATGCATTCCATTGAAAGAGACTGTGCAAATGGGAACTACCAGACTTCTCAGTCTTTGCTAATGAGATATGTATTATTTTACTGTTTTCATGAACAATTCTTGTGAATAAGTTCAGGTGGAAATTCACTTTCTTATTGATTTGTAAGAGCTCTTTATCTGTTGTGTGCAAAGGCTTTTGTAGATATTCTCCCCAGATTATCATTTTTAGTTTTGACTTTGATACTGATATCTTTGTTCATATTAATTGTTAATTTCTATGGCACCAAATGATACATTTCTCTTATTTTCTGACTTTTGTGACTTGCTGAGAAAGGCCTTCCTCAAGACTGGATTTTTTTTGGGGGGATATGCCCCATGTGGAATTTTAGTTCACGGATCAGGGATGGAACTCGAGTCCCTGTAGTGGAAGCATGGGCACCTTAACCAGTGGCCCACCAAGGAAGTTCCAAGACTAGATTTTTAAAAATATTTTCTTGAGCAGAAAAAATAGATTCCTGATCTTCACCCCACCCCCACCTCTACCACTTGCCAGGCACACACACACACACACACACACACACACACAGACACACACACAGACACACACACAGACACACAGACACACAGACACACAGACACACAGACACACAGACACACA
>NW_024070206.1:6485652-6818212 GCF_014754425.2 Oryx dammah | reverse complement strand
ACACACAGACACACAGACACACAGACACACAGACACACAGACACACACACACACACACACACACACACACAGAGCTAAGCCTGAATCTAGGGGCAAGAAACTTAGCACGTGTATTTTAAAAAGCTTTCCCTGGCTGATTAGCCTCCAATTAAAATAAATAAATTTATTTAATTAAAAAAAATACAAAAAAATAAAGAAATAAAAAGCTTTCCCTGGCTGAGACTCATTGGGCCTTGGTAGTCTCTACTGTATTGATATCCTCAAATAGTAAAGTAACAAATATTTTGTGAGGGCAAATGTGCACTGCAGGCATTAATTTAAGAAAATTTATATTTGCAGTTCAGGACTTCATAACTAATGTAAAGAGATTTTATAAAGTACAATTTATTTCCACCCTTTGAAAGAAAAACGGTAAAATTTAATGATCTCCTTTGTTGGAGGACTTTGTTGAGATCAGACTATCAATAAAAGATAATCAGAAGGACAAATACTCCTTCAGAGTATTAAAAAATATTTGGAGAAAAGCATGACACAAGAATGAGTTCTTGCTAGACTGGAAGCCAAGCAGATCAAAGGGACTAGAAAGGGAAGAAGTGGGAAAATGAATATTTGCTAGAGCCTCATTGTCACTGTTATCTCAGAAACACATTTTATCAAAGGGGAAAAAAGCTTGGTAAAACGATTACAGACATGTGCCATCCCATCCTCGGAAGCGGTTCTATTAGAATATCCTGTAGTTTTCGAGGATGTTTCATAGACAGGATATCATTTCTGTTCAAAATGATAAGGTGGAGAACATGTAGCCAAGTGAAATTAGCCAAGTGGCAGAACATTCGCATATAAAATAATTTATAGTTCACCATAAATGTTGTGAAATCTGGGACATGTACAATGCTGAGTTATGAATTCAGCCCTTGTTAATGTTTCCTTTGCAATATGTGATGGGAAACAGCTATTAAAAATACTAGCGTCACTATTTATTCAAAGATTCCACATCACCAGAATAAATTGCCTAAGAGGAAACATCTTGTTCGTAATGATTTGGAATACAGAGCTTAAAGTTTCATGCACGGAATGTTTAGCTTCATAATAAGGAAGCATTCATAATATGTGTGTGATATTTGTTAGCGCTAAAGATATAGCTAAATGTTTTATGAAAGAACTATTGTGCACTTGATTTTACAATAAACAGTTAAAACTCCTGGAGTAGATTTGATGCAAGTGGAATGTTTGCTTAGATTTAGCAGCGAGGAATACTGTAAATAATTCATGGGGTATAATTTGACTCGATATTTCTCTGGCCTTTGAGGTCTGTGGATCTGCCTTCTTTCCCCCATGTAACTGTTTTCTTCTTCAGGTAGCAGTTCCTTATGGTTTGCAGTTCAGCTCTGGGGCCAACTGGAAAGTAAATTCAGATCAGCTGATGAAAATATGTTTGGGAATCTTGTGCCTTCTTGTGGACACAGTCTCGGAGGCCTTCGGAGGTACCACCTACTCCCTTCTTTGAGAAAGATGATGAAAAAGAAGAGGAGGAGAGCTGATCTCAGATGGTGCCCATTGGCTCTTGTTCTTCAGTGGCAAAGGTCTCTGTCTCCAACTTCCTTTCCAGCAAACCAGGCGTAATAAGGTGAGAAGTTTAAAGTGAGACCAAAAAAGTTAAAAATCTGGTGACTTAGGGCCATTGCCCAGCACCATTGCAACTGATGTGCTCAGTTGCTCAGTCAAGTCTGACTTGTTGAGACCCCATGGACTGTAGCCCGCCAGGCTCCTCCGTCCATAGGATTTCCCAGGCAAGAGTCCTGGAGCGGGTTGCTGTTGCCTCCTCCGGGGGATCTTCCCGACCCAGGGATCGAAGCTCCCTCATCTCTTGAATCTCCTGCATTGGTGAGCAGGCCATGGCAAGGGATTAA
This sequence comes from Oryx dammah, assembly GCF_014754425.2. NCBI lineage: Eukaryota > Metazoa > Chordata > Mammalia > Artiodactyla > Bovidae > Oryx > Oryx dammah. The sequence goes on along the minus strand of NW_024070206.1, from coordinate 6,816,302 downwards.
TTGTTCATTACTGACTTCAACTGTGATGCCCAAGGCCACCGCTAGGGACTGTGAAGGGCTCTACCCTTCTTGCCTTGGCAATAATATTAAGGCAAAATCAGGTCCCAGAGAAGACTGGGGGCAGCCTTGAAGGGGAAATGGGGAAAAATGTGAAGGGAGAGTGCAACCATTCTCCTTAGTGTGACTGAGGGCTTCACAGAGCTTTAGCGTTCCCAAGGCCACCTTCTTAGGCACCGGCTTCCTTTGAGAATAATTCTTGGCTACTTTCCTTACTTTCACTTAAGTTATTAGGAATCTAAATATTTTTTCCCATTGTAGTGATTTAGTCAGTTCAGTTACTCAGTCGTGTCCATCTCTTTGCGACCCCAGGGACTGCAGCATGCCAGGCTTCCCTGTCCTTCACCATCTCCTGGAGCTTGCTCAAACTCATGTCCATTGAGTTGGTGATGCCATCCAACCATCTCATCCTCTGTCGTCCCCTTCTCCTCCTGCCTTCCCTCTTTCCCAGCATCAGGGTCTTTCCCAGTGAATCCGTTCTTCGCATCATGTGGCCAAAGTATTGGAGTTTCAGCTTCAGCATCAGTCCTTCCAATGAACACCCAGGACTGATCTCCTTTAGGATGGACTGGTTGGATCTGCTTGCAGTCCAAGGGATTCTCAAGAGTCTTCTCCAACACCACGGTTCAAAAGCATCAATTCTTCCATGCTCAGCTTTCTTTCTTTTAGTGATTGTCAAACTCTAATGAGGTGCTTGATTATTTTGTTTCTGATTTGTTTTTGATGTTTCTTTGGACATTGTTTAGAGAGAACCTATCCATTACATGCAGTTTGAGTCCACAGATGTTTTTCCTTTCCAATATCAGTTGTGCTGAAGTAGGCTTCTGAAAGGGGCTTCCCAGGTGGTACACGTGATAAAAAAAACCTGCCTGCCAATGCAGGAGATGTAAGAGACACTGGTTCGATCCCTGGGTTGGGAAGATCCCCTGGAGTGGGGCATGGCAACCCACTCCCAGTATTCTTGCCTAGAGAATCCTGTGGACAGAGGAGCCTGGCAGTATACAGTTTGTAGGGCTGCCAAGAGTGGGACACCACTGAAGTGACTTAGCATGCATGCAGGCTTCTGAGAGGGCGACTGCCAGGCCATTCCTCCCTACTTCACCCTCCACCACAAACACACAGAGGGAAGACTACTCTCCAAGGCCTGCAGGAAGGGCATAACCTCCACTAAGGGATAAATCAGAGGAGAAACAATTGTTTAGAAAGAGGTTTATATCAAGAGCACTAAAACTTTAGTAAGAATAGTGCATAAACCCTTCCTTACCTGCCTTCACATGTCTGCGATGGAGAATGGTGGACTGAAAAGTGTGTTTCCTCCGTGAGCATCCTCCAGATAGGATGCAGTTAGCAACCGCTCTGGGAGCCAGGTGAGGGGAAATTCTCGCCTTAGCTCCAACACCAATTAGCTTGTGAAGTTGGCCCTTCCCCTGTCCAGCTTCCTCAGGCATCAGCTGATTCTAAAATCCTTTCCAACTTAAGTCTCCTCTTGTTCGAGGCAAGTGTTTCCTGAACTGCAGTCAGATGTATCCCAAAAGGGCCAGCATGGAGCTCCCAGCCTTCAGTGGAAGAAAATGTGTTCCTTTTAATGGTTTCTGTACCTGGATGTGGGCCTGTAGAGAACAAAGAATTCTGTTGGGGGAAATCTAGGAAGCGGGATTTTACTGAAGTAGAGAGCCTAGAAGGGACTTCCCCGGCAGTCTAGGAGGAGTTAAGACTTCCCTTCTGGAGCCTTCCTGGTGGCTCAGGGGTATAAAATCTCCCTGCCATTGCAGGAGACATGGGTTTGATCGCTGGTCCCGGAGGAGCCATGTGCTGTGGAGCAACTAAGCTCTTGTGCCACAACGACTGAGCCCAAGCACCCTAGAGCCGTGCTGCACAACAAGAGACGCCAGCATGGCGAGAGACCCATGCACCATGACTAGAGAAGACCCACCACTGCCAAACAAATAAATAAATAAAATTACATATAAAAACCCCCACCTTCCAACACAGGGGGTGTGGGCGCAATCCGTGGTCGGGCAGCTAAGATCCCATGTGCCTTGTGGCCCACCACCGCGCCCCCCCCCAAAAAAAAACCAAAAAAAATATACGAAGAGGCACTATTAATTCAATAAAGACTTCAAAAAATGGTTCATGTTAAAAAAAAACTTAAAAAAAGAATGGAGCCTAGAAGAGGAATGTATCGGTACCATGAGACTATCTTGGTGCTCCTACATCGTGGAAGGCACGTTACATGGTATCATACCAGAAGGGTTCCGTAGGCCACAGGATGACCCTTCGGTGCTTTCACGCTGTGAATGTCATTGTTCTGCTGCCTTTAAGAAATGACCTTCACATGTGTTGACCTGCAGACCGCCTCAGCTCAGCCAAGCCACCCTCAAAAGCACTCCCTTGTTCCTTCAAGACCCATAGAATTCCCTCTCCCAGTCTTGACTCCTAATCACCAGAGTGCAATCATCTAACACAATCAGTCAGACCAAGACCAAGTTCCTTTAAGTAAATGAAAAGAAAATGATGTTTAAAAAGAGAGAGAGGGAAGAAGGATTCAGCAGGTAAATCATCATTTCAGGCCAGGAACCAAAATGGAGGCACTGACATATTACAAAACCCAAGATGTCAAGAATCTGTGTGTTATCCTGAGAATCCTTAGGAATGTATTAATGCTTGGAGAACTCTCCGCTGAAAGCAAGGTATTTGCCCAGACAGGGCCACCTGCAGCTCTGCTTTGTAACGTTTTCTCCCAGAAGCCAGAAACTTGGGTTCTGAACCAGGGCAGAGGCTCACAGGCCTCTTTCTGAGCCCCTGCTTTGTAAGACAACACTGTGATTTTCTTTGGAGCGTGTCCACTGGGGCGCTGACCAGGATGGAACCTATTTAGCTCATAAGTCCTGACAGTTTCATAGCCAAAAGGTGGGTTAAAAGGCAGTTCATCAAAGTTCAAATCATGATAAGATCCCTAGCATGAAATGGGAGGCTGGACTTGCCATAAAGAGAGGTATTATTTTGGGAAAGATTGGCATGTTTATGATTCTTGAGGCTATGTGAGCTCAATTTTTCCCCTTAAACATCTGCCACAGGTGCTGGGGAAACACTGCTTGTATTTTTGTATGAAAGTGGTGTAAATAATGTCCACTTTCAATAAACCTTTAAAACCAAAACAGCTGCCATTTGGGGCTTAAAAACAACTTGTGACTTCCCGTAAGTCTGAGTGACCTTATCACCATTCTCTAACACTGAAAAATGTTACCCTCATCCCCTCCGCACCACCCTACCTTTGGTCTGTAGCCCTGTAAAGTTCTTAGCCCTTGACTCTGTTTTTCAGAATTCATGGCATTGGTTTTAAGAGATAAATAAACTACTTGTCCTAGATCTTTAGAGGGGGTTCTGAAGCTGGAGCACGTACTGCTGTCTGGGGAAGAAGACATACTCTGCTTTGTGATTAAAAAAAAGGAAACAAAAACCCAACTCTTTTAAAAAACTCCAGTACTCAGAAGGGCTTTAAAAAAATGTGTGTGACTCTTTGTTGCTGTGTTGTTTGTTATATGTTGTAAGTCACAACAACTTGGACTTTATCTTCTAAATTCTTCTGTGATTTCCTAAAGATTTGACCCAGGACAGGAAGCAATCTACAAAGCCGATGCATGTAATAGATATTACCTTATGAGTTTTCAGGCCTTTATATGTGTTTTCTTTCTTAGCCACAACAGATTTCCTTTTTTCAGCTGCAGTAGATTGAAAAGTTTCCCTTCAGCAAGTTCTTCTTGGGCCGTGGGAGCAGGTTGGGTACATCCAAAGGGATGATGGATTTCTCCTCTCACTTTTAACACAAATAATGCGGTTTACCTCTTTTAAGATTTTATTTCTGAAGATAAGATGGGAGGGACTTCCCTGGAAGTCCAGTGGTTAAGACTCCATGCTTGTGGTGCAGGGGGCGTGTGTTTGATCCCTGTTTGGGGGGCGAAGACCCTACATGCCACATGGCACAGCCAAAAAAAATCTGTAACAATAAAAATTTAAAAAAAGATAATATGTGAAATGATGGAAAAAGAGAATCCAGAACATTTTTACACATTGCTGCTGCTGCTGCTAAGTTGCTTCAGTCGTGTCTTACTCTGTGCAACCCCATAGACGGCAGCCCACCAGGCTCCCCCCGTCCCTGGGATTCTCCAGGCAAGAACACTGGAGTGGGTTGCCATTGCCTTCTCCAGTGCAGGAAAGTGAAAAGTGAAAGTGAAGTCGCTCAGTCGTGTCCGACTCTTAGTGACCCCATGGACTGCAGCCTACCAGGCTCCTCTGTCCATGGGATTTTCCAGGCAAGAGTACTAGAGTGCGCTATCATTGCCTTCTCCGTTTTACACATTATGGGATTTGATATGTGTACATGGACTCTTTCATAGCTTAATACTCAATAGATTAGATAGCTGGAACTTCACAGGTGACTCAGTGGTAAAGAATCGACCTGCCAGTGCAGGAGATGCGGCAGATGTGGTTTCTATCCCCGGGTCGGGAAGATCCCCTGGAGGAGGAAATAGCCCTCCAATATTCTTGCCTGGGAAATCCCATGGACAGAGAAGCCTGGCGGGCTGTAGTCTGTGGGGTCACCCAGAGTCCAGACATGGCTGAGTGACTGGTGCAGCACACACATTAGGTGGTTGAATGGAAGCCTGTTAACTAGAATCACTAGTTTACCTGGTTGAGACCCCTGGTCCTGCTGACTGAGCCTGTGTGGCCTCCACTGGGGTAGTTTTGCTCCCCTGATCCCAGGGGACACTTGGCAGTGTGGTTCGCTTGTGATAATATTGGGAGAGGATGCTCCTGCCTCTAGTGGCAAGAGGCAAGGGAGACCACCCAGAGCCCCGCAGCATAGCTCTCACAATGAAGAATTCGCTCATTAAATGTCAGCAGGGCTGAGGCTGAGAAGTTCTGGGGGAGAAAAGTGACGCTGGGGTAAACACAGGGTTAAGGGCTGAGAGTTAAAGAGGGTATGAGAGATTAATTTGAAGACTACTATCTTCACATGCCAGGTCCTAGCCCATCATCATACAAGAAAGAGAATCCTTCAAGGCATCAGAGGAGACGCTTATGCAAGGGGAGACTCGGGAGCACTCCAGTCTCCAGGGAGTACTCCAGAGCTCCGTGTTGTTTTTCCCCTTCTTCCAGAAATCTCTAAGCGGCAGAACCGAGGAACGATATTTGTGTCATTTGCGGAGCATCTCCATTGCCCACTCCCTTGTTTTTTTCTAACTTATTATAACACTTGTTTAATGTATAAAATATAAACTAAATGGTAGCCACTTAAATATTAATAATATGAAAATGTCTACAGTAAAACAACTACTTCTCCTCCCTCTTCAATCAAGCCCCCACTTTGCTGATGTCATTACATCAGCTGTAGATTCTGTTGAAACTGTAGATTTGTGATTGGAATTTTGCTTTACGCTCTGCCCCCAAGTAACGCATTACTCTGAATTTTTTTCTTTTTCCTTTGACAAAGATGTGGTAGATGCTTTTGGAACTTAACTCATTTGAATTGACCTTGTAATTTTTAAAACTGGCTGGATAATATTCTGTAGAGTCATTGTACTCTTATTCATCCAGACTTTCCTCCCCTCTTTTGATCAACATTCCTACTGTATCTAACTTTTTGCCATGGCACAGTGCAACAGTGATCACCTGTGTACATACAGCTTCAGTACTTGCACACTCACCACTTGGCATCCACCATCTTCTCAGACAAACCTGTGAACGTTGAAGTCCTTATATAAAATGTTACCTAGTATTTGCATGTAACCTCCTCAAATCCTCCTGTCTCCTTTAAATCATCTCTAGAGTACTTATAACATCTAATACAATGTAAATGCTGTGTAAATATTTGCCACCAATGGCAAATTCAAGTTTTGCATTTTGGAATTTTCTGAAATTGTTTTTTTTTTTTTTTTCATATTTCCAATCCATGTTTGGTTGAATCCCTGAATGTAAAATCCAAGAATACAGACAGCCAACTGTACTCTTATTTACTTAATAGTATTCTTATTTCTGTTGGATTCAAAATGGGATGGCTAAGAGAAAGGTAATACATTTTTTAATCTAAAAATTACTGCTGTATTTCTTTAGATGTTTTAATAATGTGACATCAAGGAGGTGTGAGTGCTTATTTCCCCAGAATTTTGCCAGTAAAAGTTGTTAGTAATCATCTTAATTATTTAATAGGATCTAGTATGCTAACATCATATATGTGCAAAGATATCCTAATATCATAAAATAGTCACTATAGTTTCTTGTGTTACATTTGTGTGTATATATATATATATATATATACTCACATATATATATATACATATATATCTTTAGTCTAGACTTTATGTATGATGTGAAATAAAGGCCTAATTCTATTTTCTTCAAATGGAAAACCAGTTGGCACAAACTATTGTATAACCTATCATGTTCCCATAGATTTAAATATGATCTTTATCACACACATTATTTCCATAATACCAGTGTTTGTTTCTGATCATTTAATTATATTACACTGGTTATTTTCCCCTCTGCCGTTACCACACAGAGTGTTACCACACTGTCTAACTCTTATAGCTTTATAATAAATTTTGATATCTAGTAAAACAAGTTGCTCTTTTTTCTATTGCTTCAAAATACACACATAATACAAAATTGACCATTTTACATGTTTAATTGTAAAGTTCAGTAGCCTTAAGACATTCCCATTGTTGTGCAACCATCACCACCGTTCATTGCCAGAACTTTCTCATCTTTCCCAACTGGAACTCTATCCTCATTCATCACTAATTCCCCGATTTCTCCATCCCCCCAGCCACTTGCAGCTACCACTCTGCTTTCTGTCTCCATGAAATAATTGGACCACTCTTGTTGCTGTTGTTTAGTCACTCGGTCGTGTCTGGCTCTCTGCGACCCCATGGACTGCAGCCCTCCAAAGTCCTCTGTCCATGGGATTCTCCAGGCAAGAATATTGGAGTGGGTTGCTATTTCCTTCTCCAGGATATCTTCCCAACTCAGGGATTGAACCCGGGTCTCCTGCACTGCAAGTGGATTCTCTGCCACTGAGCCACCAGGGAAACCTTACTATTCTAAGGAACTAATATAAATGAAATCATACAACATTTGTCCTTTAGTGACTGGCTTATTCACTTAGCACGATGCCCATGGGCTTCTGTGGTGCTTCAGATAATAAAGAATCTGCCTGCAATGCGAGATACCTGGGTTCAGTCTCGGCACCTTATAAAAAATCATTTGACCATATCTATGGGTGTTTATTTCTGGGCTCTGTATTCCACTCCATCGGTCTGCATGTCTATCTTTATGCCAGTGCCACTCAGTTTTGATTACCATAGCTTTCAAGTAAGTTTTTATCTTGTTATTAAAATGTATTTATTTTCCGAAAGTATCATACCTTTTCTTGCTCACTTTCCCTTCAGATTGAAGTTCGGAGTACTGTCTCAATTGATATTTTGAGCATTAATGTGTAGACTAATTTGAAAATAACTGACTTTTAGTTTTGCAATATTGGTTTTTACCATTCACAATTATGGTAGTTTTTCTTTTTAGTGAGATTATTTTGTGGCTCTGAGTAAAAGTTTTAATTTGCATCCATGTCTTGCATATTTCTTATTAGTTTTATTTCATGTATGAGTTCTTCTTAATTTTATCTTTCTTAGTTCTGTTGGTTTTTAGTGGAATTTTTTCCATTACATTTTTTTTATTGGTGATTGTTAGTGTTGAGAACAGATTATTTTTGAATTTTGTTGTTTTATCTGATAATTGAACTCTCTTACTTGTTTGAATATTATTCCATTGCTTTTCTCTCTCTCTCTCTTTTTTTTTTTTTTTGGTATGTTAGATAATCATATTGTCCACAAGTAATGAAATTTTACCTTTTCAATTCCATTATTTGTATCATTTGTGGCTCATATCTTATTGTCCTCTGGAGCCCAGTGCATTGTATTCTGTGATAGTAGTCAGGGCAAACATTTTTGTTTTATTTTTGAATGCCAGTGTGTCTAATATTTGTTATCAAGAATAATAATAACTATAGGTTTCTGATTGATCACCTTCATAAGTTAAGGAAGTGTTTTTCTACATTTGGAAAAAGATATTGAACTTTAGTATATAATGTATTAGCATAGATAATCAGTATTTATCTTTCATTTATTAAGATGCTTAATTATGTTCTTATTTTCTTAATTTTGAATTATCCTCATGCTCCTGGAATAAATGTTTCTAGGTATACTTTGTTTTCTATTTTAATACCTTGCTAGGTTCAATTTAGCAATGTGCTATATAGAACTTTTTCATTTATATTTATGAGTTAACTGATGCCTAGTTTTCTTTCTTAATTTTGATATTGGGAGTTTCTTATCTTGTGATATGTTTTAATACTTTCATTTTTAGCTTCCCAGGTGGTGCTAGTGTTAAAGAACCCACCTGCCAATGCAGGAGACAAAAGGTGTGGATTTTTTCCCAGGTCAGGAAGATCCCCTAGAGACGGGCATGGCAATCCTCTCTAGTATTCTTGCCTGGAGAATCTGCTGGACATAGGAACCTGGTGGGCTATAGTCGATAGGGTCACAAAGAGTTGAACACAACTAAAGTGACTTAGCACATGTGAGTATTAAATAATAGAAATTATCTAGTTTTTAAAGTTTCAATAACAAAACTGGAAGAGGATTAATCTTTGACTAAATTTTCAATTTATTTTATGGTTATTGATTTAGTCAGGTTTTTTTTTTTTTTAACCTTTTTGGACTCAATTTTGAGCATTCACACTGTCTTAGAAAATTATCCATTTCACCTATATTTTCAAGTAATGTGCATAAATTTTATAAAGTGTTTTCCTAAGGTTTTAACATTTACTATATCTATAGCTAAGTACCTCTTATTTCTACTGCTATTTGTGTTTTCACTTTTTCCTGATTATATTTGCCCTACTTACTCTTCAAGTAACACTTCTTTGCTTTTATTGACCAAGTAAACTAATTATTTTCTTTTCTATTTTATATCTCTATCTCTATTTATATACTCACATCTGGTTTTTATCCTTTTTTGTGCATGTGGGGAGGCTCATTTGTTCTTTATTTAGCTTTTAGTATGAGTGCTTTGGTTCACTTATTTTCAGTCCTTTCTTGTTTTCCATAAGATTCTATGGATCCCTACATTTTGACGTGTGGTGCTCTCAGTATTACTACTTTATAAATTGCCTGCAATAGAGATCATGAATTTCTTTTTAATCCAAGACTAATTAGAAAACATTAAAAAATTTCTAGTGGATAGCCTTTAATTTGACCATTTTTTTGTTTTTAATGTTTAGCTTTGTTGCATCATAGCTGTGGGATATGGTTTGCGTGATTTCTACTATTAAAAGCTCTTCTGAGAATATTTTTGTGGTCAAATATATCATCAGTGTTATAAATGGTGTTTGAAAAGGATGTTTATTCTGCTTCCTTTATTACAAAATTTTCCATATATTTACTAAATCAATCATGTTAATTGTCCTATTCAAATTCTCTTTTTTGGTGTGTTTTTTCCTGTCAATTTCTGAGAAGTATTAAATTTTCCATTATGATATTACATTTGTCAATTGCTTTTTGTATTCAGACAGATTTTTTTTAAAATGTAGTTTGATAGTGGACTGTTAGATGTACTGACTTTTCCTTGTGGAGTGGACTGCATTTGTCTTCTTAACTGCTTCTTGCCTTGACTAACGAAACTGTTACTTCTCTTGCTTTATATTGTTAGTATTTGCCTACTATATCTTTGTCGATCACTTTATATTTGATCTTTCTGAATCGTTTTGTTCTAGGCATATCTCTTGGAAACAGATATACCTGGATTTTGCTTAAAAACCTAATCTGAAATTCTGTCTTTGAATTGGGAAATTTATCTGTTGCCATTTACCAGGAAAATGGAAACATTTGGTCTCACTCTGATATCCCTGGTTGGTTTCCTATTTTTATGTAAATTAGTTTTTTTTACCTTTTCCTGGAGTGATTTCATTTTCTTTACTGTTGTTTTTTTGTTTACTGGTTTGAAAGTTATACATACTACCACTGTTATCTAGGGCTTATGCTTATTTCTTAATAACAGGTTTGAATGTATTCCCTTTTGTCAGTTTCTAACATGAGTTAGCATCTCTCACCTCCTCCTTAAACAAGATAAAACTGTGAATCTTGGCCTCTTACCTCTTTTCTACTTTAGTTCCTCCTCTGATTTAATAAAAATGCCATTTCATTTTCATGTTTGTTTTTAAATCTTGCCTTTATTTTGTAAGGATTATTTCTTAATAATTGAATTAAGCTTCAAAACACCATTATGAAAAATCATTTTGCTCTAGTTGGAAATTTTTGTGTGGTACTTAACTTAATCATCACTTCTTGAAGCTAATGTCTTTCTCCTCCTTGGGTTTGTTTTTAATTTTTCTGACACAGAACTCTTGAGTAACTTTTTAAAAAAGGCTTTGTGGGTGGTACTGATTTCTGGAATATCTATAAATGGCTTTATTGAGTTATTGGGCTTAAGAATCAATACCCCCAATTTTTTTCCTTCTAACTTTGAGGATATTTTTCTGCTCTATTTTAGGATTCCAATTTTGATTATTTTTCGAGTGAAAGAATGAAAAGCAGTCCAGTTAGTTGTTTAGCCATCCATCTACTCTTATGCTTTAGGCAAAATATTAGGCTACAGAAATTTAGAGAAGGTAATACTGATCTATAAATGATTGTTTGTGCAAAGAAGAGGAATCAAGTAACTGAATTTGCTTAAAATAATTTCCTTTGCAGGGGACACATTTAAACTGGATAGTGATATGGAAGCAGAGATTTATTAGAAAATTTATAATCTTATCTAGTCCATATTCTGGTTCTTATATAAAAATGTTAGTTGCAATTTGATTAAATAAATCTGGACTAGATTAGAACTGCATAGAATTTGCAGAAATAAATATATCTTCTCCCAATTACCAATACCTTTTATTTTGTTCTGGTGTCTAAATAATTACCCTTCCCCTTATCAGATTTCCTAGGACAGAGGTTAGTAAACTAAGGTTGGCCATCTGTTTCTGTAAAGATTTATTGCGACAGCTATGTTCATTGATTTCTGTGTTGTCTGTGGCTGTTTTCATAATATGGTGGCAGAGTTGAGTATTTGCAACAAAGATTGCATGGCTCCCGAAGTCTAAAATATTTACTCTCTGGCTCTTTACGGAGAACATTTGCTGACTCTGGTCTAGAACACGCATCAGCATGAATCAGCGCTTCTGTTAGTGCACCTCCAAGACCACCAAGGTAGGTTAAAACACCAAATCTTGACTTCCTTAGGGTGGTTGATGAGATTAATAACAAGTTCAGAAACGCAGCTGGCCTTTGTGTTATACAGAAAGAGTGGAAGCTTACCTCTGTCTTGTACTACTGTTAATAATCACTTGCCCTTTAAATTATTTCATTTTTTCAGTCTTGTTTTTTTCTCATGTGCTGGGAGTTGTGCAATTCAGCATTGCGATTTTCATTTCTTTGACTGCATGATGTGAGGGAAGCTGGCATATTTGCTAATGTGCTGTTGTGTGGGCTCGGGCTGCTGATTGCTTTTGGCCTAGGTGCTGTGCAGAGCTCCAAGGTTTGGCTTTGTGAACATTGCCTGGCAAAGCGGAAACATTTTGTGAAATTTCACAAATGTCACACACACCCGCACACACACACATTTTCAATTGCAAAATTCTCCCCCTTGGCACACAATTTCCCCCAGGTTTTTGTTCTTCATAATAAATCTTTAACCATCTTTTCTTCCTACGGGGGCATTTTAGTGGGTAGACTTGCTTTTGCTTTGATAAAACTTGCACTTAAAAGTCCTTGGTTTCTAGGGTGTTCTGATGATTTTCCCTTTCTGAAAAATTTAATGTGATCTTTTATTCCAAAGAGAAAGCAGCTTTATTTCAAGCCCAACTGTTCCCTCAGACAAAGATTCCCTGATTTAATTTCCAGCAAAAACCATTTTTCAAGATGGAACCCATAGAAACCGATCTCTCAGATTCAGTTTGAAATCAGAGTGATACATAGGGAGTTGAATTCAGAGAAAAACTGGGCACATTTCATTCTTTTTGTGCATGAATTATAGCATCTAAAAAAGTATAAGAGTGCTTAACTCCAATAAAAGTGCTTCTTGGTATATCTTTCAGTGCTTCCTTCACGGGTGGCTAAGAGCTCTTTAAAAACAAAAATGGGGTCTTTAAAAACTTTAGAATGAGGGGAGGGATATTATTGCCAGTGGATCACAGATGATGTTAAACCAGGGAGAGGTAAACTTTTCTTTTTTAATTAAATTTTATTCTTTTATTGGCCATGCTGCCTAGCATGTGGGATCCTAGTTGCCTGACCAGGGATCAGACTCATGCGCCCTGCCCTGGAAGTGCAGTCCTAACCATTCGACCACTGCGGAAGTCCTCAGCTTCTCTTGAACTCACTCAAGATGTCACTGGGGGCTGAGCAGACTATTAAGTTTATGGTTTTGGTGTATCTGTTTTGAGCATTTGCCGATTTTAGGATATGCCTCTGGTTTCAGAAAATTTTTCCAATTCAACTCTCTAAATTAGTGTTTCTCCCTGGACTTATGGCTCTGATTTACAATTTCCTAGCACTCTTACTGTTATTACTGACAATGACCTCTCACCCTCATCCGTTCCTCTTGACCCCAGGGTCCTTGCGCCTGTGAGCTGCCATCCTGGCAGCCTTGATGCAATGGGCTTGGCTCTCCCCCATGCTTGCCATACCCTTCTTGGTTTAGACCCTTTCTGGTAACAATAATTGGGCAGTTGTCTGAATGCAAAGGGTTCAGGTGCAACCAAGCCAAATGGGACAGCCTCAGCCATATTGTTTGCAACATACTATATTTACTGGAGAACAGACGGCATACTTGAGAAACTCTAAAGAGAAAATTAATGTCTTTATTTTGTCAAGTTATAGATCCGGCCCCAACTGTTTAGGGGGAAAAAAGAATATAATGTTTCATCCAGTGCTCAGTGTTCTGAGATAATTGTTCAGAATTTGTCATGGAAATGTTAAGAGTTAGAAGCCTGTGCTCCAGAGTTACACTGCCTGGGTTCAAACAATGACTTTGCCACTGAGTAGCTCAGTGACTTTGGACAAATTACATAGCTATTCTGCCTCAGTGTCCTCATGTGTAAACTAGGAAAAATATCTGCTTCTGTGCCATCCAGTCCGGTGTACACTAGCCCTGTATGATTATTTAAATTTAATTAAAATTAAATGAGGGTAATAATTTATTTCTTCAGTTGTACCAGCCACACTTCAAAGGCTCAATAGACAACATATAGTTAGTGGTTACTGTATTAGAGAGAGAAAATAGAATGTTTCTACCATAAAGTTCCATTCTGGACTGGTCTATATCAAAGGGTTATTGTTGTGTTGTTGAGTCACTAAGTTGTGCCTGACTCTTTTGCAACCCCATGGACTGTAGCCTGCCAAGCTCCTCTGTCCATGGGATTTCCCAGGCAAAAATACTGGTGTGGGTTGCCATTTCCTTCTCCAGGGGATCTTCCCTACTCAGGGATTGAACCCGAGTCTCCTGTGTTGACAGGCAGATTCTTTACGACAGCACCACCAGGGAAGCCATATCGAAGGGTTATAATGAGGAGTAAATGAGTTAATACATTTAAAGTGCTTAAAACAATGGCTGGCCTGTAGATAAGGGTCAGTATATCTATCAGCACCATTATTTCTATGCTTCTCTCCTTCAAAATGGCAACTGGGTCTACTGTAGAAGAGTAGGTTCACTCCATTTCCTGGTTATTAGTTTTTTGAAAGTTTTATTTCCTGTACCATCTTGTAAGTTTCCACAGGGCAGAGATTTCTTCTTTCTTAAAGAGAAACATTGTCATAGAGGTGTTGTGTGGGCTCTGTGTGAGGGCTGTAGAGCTAAGCTGGCTTTTTTCTGCCATTTAGTAACTGTGTCCTTAGGCAAATTATTTACTCTTTCTCAATTTCTACTAATGTGAGATAATAATATACAATATAATAAAATCTTCAAAGGTTGTTGGGAGAATTCAGTGAATTAATGTAAGTACTTAGAGTGAGACCTGGCTTTGTTAACTTCTCAGAAAGTATTACCTCACATTCATATTATTATTTCTGCTCTATCCTTGACTCTTTTTCAAAATGGCATTGGATACTAGTGGAGAAAGTGTTTGGTTCACTCTTTACTGGTGGGGGGAGGTGTGGGAGTCTTACAGCTCTTCTTGGTCTTTGGGATGATGTTTGTTTGTCCCTCTGCTGGGAATGGAATTGAAAGTGAAAGTCACTCAGTCGTGTGGGTAGCCTTTCCCTTCTCCAGGGGATCTTCCCACCCAGGGATTGAACCCAGGTCTCCCACATTGCAGGCGGATTCTTTACCAGCTGAGCCATAAGGGAACCCCAAGAAAGCTGGAGTGGGTAGCCTATCTCTTCTCCAGCGGATCTTCCCAAGCCAGGAATCAAACTGGGGTTTACTGCATTGCAGGAGGATTCTTTACCAACTGAGCTATCAGGGAAGCCCCAGGAATGGACTTGGTGGTTTACTTAATCCACAGTTCAGTGTGCCTCAGCCTAGCTAGGCATCTACAATCCCAGCTTGCTGGTCATCCTTTGAGTCTCAATGATACCAAGACCCACTGTGTCTCTGCCATATCTTGGTTTTGGTTTCTGATTGGTAGTCACTCCCAGCCTCCACTGCAAAGTCTATCACTGTCTCATCATGGCTGGTCCCTGGGCGTTCCACTCTTCTACACCAAGCTTTCAACCCCCTTTGGAAGAGCTTCAGAAACTTCTGAGCATCATACATATTGGATCCACAGGTTGATTTCACTACAGGTTGTCTGAAATAGGGTTCAGGGCAAAATCCCCTGCCCTTGGTACTCTCTTCAATTTACCAGAAACTTCCCCCAGTGAATTCAGATGAAAATTATCCTTGTCATACCCTAGAAGTTGGTCTCAGCCTGTTTAGATTCTCTTAGAGGATGAGGTCATCCAGGGCAGGTCTCGGTGAAAATGAAATTTCTCATTCAGACATTCCTTAAGACTGACAGCCACACCAGAGTGCCTTGAGGAGTTTTCGGATCATTATATGACTCTCAGCCTGGAGATTCCTTGATAATGATTCCACTCCCCATCACTTAGTCATGACTTGAGGTTGGAACCTGGCTTCGGGCTCCTATTTGTATCCAGACATAGCCAGTGACCTTATACTCATGGATTCCATTCTTAATTGGTAACTGGAATTCTAGATTAGTGGGGTGAAAAGTTAATGAAGGAGGGCAGGAGATATACATGCATCAAATACTGTGAAAGTAGAGTTGGTACTTTTGGCCACTGGTTGGATGTGGGAAGTAAGGAAGAGAAGATTCGAGTCTTTAACTTCAAGGTGTTCAACTTTGTGATCGGGAAGACCAATCACATGGAGTTGATTGGAACTCATGTGAGTTCCAAAAACATGGAACTCAGATATTAGCTATAGAATGAATCTTTGCTGACTGTTTCATTGGAGTTACTTATTTTTGTTTTGATTGTTTTTAGGTTCTGAGAAGGTAGGTCCAAGGGCCAGAAGTAATGTTGACATTTATGAGATTATAAGTTGGACATCTTATCATAATATCAATAATTGAGCTTTTCATATAAAGCCATAAGTGATTGAAATAAAAGATAAAAGAGATTCTCCCCAGGAATAGTCATTTTTCCTTCATGACTTGGTGATCTGAGTAAGATACAACATCATTACTAGAGTTTAGTGTGTATCTCAGAAAGGAGAAATTGCCTTTCTCTTTCTTAAATGAAAATTTGCATGGTATGTAAGATTTTGGGTACTGTCATGGGAGAGTAATATACCCCCAAGTGCATATGAGTATTATTTGATGATAATGAGTACTTGATCATTGATTTTCAGAATGGTGTTTATAACTACCTTGGTAATAGTAATTATTGATCCAAAGGCCAAAAAAAAAGAAAAAAAAAAAGCCTAACTATTAGATTTAAGAATAAGAAGTTATGCCTCCTAGAAAAGTGATCATTTTTAGTGGTTGTGGAGAAAATGTTGAAATGACTAAAAGAACATACGGGGAACTACCAGCAGACCAATTCATGTGTTGCAGCTATTTAACTGAATTACAAATGCAAAATGCATTCTTTTCCCAGTTTCATTCCATTTAAACCCAAATGGCTATGTGAAATGGTGTCATACACCTGGTGAAAAGCTTTGCTTTTTAAAAATCTTATCGCTTCACCAAAGCGCCTGGTGTTGAACCAACAACAACATTCTTTCTGTATTTTTTTCAACGAGTTTACATTTTTAAGAATATTCTCTCTGTAAAAAGACTAAGCATCAAAATAAACTTAGTTTAATCCCCTTCCCCCCCGCCCTTGGTTCTTTTGACATCAATCACGTTGCTGGTCATTGTCAGGAAAAGAAATGAAGAGGGATTTTTTTTTTAACCTTAAACCCAGGAAAAACAAGGAGTAAAAAATATTTTTGTTATTGTTAAAAGTGGAAGACTATGTTGTAAAACAGTAAGAAACACTCTTCCAACTGCTAAGAGGATGTAATCAAGAACGGAGGATCAAAACCCACAAACTTGGAACTAGACTTGGGAGGGCAACATGAAGAAAAACAGAAATAATGTTTAGTTGAGGCAGAAAAAAAAATTGAGCTCTTTTGTAAAAACAGATTTAAAATAATATTTGATGTATTGGGGAACATAGGCTATTTTTAGTTACAACAAATTATATAAATTGGACAGTGCAGACTGTTGGCCCTTGAGCCACATCTGGTATCCAGTTGTGTTTTATTTGATTTACCCACTCTTCCAAAAAAAAATTCCTATTGGCTACCAACATGTAAAAGTTGGAGCATTCATGTTAAAATTAAGATCTTTTTTGTAGTTCTTTGGAAAAAGAAGACTCTGGCAGCATTGGGCCTGAGTTTCTGCAAGGTGTCAGCTGGCGGGAACAAAAACCAACTGCTTCCTTTAGGTGGGGCGCGGGTCTTCCGGCTGATCTAGTCCCCTCTTATGATGGGCCTGTTTCTCTTGTTTTTTGTTACTTGGCCAGTCTCATTGGTCTTCCAAGCTTACAGCTCTTCTAGGTCGTTTATTCGTCTTGTCATGATGGAATTATGCATTCCTATGAAATGTCAGGCTGTGACTGTGAGATTTATACGAGTTCCAGGACTGGCGTGCAGGCAGACGCAGGGCATTTGGGGTGGTTCTGGGCATGGTCCTCTCTGCCCTGCTATGCTTTGCTGCACATCATGGCTCTAGTCTGCTCTGACTTAAACATTGGTGGGATTGACTTTGGCTTTCTGTGACTGGTCAGTCCCTTCAAAACGGAGCTGGTGATTCCAGAAATATTCTGGTTCTTGGTTGGCTTCACCTGTGGGATTGGGTCTGGAAAATACTCGTCCACTCACCATTTCCCTCGGAGAGTTCAGTTCAGTTGGTCAGTCATGTCCAACTCTTTGCCAACCCCATGGACTGCAGCACGCCAGGCCTCCCTGTCCATCACCAACTCCCAGAGCTTACTCAAACTCATATCCATTGAGTCAGTGGTGCCATCCAACCATCTCATTCTCTGTCATCCCCTTCTCCTCCTGCCTTCAATCTTTCCCAGCATCAGAGTCTTTTCCAATGAGTCAGTTCTTCACATCAGGTGGCCAAAGTATTGGAGTTTCAGCTTCAGCATCAGCCCTTACAATGAATATTCAGGACTGATTTCCTTTAGAATGGACTGGTTGGATCGCCTTGCAGTCCAAGGGACTCTCCAGAGTCTTCTCCAACACCACAGTTCAAAAGCATCAATTCTTTGGTGCTCAGCTTTCTTGGAGAAGGTGAGGACTTTAGCTTACTCCTTGTTGAAAATGAGGACTCAGTGAAGGATAGAATCAGTCAGTGCTATGTATTCAAATATCCCTTGTTATAGGCGGTGGTATAGCAGGGTGTTAAATATAGAACGCCACAGTCCATATAAACAATGCCAGGATGGATTAGTAAACTGGCGCATAGGTTAGAAACATCAGTGAAGATGTTGTGGGATATAAAGTTTAATTTCCCCATCATACTTTTAAAATGTCTTCCAAATAAGAATCTATTTCATAATGGTTCTGGCCTTCTGGGTAATTATGATTTAGCTGAGGAGCTGGGACACATGTGTTAATGAGCAGTGATAATATATGGCAGCATGTATGTGCCAAACAAGTGTTATAGACGATAAATGGTGTGTGTTGCGGGCTACATCATTTGGGGAGAACTTACTGGTTTTGTTTTGTTTTTAAATTTTTTGCTGCACTGTGTGATGTGCAGGAACTTAGTTCCCCAACCAGGGATCCAACCCAGGCCCCTTGCATTAGAAGTACAGTCTTAACCATTGGATTGCAGGGGAGTCCCAGGGAGAAGTTATTAAAGAAGTAGCTTGGCCTTAACATGTTTTCAAGAGCAGTTCTGATTTCAGGTTGTATCAGAATAATCATTTAGAATAATTATTCAAGGGAGTGGTTCTGAAGCAAAAAGACTCTCTCAGAGTGTAGAAACCATCAAACTTCTTCAATAAAAGTCAAAACTCTTTAAATTCGCTGGCTCCTCAATCAAATGAAATACATGTTTAAAAAGAAAAGAAGAACCAAGCCAGTCCATCATCAGCTAGTCTTTCAGCCTAATTCTCTGCTTGGAGAATCGGAGGTTTTAAACTAGAGACTGTGTTTCTACTTCAGTCATCTTTCAACCTCCTCGTTTTAGAAGGAGGGAACTGGTGTGCTGCCGGAGGTCACAGAGCTGGGATGTCTGGGGGGAAGTGGTCGGGTGGGAGGTACCTCTCCCCAGTGGAGATTCCGCCTCCCACATAGCCTCCCAGCTGTCCTCATGCAGCTTTGGAACTAGGAGCGAGCCATCCTGATTCGGAGGCTCTCACCTGGGCCACGTCTGTCTCCCCTGAGTGCCTGGGACAGCTCTTAAAGTCAAACTGAGTGACATAGACATCAAGATTTATATAGAGACAGAGCTGGGCAAACCTATGTTTGATTTTCTCCAAGTAGATTTTTCTCATGGTGAATTACCTTCAGTGATGCATATTTTAAATTCTTTTTTGATAGAATTAAACAATCCAATCATGTCATTTGATGGCTCTATTCACAATTTACTTCTGGACCCCATGCAGCCCCCAGGTGGCCTTTTAAGCGAAAGCACTTAATTAGTTCCTGCAACCTTAGGGAATGTGGAATTACAAATACTGCTAGATTACTAAAGCACATGTCTGGTTCATAATTTGTCTCTTCTGCTCATTTCCATCATGCAGTCAGTGCAGTAGTGTCGGGGACAGAAACACAGACAGCAAGGGGGTGATTTTACAGTATTCCCTGAGTCAGCTTTTAAATAAGGTCCATTAATTTATTCCTAACATAGAATATTTAGAAAATGATGAAATGCATTATGGAGCTCATTTTTGTAATGTGGCTCCGTCATTTCTTTGAAGAATTATAAATTTCTAGAAGTTAAGATACTCCAAAAATAAACATGACTGTGAAATCGCCCACTCTATATTATCTGCATCCCCAGACAATCATATGCGTAACTAAGAGATGGCCAATTAGTATTAGGAATTCATTGGTGCCTAAGCAGAGAGTTTATTCATGTACGTTAACATTTTAAATGTCATTCTTTCAAGTACAGCTTATGACTAGTTTGTTATGAAAATCTGAGGGCATAAAAAGTTCAGGTTTATTTGAAAAAAATGATTTTTGAATGGAGGGAATTCCAAAAGCTGAGGAAGTTAAAAAAAAAAAAGTCAGAAATATTGCATTTTCATGACCTTTTCTTTCATGAGTAACTCAGAAAATTTTATTCAAACTTTGCAAAATAAATGTTTTTTTGGCTTGAGACTAAAGCTTAATAATTTTCAGTTCAAAAGGAGCTGTTGCTGGACTTCTTTTTGACAACATGAGAAAGGAAAGAAATTAGGGCCCCCAAAAGAGTACTAGTTTTTGCCTTAATTAGGGAACAGGGATAGTGGCACCATAATTACTGGAAATGAGGCATCCATATCATTCATGTTATTTTGCCAGTAAATTTTTGACTTTCTCTTCCAAGGAAAAATGTATTTTCTGAAATGAAAAATCCCTTTTGATGTCATTAAGCCTACCGTCCATCTACTCTTTGTCTATGGGGAGGAAAGGGACATAGGTGAGTGAGATAGAATTTATGTTTTAAATCATGAGATGGAAATTCAGACAGAAAGGTTGGAAGGAAGCAGAGCATCTTTGGAAGATTAGGAGAGATTGTGAAGAGAAGTGAGAACTTGGGAGGTCATGGTCAATTTGCAGACACCTCTCCACGCTCTCCAGTTCCAAAAGTAAGACACAACTCCTGAGATCTCATGGATGGATGAGAGCATAGGAAGAGGACACAAGAGGAAGGAGTTTTCTGGAAGCTCTGCAAAGAAGGGGGAGGGAAGGAGGACTGGAAAATGTTACCAGTGATCGGTGGTGTTGTGTCATTTAGTGGCGTCTAGTCTCCCCAGCCCACCAGTCTGGAACAAAAGCCAGCCTCCAGCATCACGGCAGACACTGGTGAGCGCCCCAACGGGTCACCTCCCTGAGAACAGCAGGGCGCGAGGCCTGAACGCCGGCCCCTGCCAGGGCCCATGGTGGCTCCTCGCTGCCTCTGAATGAACGGCGAAAAGACCAAGGATGAGCTGAGACATGAGAAGGCCGGAGGACTGGGCTGCAGGTGGGGTTGGGAAGCTCCAGACATGTCTCTGGCCACCTGGGGCTGCTTCCTGGCAGGGGGTGCGGTCACCCTCAGTGCCATCCTGGAGAGAACGGGACCGTGACTCAGACCCACAGGCGGCTGGTGGATGGTGGGCCTCTGATTTCCTCCTGGGGGTGGAGGAAGGCTGAAGCAGTCTGTCAACTCTTCAACTTCGCACTGTTTCCTCAAAACTGCCCCCAACCACGGGCAGCACTAGTGGTTGGGTCTCCACTAACTACACAATACGAGTTATAAAAGGTTCAGTTCAGTTCAGTCGCTCAGTCGCGTCCGACTCTTTGTGACCCCATGAATCGCAGCACGCCAGGCCTCCCTGTCCATCACCAACTCCTGGAGTTCACCCAAACCCATGTCCACTGAGTCAGTGATGCCATCCAACCATCTCATCCTCTGTCGTCCCCTTCTCCTCCTGCCCTCAATCTTTCCCAGCAGCAGGGTCTTTAAAGGTTAGTCACTGTTCATTGCGTGGTTCCCTTACTGCCTGTCCATTAATTAATGAATTGATTTTTAAAATATTTATTTACTTGACTGCATCAGGCCTTAGTTGTGGCACATGGTGTCTTCGGGGCATCACACGGGACCTTTCACTGTGGTGCAAGGATTCTCTAGTTGTGGTGTGCGGGCTCACCGGTTGTAGCTGCCCCACAGCATGTGGGGTCTTCCCGGACCAGGGATTGAACCCTTGTCCCTGCAGTGGCAGGCAATTTTTTAACCCCTGCACCACCAGGGAAGTCCCTCTTTAATTTACATCAACATAGCTGAGTGTCTGCCCATTGCCAGGAACACTGACACACATTGAGAGGAGACAAAAAACACTGGGTTCTTGACCTTGAGATGCTCACTGCTTAGTGTGGGAAACAAAAAATTTTGATATAAAGTATTAACCAGAGGGATAGAGCCTTGCCTGAGAAGACCTTGACTCCAAAGAGGGGCCTGTAGCTCAGCCAGGCTGGTGGGAAGACAGTGACTCATGAAATTGGCAAGCGATGAGAAGAGAGTGGTAGGCCTAAAAAAAAAAAAAAAATGAGGTTACTTAACTCTTCATTTCACCAATGTTTTAGCCTCCTTCTTCACATGCCCCTGCTTTGACTCAATCAAAATCTTGGAGTTGGCACCACCAGTGTGATTAATCCCTGTCCTAAATTCATTGGGAATGACCCATTCCCATCAGACTGCTTATTACTACCCAAGCCAGAAACCCACAGGGCCATCCGAACCCCTCTTTATCTCTCACCCCACACCAACTGGTGAGTCTGTTAGTCCCCAAGTCCTGACTCCTTTGGAATTAGACCCTCAGTCTGTCCTGTCTCTGCCATCTCTACCTTTTCCCTAATACTCACCTGCCCTCATTTACACTATTGTGCCAGCCTCCTTAACTGACCCCTCGTTCCACTCTCACTTCTGTGAACCACTGCTGTGAAGGTGATCTAGAAAGAAACTTTACCATGAAATCTTACCATGTTACTCTACTGCTCAAAATCTATCAATGGTTTCCTTCTGCAAATAGTATAAAAATCCAACTCTTTATCATGATCTAAAAAGTCCATTTAAAATAGTTGAACATGTGTGCTCAGACTCTTTGCAACCCCATGGTCATAGCCCACCAGGCTCCTCTGTCCATGGGATTTTCCAGGCAAGAATACTAGAGTGAGTTGCCATTTCCTTCTCCACGGGATCTTCCTGACCCAGGGATTGAACCCAAGTCTCCTGCATTGACAGATGGATTCTTTACCACTGAGCCACCAGGGAAGTCCATCTGATGAAATACAGCAATGAAAAAGAAGATTGATGTTTACCATGCCATAGTTATACTAAATGAAGGAAGCCAAAAAACAAGAACAAGAGTACATACTGTATATATTGGTTTGCTAGGGTGGGTACCACAGGCTGCGTTACTTAAACCATAGACATTTATTTTCCCGCCACTGTGGAGTTTAGAAAGCTGATCTCTAGGTGTTGGCAGGGTTGTTTCCTTCTGAGCCCCTCTCCTTGGCTTGCAGATGGCCATCTTCTCCTCCCTGTGTCCTCCCTCTATGGCTGTGTCCAAATCCCTTTTTTTCAGAAAGACACCCATCATGTAGGATTGGGGCCAACCCTCATGACCTTGTTTTAATTTAATGATCTCTTTAAGGACTTGATTTTTGAGTATGGTCTCATTCTGAGGTACTAGGGGTGAGAACACTTGGAGAAACAAGATTCATCCCATAACCCTGCAAGAATCAGTTTATGTAAAATTGTAGAAAATTCGAGCCAATCTATAGTAACAGGTGGAGGGATGGATTCTTAGAAAGTACAAGAATATTTGGGGGAGGTTATGGGTGTTTTCATTATCTGGTATTAGAGGTGATGTCATGGGTGTATCCTTATGTCAAAACGTTGTACACTTGATTTCTTTTAAACACTTTTTGTGGTATGTGGCTTGCAGAATTTGAGTTTCCCAACCAGTGAGTGAACCTGGGCCCCGGCAGTGAAAGGAAGTCCTACCCACTGGACCACCAGGGAATTCTGATTATATTCTGATTATATTTTCCTGACTGTATTCCACATTAGGTTCTTAGAAGATAGCGAGACTACCCTCTGTTCCACACTGAATCCTTGTTGCTTATCTATCTTGTGTATACTAGTTTGTATCTGTTAATCCCATTGTAATTTGTCCCTCTCCCCATTCTCTCTTCTTTGGTAACCATAAGTTTGTTTTTTATGGCTGTAATTCTGTTTTGAAGATACATTTGTTCATATTATATTTTTGATTCCATGTATGAGTGTAATATAGTATTTGTCTTTGTCTTACTCTGAGAAGTATAATATTCTCTGGGTCCATCCATTTTGCTGCGACTAGTGAGTAATATTCCTATATATGTATATACATATATACACCAGATTAAAAAGATAATCTATTTGTTTTTGGCTGTGCTGGGTCTTCATTGCTATACGGGCTTTTCTCTAGGTGCGGCTGAGGGGGCTACTCTCTAGTTGCGGTGCAGGGGCTTCTCATTGCGGAGGCTTCTCCTGTTGCGTAGCGTGGCCCGTAGGGTGCGTGGACTTCAGTGGTTTCGACTTGTGGGCTCAGTAGTTGTGGCTCCTGGGCTCCAGAGCACAGGCTTAATAGCTGTGGCACAGCGCCTTAGTTGCTCTGCAGCATGTGGGATCTTCCCGGATCAGGGATCGATCAGGGGCCAGTGCGTGCTCGCTGCATTGGCAAGTGGATTTTTTTTTTTTTACTACTGAGCCACCAGGGAAGGCCTATATTACATTTTAAACCAATCGGCAAGATATATTTATGACAAGGAAATGATTGGCAATGATGGACTATTTTTACAGGGATCACAAAAAACTCCCAAGTCTGTAACCACTGGAAATCAGCTGAAGTGCTACTGAAAAGTTGAAAGCAAACTCAGTGTGTGCCCAGTATAGTTTAAGGTGTGCTTTGAACAATGAAATTGGCAAGGCAGGCTCACTGATCTCTCTCTGGACACCTTTGGGGATTCCTTAAAATGAGATGTACTGTTATTTTCCCCTCCAGGACATTTCAGTGGGATCGTCAAAGCTGGGAGATCTTTGGGAAAATCTCCTCAAATCGGTGGGTGGTGAATCGAATCAGTTTGCTGTCCATCGTCCAGGGCACATTGGGGCATCCATCACCCTGGTCCTCGTCTTCCTGGGACTGGGATGAGACATGCTGGGAAGTGGAGTTTAGACTTAACTGCCTTTGTTTTAATAAACGCAGGGATTTGGGGTTGTAGAAATACCTGATGGTTCACAAAATGTCGTTTTTACTGTTTCCCCAGGAGGCTTCTCATTACCTCTAATTACCATTTCACTACAGTAACATTCAAAACCTGTATAGAATTTTATAAGCCTGGAACATAGTTTAACCAGAGCGTTTGAGCAGTTATACCTTCCCTTGGCTTTCAGGGCTAAAGCCCTGTGGATATACCATGGGAGCGATGGTACAGAGCAGCTTTGAGGTTCTCTGCTAAGACTTCTCTTTCCTTGCCCTCTTCAGTGATGAGGGTGCGTGATAGCTGTGGGTCTCCCAAGACACCCAGCCATTGAAAGCAGGTCAATTACCTCACTTCTCCTTCCATTGCCAATTTCAGTCTCTTGAGGATATGGAAATATTACAGTCCCTTCCTGACTGTTGCTCAATAGGAGAGTAGCTGCCTGGGGCAGAAGGGCAAGGAAGGAGCATATAAAAGTCTCTTTTTCCTGTCCTTAGAAAGTCACATAGCAATCTACTGCACATAAAGTCGAGTGAGTCCCATATGAAGTTTTCCCCACTTTGATCTACTTTGGGGAAACAGTTAAGATTCATTGCATCCTCTGAGCTCTTTACATTAGATCATGGGTTGGCAAACCTTTTCTTTAAAGGATCAAAGAGTAAATAGTTTATACTTTTGCAGGCCAACTGGTCTCTCTCAAAAGTACTTATTTCCACTGTTGGGTTTTCACTGTAATGACAGTAAAACCACAAAAACAGCCACAGACAATACCTAAGTGAGTGAGCATGGTTGTTTTCCAATAAAACTTTATTTCCAAAAACGGGGTGGCTGGATTCAACTCACAGCTCATAGTTTGCAGGTACCAGCCTTTAGTAGACGATAGTAAATAAGATTCATGGCTTTCTTCTCTTTGTAGCATTGTCCTCTTCTTTGCCATTGATGTTTTTAGAGTTAGTTCTTGATGAAGTGCATTGTGGGACACATCATATTAGTGTAATAATTAAAACTTGGAAAGGATGCTGCATTTGGGTAGGATGTTATTTCTACAAAATAAAACCCAGTTCCATCAGAGCTTAACCTTATTTGATGCTTATGTGAAAAAGCCCAGGGAAAGTTAATGCAAAATTTCCTCCTTGGATAATTTTAAATGTAATTATTTAGGATTTTTCACGTGTGTCATATTTTACTTTGTCAGTTTTCCCAGTGCTCAGCCAACTAATGATAATATCCCCCCCTTTTTTTACACAGATGATGACAATCATAATAGTAGCTAATGGTAATACTCTCACTTCCTTATTCCTGTTGTGTCTCAGGAATAATCTTTAAAACCATTTCTTCAGGATCATCAGGTGTGACCCCAATCTTTTCCTGAAAATTCAAATGAAGGTTTATAAAAATCTAAATGACATGGTCTATCTGATAACATAGATTAATGGGAACCAAAGAAAGAAAAGAAACATCCTTTGTAAAACACTTGTAAGGTAAGGGTTTCCCTGGTGGCTCAGACAGTAAAGAATCCACCTACAATGAGGGAGACCTAGGTTCGATCCCTGGGTTGGGAAGATTCCCTGGAGGAGGGCATGGCAACCCACTCCACTGCTCTTGCCCGGAAAATCTCCATGGACAGAGGCGCGTGGTGGGCTAGTCCATGGGGTCGCAAACAGTCAGACACGCCTGAGCGACTAAGCACAGGGTGGTCTCCATTTGGCAACTCTAACAATGAGCCAAAGCCTCTGACTGTGTGGATCACAACAAACTGTGAAAACTCTTCAAGAGATGGGAATACCAGAGCACCTGACCTGCCCCTTGAGAAATCTGTATGCAGGTCAGGAAGCAACAGTTAGAACTGGACATGGAACAACAGACTGCTTCCAAATCGGGCAAGGAGTATGTTAAAGCTATATATTGTCACCCTGCTTATTTAACTTCTATGCAGAGTACATCTTGAGAAACACTGGACTGGATGAAGCACAGCTGGAATCAAGATTGTCGGGAGAAATATCAATAACCTCAGATATGCAGATAACATCACCCTTATGGCAGAAAGTGAAGAACTAAAGAGCCTCTTGATGAAAGTGAAAGACGAGAGTGAAAAAGTTGGCTTAAAACTCAACGTTCAGAAAACTAAGATCATGGCATCCGGTCCCATCACTTCGTGGCAAATAGATGGGGAAACAGTGACAGACTTTATATTTTTGGGCTCCAAAATCACTGTAGATGGTGACTGCAGCCATGAAATGAAAAGACGCTTGTTTATTGGAAGACAAATTATGACCAACCTAGACAGCAGTCTTAGTCAAAGCTATGGTTTTTCCAGGAGTCATGTATGGATGTGAGAGTTGGACTATAAAGAAAGCTGAGCACTGAAGAATTGATGCTTTTGAACTGTGGTGTTGGAGAAGACTCTTGAGAGTCCCTTGGACTGCAAGGAGATCCAATCAGTCAATCTGAAAGGAAATCGGTCCTGAATATTCATTGGAAGGACTGATGTTGAAGCTGAAACTCCAATACTTTGGCCACCTGATACAAAGAACTGACTCATTGGAAGAGAACCTGATGCTGGGAAAGATTGAAGGTGGGAGGAGAAGGGGATGCCAGAGGATGAGATGGTTGGCTGGCATCACCAACTCAATGGACATGAGTTTGAGTAAGCTCCGGGAGTTGGTGATGGACAGAGAGGCCTGGTGGGCTGCAGTCCATGAGTCCATGGGGTTGCAAGACGTTGGACATGACTGAGCATCTGAACTGAACTCAACAATGAGCCAGGCGCTTATAGCCCCAGTGCAGACTCTTTCCTAAGCTCATGTACCCACTCGACAGTGGATGCCCCAGTTGGGTGTCTAGTAAGTATCATCCCAATAGTAATGGAACTTCCCTCGTGGCTCAGATGGTAAAGAATCTGCCTGCAATACAAAAGACCTGGATTAAATCCCCAGGTTGGGAAAATCCCTTGGAGGAGGGCATGGCAACCCAGTCCAGTATACTTGCCTAGAGAATCCTATGAATGGAAGAGCCTGGTGGGCTACAGTCTGTGGGGTCGCAAAGAGTTGGACACGACTGAAATGACTTAACATGGATGCATGCATCTTCGGTTACTGCCATTGTTTGATACTACTGATGATTCTTAGTCCTGAAATGCCTCTGAGAGCTGATGGATTTAAGCACATCTATGGATTTATGGAGAAGGGTTCAATTTCTGTAACATTATTATTTCAGTCCTTGCTTCATTCTTTTGCTAAGTGGAAGCAATTATAATTTTGTTTTCTTGGCATGTTACATGAAAATACAGTTTTCATAGTGAGGGGATCAGAGGTAGATCCTGTTTTCATGAGCTTGCCGTATTTATGAGGAGGTAAGGCTAGCGAAGAAAACAAAAGTGTTTGAGACAGTGTATTGGTATTATTAACATATTTCTTCAGATGTAACATGCATTGGGAATTCAGGAGAGGAGAGGTCAAACACTGGAGCAAGAAATTAAGAGAATGAAGTTGGGAGATGGTGAGTATTCTTATGGACTGAATCTTGGGAAAACACTGGATATTCCATGTCATTTGTATGGATAGCCGCTTACTGAGCCTTCCACGTTTTGTCTGAGTGGCTTGTCGTTGTGCGAATGAAGGATAATTAGGCTCTGGTTTTGGGGATATTTTAGTTCTTTTGCCATATAAATTAACTTTTAAAATTCTGTGCTTACGTTGAGGGCATTTCATGATGACTTCTAAACTTTTCCCTCTTTTTTCACTAATAATATAGATTGCTGGCCCTTTATTTATTTATTTTTGTTATTTTCCGGCTGCATAGCACCAATGTAGGTAGGTCAAATGAGGATGGATGCTGAACTAGGGAGGCTACTTCCGACAGAAATGGGCATCAGGGTCTTCAGGTGTCAGATCCCGAGTAGCCGTAATGATGATCTCCAGGACAGAGCTCGTAGGAAACGGAGGAGGAGGGCAGCCCGCGTTAGATGCTCTGTTGTTCAATAACCAAGAGGATGAAGCTCTAGCTGGGTGGGGCAAGAACACGGTCTTGCCGAAAGAGGACCAGAAAACCAAAGGTAATGTCATCAGAAAGAGAAACGGAAATGGCTCATCTCTTGGGACATTTCGTCTCCACCCAGAGGGAGTTCTCAGGACCTCCGTGGCCATTCTGGGGTTAAGACTCTGCCTTCCAGTGCAGGAAGTGTGGGTTTGATCCCCAGTCAGGGAGCGAAGATCCCGCAGGCTTTGCAGCCCCCAAACCAAAACAGAAACGGTACTGTAATATATTCAATAAAGACTTTAAAAATGGTTCATATCCAAACAATTAAGAAAAGTAGCTCTCCCTGACTGCTTGTGCAATCCCCCAATGCTTTGAAGAAGCTAAGGCACTTGAGAACAGGATTCCCAGGGACCTTTGTCTCCAACGCTCTTCTTGCTACTCTCCATGTATTTTTTAAAGTTCCAGTAAACCCAAGAGCACCGTAACTTAGAGTTGTGTACACAGATGAGTCATTTGGATAGGTCAGATTGTGGTATTTGAAGCTGTTCCATAAAGAGGACTGTTTAGGGCAGATTTGAAGCTGTTCTATAAAGAGGACTGTTTAGGGCAGACGTCAAGGGGCCCTGGG
This sequence comes from Oryx dammah, assembly GCF_014754425.2. Classification (NCBI taxonomy): domain Eukaryota; kingdom Metazoa; phylum Chordata; class Mammalia; order Artiodactyla; family Bovidae; genus Oryx; species Oryx dammah. The sequence goes on along the minus strand of NW_024070206.1, from coordinate 6,787,099 downwards.
TAGGACCTGGCACCCAGGGTCTTGGAATGACAGAGCTCAGGTGGTACCTTGTGCCGGATCCTCACCTTATCTTGCTGTTAATCCGTTTCTGGCATTCTTCCACTAACGACTTTCTTTAGAAAATGGGAAATGAACTGGACTCAGAAGCATGAATGACAGCCCAGACTGTCATTGCTTTTCAGAGCCCACGTGACATTCTGCGATTCTGTATGTTTGGAGTGCAGAGAATTATCATCACAGTTGAGCCCAGCACCCAGTTTAGGCATTCAGCTCTTTAACCTCTTTTCCAAAACCCCGAGTTCATATGGGTTCATTATCAAAATGTTCATTATGTCTAATTATACCCCCCATTTTTCTAAACACCACAGTTAAAATGATAAAATGAAATAATAGATGTGAAACAGATTCATGCCATCCCTCCTTTAGAGTGCCTCCTCTCACTACCTCAGCAAATATTCATTGTGGGACATTTGGAAACCCCTCAAAAATTATATGGAAGGAAATAAAAATTAACTGCTGTCCCTTTACCTGGTAAAAAGCACTGGTGACAGTTTGATGTGTGTGCAATACAGTTTTATATCCTTTGGATAGTTTGCAGTTTATCTAGATGATAAATTGGTTTCTATTGTTCTAAGTTGTGTATATCTTATTTCCCCTATTAGAGTGGAGTTCTTTGAAAGAAAGATCAATTTCCTGCAACAACTAGCATTGTATTTTAAGTTAATTTACATGAGTGGTTGCGATTGCTAATTACTATTGAGTATCCATTCTCCCCTTCCTTCTCAATAAAGAATGCTATTAGACAGCAGTAATCCCAGTTTAAAAAAGTTTTTAAAAGCCAAAGACACTTTATTTCCCAGACATCCTTGTAGACGATGAAGCCATTAAAAAAGCTGGAGTCATCGGGTACAACTTCTGAGAAAGTTCCTTAACTCAGGCGGCAGGCATGTACCTTTCATTTCCTCTTTCTGTCTCATCTTGCCTGAATTTGAATGTATTGGCTGGAGCTATAGCAGCTGTTTTGGGATCATGAGAGAAAGGTCAAGAAAATCAGAGGCCTTTGACCCTGACACTTTGAACCATTAGCTGAACCAACATTAAAATTGTTGACACAGACTTTTAGTTACAGAACAAAAATACACTCTTGTGTGTTTAATCCACTGTATTGCAGTCTAGCCAGCAGCTGAACTCAATTCCAAACTCACACCATCATACCACTTTATTACAAAAAAGGATTTGACCACCATGCCTCTTTATACATCACTGTTTTTTCAAAAGCAACAGACATTGTGTATTTTCCCAGTGGCAAGTGTTCTATGAATGTGTCTTGAATGAACTCTAGAGTTTAAATTCAGCCTCACCAATAACCTCATCTCCCTCCAGTGCCTGACTTTACCATTTTCTTGAACCCAAGCAGTTACTTTTTTTTTGAATCAGAAAAATCTAATGGTTCAAATCTATAACAGGTATTCATTCTGGGAAATGTCCGCCTAAGTTTTTATTTATTTGGGGGTAGCCTTTCTTCTGTAGCATCTGATGTTTTATTTCTCTCAATTTGATGCTCATTAAGTACTACACCATAAAAATAATACTGTACAATTTTCAATATGTTTAACATATCAGGAACTCAGTAACTATTTTCTTCTCATTTTACCCACACTCTAGCATGGGATAAAAATAGTCTAAATGACTTAGGTTCTAAAAATAATATTGAGATGAGAAAGAGATGTCTTGCTTCCCATTGCTAACTAGTCTCTATCCTCAAGATATATTAAAGGTTTTGTTTAGTGTGCCAGCTCTGCTCAGTGGGTGGAACACAGTTGACTGTCTGGAGAACTGTGTTAAGTAGGATTCTGCAGCCACATTAAGGCTCAGCTGTCAAAAGGGCAGTAGTTGGATTAGCTATCCTGTTGTAGACAAGAGGATAAATAGAGTTGTCTGTGGCAACTCGTGTACCTGGTATTTGCCATCCCACATGTGCGTGTATGTGTGCTGAGTCGCTTCAGTCATGTCTGACTCTTTTGAGACCCCATGGGCAGTAGCCTGCCAGGCTCCTCTGTCCATGGGATTCTCCAGGAAAGAATACTGTCTCATCTTGCCTGAATTTGAATGTCCTCCTCCTTCCTGAGCCAGAGACTGAACCTGCATCTCTTAAGTCTCCTGCATTGGCAGGCAGGTTCTCTAACACTAGTGCCACCTGGGAGATCATCCCACATACCAAGATCGATTTACTTATACACACATGCTCGTGCGTGCACACACACGCGCACAGAGCTGAGAGGCATCACGTTCTTTAGAAGGAGTTCCCTAATCCCAGGCTTTCTCTGCCAATCTTTTCCTGCCCTTTTAGATTTATTCAGTCTACTTTTTTTGCTCATGTACTGTATACACACATACCGTATGTGTGTGTGTGAGTGTATGTGTGACACATGTATATATACATATTTTTTTTCTGTGTCCCAGTTTAGATCCGATTCCTTAGGCTAAATCACGCATCTATTCTGAGTTTGTCTTTTATAGAATTACTAGAATCACAACATGGTCACACTGTATGCTAGGGTAAAGTTTTCTGATGACAGTATGCTTCTGAATTCACTGGATAAAGATCAGTGTGGTATTGTTTATATTTCATCCTTTCTAGGAGGAGGAGATGGTGGATGGCATCTTAAAGCCCCTTTCAAATATTCAAGTGTACAAAGGCTCAGGCCAGGGGTTGGCAAATTTTTCCTGTGAAGAGCCAGCTAATAAATATTTTAGTCTGAACAGGCTACATAGACGGTCACACGGCTACGCAGTTCTACAATTGCAGTTCCAAAGCAGCAGTAGCAGCAGTAGACCATCTGGACATGAGTGGGCATGGCCATGCTCAATGCCAATGGGGAGGGCGGGAAGAAGGTTTGACCCCTAAGTCTAGTTTGCTGACCTCTGCAGAGGGAATTCGAAGACTGGGAAGGTTCCCTACAGGGCACTTGTGTGAACTTCAGTTTATGTCTTGAGCGTCCTTTAATTATCTGTGACGTGATGGTGATGATGCTGGTGCTTATCTTCTAGAGGTGCTGGGAGGATTAGATGAGCCGATAATAGGAGCACCTAAATGGTACCATATCTGGCCAAGAAATGGACCTCTCAGGTGATCATCTGGATGTCTTATCCTCACCCGCGCTCTCGCCTCACCCACCTGCAGGCTCAGGTGAGTGGAACGTGTGAGGCAGCAGAGCTGGTGGAGATGGGTGAGCAATGTCCCGCTTAAGGAGCACACTGATGCCGAGCCCCAGGCCACTCTTCTTGTGTGAGGCAGGGCTCTTCTTATTGCCAGGTCTTCTGAGCTTTCAGGAGAGGACAGAAATCTGTATTTTAAGTAAAAGATTCCACTTTCAAAACTTTTGCAAACTATTTAAAATTTTAAAACATGGTAGGAGCTTGAAAATGATCCAAGTATAAGGGTCAAGAGATGCCACTATATGACCTTTGGTGCACAATTCCCAGGGTCAGGATACTAAGTAAATGATATAGTTCAGGGACTTGGAAACAAGGTAATGTCAATATCCAGCCAGGCCTCACATATCCCATGCTTAAGTGCTAAGCTCTCAGTATTTCAGTTAACCATCATAACAATTGGATTCGTTTACGAAGTAGATACTAATGAGAGCGTCCTCTGTTCCAGGCACTGGTCTGCACAAAGGGTCTAATAGGAAATGGGACAGAAAAAAAAGTCCCTGCCTTCATGGAGCTTTTATTCCATGAGATCAGTAAGGTTCATAAAAACACAGGCAGAGGATGAGCCTCCCCTGGTCGTCCAGTGGTTACGATTTTACCTTCCAGTGCAGGGGGTTCGAGTTCAGGCCCTGGTTGGGCAGCTAAGACCCCACATGCCTCAGGGCCAAAACTCCAAACCATAAAACAGAAGCAATATTGTAATAAAGTCAGTAAAGACGTTAAAAATTGTCTGCATCAAAGAATCTTAAAAAATAAAAAGAATATATGTGGAGGAACTAGCAATGAAGAGTGACCTTTAGAGGAAATGATGCTAAGAGCCGAATCATTTCTTCCTGGAGCTGCAAAGGGCAACAGAATTATCAGCAAACATGAAGGATTATAATAGGAAGACTACAAATTAATGACATAGAGACGTCACTGACTGGCTGTGCTCTGGGTTCCCTGAGGATAAGTAGGAGGAAACCTGATCCATTTCCAGGGCAGGGCTTTAAGTAAGATACCAGGAAGAACTTCCCAAGAGCATGGTTGTCAAAGAGAAGCAGGTGGCTGAAGTTGATTGAGAACTCTCTTCCCTGGAGAGCTTTGGGAATGATGAAGTCGACATTTATCCAAACATAGAGTCTCTTCATGGAGGCCAGGAATTGGACTGGAGCCAGGAAGCCTGAGAACCTCAGTGAAAGATTTTAGATTTCTAAATTTCTGACTTAGGTCTACAGAGTCATCGTCTTTAAAGTTAAAAACAGTTTGTGCCTAGAAAGATCTCTTCTCTCATAGATGAATCTCCATGGTGGAGCTCATGTAAGGAATGCGTTTTTTTTTTTTTTAATTTTAGCAGTTTCTATAAATGGGTTTTCTAAACCTCAAGCTGAAGTTGTTACCACGACGGGGAACATGGAGATAATTTTTCATTCTTTCATGCTATGCTGAATGTCAGCAGTGGAAGCTCCTAAAAATAATCATACCTTGTATTTATATAGCACCTTTCCCGGAGGTTCTCAAACTGCTTTGCAGACATCATGTAATTAATTCCTATAAAGCATCCTGAAGACAGTGGTGTAATATCAAGTTAGTATTTGTCTTATATGTAGAGGTAATGCATTTTATCCTTACACATTATATTTATATTGCATTTGGTGAACTCTATGTCAGGCATAGGGTTTGCTGCCTGAAACCACTCTCTGGTTCCTGGGTTTCACAGGCTGACAAGAGGGAAGGATGAAGAAAATAAGTGCAGATGAATAAAATATGTTCAGGAAGGTAAGAGCACTTGAGAAAAGAGAAATTCACACCAGGCTGCCGGAAGTTGGTGAAAGTGTCAATTATTTCTAGGGTTCGTGGGAAGCCATTGCAGAAATATGAGAAGAGAGAATGGAAAGGGGATTCTAACACCCCCCCTCCAAGAAAAACAGTCTTTTTAACTTACTCAAACCAGTAAGTGAGAGAGGGCAGGCCTGGAACGTGGTAGGTGACGCTCTCTGTTGACTACTGTTTCTGTGCCAAGTCTCCCCTTTCTTAGCCCTCTTCTCCCCACGGGGCCACACAGCTTCCCTTTGACACACCTTTATCTTTATCTTTCTCAGTTCATCTTTTCTGCACTTTCAGAAAAGGTTCTAACAGGAACCCACTTGCCATCAGTCATAAAACCTTTAGTGTGAAGCTCGGCCAGGGCAACCTCTGTCAATCATTTAGACCCTTTATGTGTGATTGAGTGCTAAGTCACATCTATCTTTGTGACCCCATGGACTGTCCCCTGCCAGGCTCCTCTGTCCATGGGATTCTCCAGGCAAGAATACTGGAGTGGGTTGCCATGCCCTCCTGCTGGGGATCTTCCCGGCCAAGGGTTGTACCCTCATCTCTGATGTCTCTTGCATTGGCGGGTGGGTTCTTTATTGTTAGCGCCCCCTGAGAACCCATTTGCCATTAGCCATAGACACTTTAGTATGAACTTAAGCCAGGAGAACTTCTCCCAATCATTTTGACCCTTTACACCTCACCTTTAATTTTGCCATGCAAGGATTAAGTGAGTGAATTTGCATCCCACCTCTTAGAATAACACCAGACTTGCAGTCAATGTTTATGCAAGTCATTACTAGTAGTGTTTGCAAAAACATCAGGCCTGGCTGAGCAGCAATGAGAGTAGACTGGCTTCCTGCAAACGTTGGTGCATCCTTCAAAGCAGACTGCAAAGGGGTAGCTTTTGATTCCCTCAATGCATCAAACTCGCCCTGGCAGCCAATACAGCAAAAGAACTGTCTCCCCGGCCCCAGCAGATGGCTGGGAAATGGATAGAGGAGAGAGGGAGGGAGGTCAGATGTGAGGAGTGTTACTGGGTGGGGGGATGGGGCACTGTGTATGATGATTAATTGGACAGGGAAGAAAAAGGGGAGGGAGACTGCGGAAGACCCCCATGTCCCAGCTTGGAGGGGTGGGCCATCAACTGCTGTGGAGCATGGCGTGTGGGTTTGGAAAGGGAAACTGTTTACGTAGGCTCCAGCTTGTGGCCGGCCCAGCAGGCTGCCTGCAGGTTTACAGCTGAACATTACTGTCGTGGCACTCTCCACTCTGGAGGAGCCAACAGAAGGGAACGGCCAGGGACGTTTCCGCCAGCCCAGAGGTTCTGGCGCCGCCCTTGAGTGATTTCAAATTGGCAAGAGTGGTCTGATGGTTTTCCACAGGCCAGCTCAATCTTCCATGCTCATGGACCCAAAATTTAGCATCTGCACTGGGTCCAAAATTCCTCTCAGGGACTCTGATAAGCCCTTTCAAACCAGCTGAAGACTTAGCACTGTATCCACTTTCAAGTGTGAACAAGGCCTTGAGTTGTCCAGCCCCTAAACCTGAAACATAACTGTCTGTTTTCAGTAGGTTCTTCTTCAAGCACCTAAGCTGGTCTTGGCTCACCCGGAAAAGAAGACATTCTTGAGCCAAGGCCTAAGGCTGTGGAATTCTGCCCTTGGCACTCAAGCAGAAGCCTTCAATGAGGTATTCAGAACAACCTTAGGTGCATTAATTCTGCCTTGATGGAGTCACCTTTGATTCAAGGCCATCCAGAAATACAACGGACATGGTCCTTTCATGCATCTTAGCTGCAAGAAAGATATTTTCTTTCTGAAATTTAATCAGTTTTCTTAAACAAAAGGAAAGCCATCTCAACCCATTTCATTTAAAAATGGAAATTTCAAAGAATTGGAAAATAGATTAGCCCGTGATGTGATGGATACCACTATTGTTGGTGATGGACAGGGAGGCCTGGCGTGCTGCAATTCATGGGGTGGCAAAGAGTCGGACACGACTGAGCAACTGAACTGAACTGAACTGATGCTAGCTTTAGTATCTACTATCAATGTATGAAGCAAAGCTGAATGTTTAGTCTTCCTAAAAGGACAGAAAGTCTATCTTTTTTTCCTGGAAATGTTTGTTTTCTAGCTCAGTAATGGAAAAGAGAGGACTGGCCTTAAGCAGAATTGGTTGACATTTAATAATTCTCCATCGGTTCTGCATCAGTTCTTTGAGGCTAAGCCTTCTTTATGGTCCAACTCGCACATCCGTACATGACTACTGGAAAAACCATAACTTTGATTATACAGACCTTTGCCAGCAAAGTGTAATGTCTTTGCTTTTTAATATGCTACCTAGGTTTGTCATAGCTTTTTTCCCTTGGAGCGTCTTTTTATTTTGTGGCTGCAGTTACCATCTGCAGTGATTTTGGATCCTAAGAAAATTAAATCTGCCACTGTTTCCACTTTTTCTCCATCTATTGGCCATGAAGTGGTGGGGTTGTCTACCATGATCTTAGTGTTTTGAATGTTGAGCTTTAAGCCAGCTTTTTCACTCTCCTCTTTCACCCTCATCAAGAGGTTCTTTAGTTCCTCTTTGCTTTCTGTCATAAGGGTGGTATCATCTTCCTGTCTGAGGTTGTTGATATTTCTCCCAGTAATCTTGATTCCAGCTTGTGATGGCATTTATTACGATGGACTCTGCATAAAAGTTAAAAGAGCAAGGTGACAATATACAGCCTTGACATACTTCTTGCCCAGCTTTGAACCAGTTGGTTCCACCATTTCGATGCCACCATTAGGATGAGAATTACCTGAAAGCTCTGGGTGCAAGTGACAGAGATAAGATTTAAACCATCTTGAGACAAAAAGGGAATTTATTGGCTCTACTGGGAAGTTTGAGGACTGGGTATCCCTGAGCTTTTCTGGGTTTGGGGGTGCAAACAATGCCTTTGAAGGCTCAGGCTCTCTCTTTCCCTCTCTGAAACCTGATTTCTTCCGTGCTGGATTTTTCTTGGGTAGTATTGCTCCACATGTGGGCAAGGACAGCTTCCGGCTACTTCAGGCCTCCATCACTCTTAATGCTTAGTTATTAGGCTCAGGCTGGTTTAGTAGCTGAGAGATGGGGAGGAATGATCAGACGGGGATGCAGTTTGGATGTCCAAGGGCAGGGGGAGGGGAGCGGAGGAGGAGGTTTGACTCAGGAAGGCCACTCAGAGCCCTTTCCAGCGACTGATACCAAACTTTGATTCCCTGATCCGTCATTAACACATTACCTTATCAGAATGCTCCCGTACTGTTGGAGGGAATGTAAATTGATGTGGCCGCTCTGGAAAACAGTATGGATGTTCCTTTTAAAAATGAAAAATAAAGTGCTATATGATCCAGCAATCCCACTCCTGGGCATATATCTGGAGAAAATTCTAAATCAAAAAGATACATGCATCCCAGTGTTTGCAGCAGCACTGTTTACAATAACCAAGACCTGGAAGCAACCAAGTACCCATCAGCAGACAACTGGTTTAAGAAGATGTGTATATACATATAAATATATATACACACACATACAAACACACAGACAATGAAATATTACTCAGCCTAAAAAAGAATTAAACTACATCAATGGACCTAGAGAATACCATACTAGGCAAAGTGAGGCAGAAAAAGATAAATAGTATTTAATATCACTTATATGTGGAATCTAAAAAATAATAAAAATAAATTTATATACAAAACAGTAGCTGACTTACAGACATAGAAAGTAAACTTATGGTTAGCAAAGGGTAAGGAGAGGGGAGGGATAAAATAGCATAGAATTAATAGGTGCACACTACTATAATAAAACGGAGGAGTGACATGGCTTTACCGGATAGCACAGGGACTTATATTCAATGCCTTGTAATAATCTATAGTGGAAAATAATCTGAAAAAATATTTGTAACTGAATCATTTTGCTGTACACCTGAAACAGCACAATGTCGCAAATCACCTACACTTCAATTAAAAAGCACCATTCCGTTATCAACACTCCTAACCCTCTGCCCCTCCCCTGTCTCCCATGTCGCTATCAGACACGGACATCCTCCTTCTCCTGCGGCCTCGTCTATACCCGCGCTGTGAGGGGAGCAGACCTGTGCTTGCTGCTGCTGCTGCTGCTAAGTCGCTTCAGTCGTGTCCGACTCTGCGCGACCCTATAGACGGCAGCCCACCAGGCTCCACCGTCCCTGGGATTCTCCAGGCAAGAACACTGGAGTGGGTTGCCATTTCCTTCTCCAGTGCATGAAAGTGAAAAGTCAACGTGAAGTCACTGAGTCGTGTCCAACTCTCAGCGACCCCATGGACTGCAGCCTACCAGGCTCCTCCGTCCATGGGAGTTTCCAGGCAAGAGTACTGGAGTGGGGTACCATTGCCTTCTCCGAGACCTGTGCTTAAGGCAGAAGAAACCATGCGGTGCAGAAAGGGGCCGGTTCTGGAGAAGGCGAGGGTTCTGTTTCCATAAGAGGCATCAGCTGCCGGGATCCCAGAATAAGAGACGTCCGTGCAAGGGTAGAAGCTGGCCAGTGCATTAATGGATTCTCCCCAGCACCTGCCCACGAGGGCGCAATCTGATCTTCCAGTAGTGAATGTGAGTCCTGAATAACTGTATCTTTTTCACGTGGCCTGATTCTCCAGCAAAGCTTAGGTTCAACCCCTGTGAAGTGGGCAAATCAGATGGTTTCGTTTAGAGTCATCATCCCGATACCTTGTCTCATTCCTATCCACTTTGAGAAAGAGTTTAGTTATTTATTTTATTTTTGGCTGCGCTCTGTCTTCCGTGCTGCACGCAGGCCTCCTCTGCTGGCAGTGTGTGTGTGTTGGGGTGGGGGGGCGGTTCTCTTTGCAGTGGCTTGCTGTAGCGCTCGGCCTCCATGGCGCATGCGCTTCCGTAGTTGTGCGCAAGGACTCAGGCATTTTGGCACTCGTGTTTCCTTGCTCTGCGGCATGTCGCATCTTCCCAGACCAGGGATCAAGCTGATGTCCCCTGGATTGCAAGACAGATTCTTAACCCCTGGACCACCCAGGGAGGCCCCTATCTACTTTTTGGTATGAACGGGGAATATGATAGTAGATGGCTGTCTTTGAACATGATCTCAGTATTTTGATTTTAACCTTGGAGACAGCAACAGAAGGTACTACCTCCATTATCTAGTAAGAGTTTGCTTTTGTTTATTGTTGTTTTGCTGAATGCCCAGACATAGAAAATAAAGACTATATTTTCAAATCTTCTTGACAGCTAGGTGTGACCATGTAGGTTTTGGTCTCTGGGGTTTGAATGGAACTTGGGTGGACACCTTCTGAGTCATATTCTCCCCTTCTCCTATTCTGTAGGCTGGAATGTAGACACTGTGAAGCTTCATTTTGAGTGACTCAGATGAGGGCAATGTCTTAATGATGACCACACAGCAGGAAATAAGGAACCTGGGGGGCCAACTCTGTGTAGCCCTATGACAGCTGTTGGTCCTGGCAATCTCCCAGAGCAGAACCACCTTGTCAAAAGGATGGGAGAAAGAAATAAATGTGAAAGAAAGATCATCTTTTATCTTGCTCAAGCCACTGTTATTTTGGATTCCTGTCACATGTGCTAAGCCTGTATCCTAACTAAAACAGTGAACCAAGAGCTTTTATAGAAACATTTGGATCAAGCAATCCAGGAAGTGCAGCAGTGAGAATTGGGTTAAAGTCTAAGAGAGCTTAGATTATCTTAAATAATTACTTTCTTGATGTTCGGGGGTGGGGTGGGATGGGAATGTAGCTTAAAAAAATAGAAAGTGATAAAAAATAAATACTTGAACAACCCGAGAGCATGGCATTTATCATGCATTATGGAAATAAGAGACTTGGGAAATTTTTGGACTAGAAGGACTGGAAAAGTTCACTTGGTTTCATCACTTGGCCCAATCACTTCGTTTTAGAGCTGGGTTTCTCAGTTTTAGCACTATATTGATATTTTGGGCTAGATAATTTGTTGTTGCTGGGGCCTGTTCTGTGTATTACAGTTGACTGGCAGCAATCTACCAGCCTTATCCACTGGATACCAGTAGTAAATGTCCATCTCCATCCCATCCCATGCCATCATGACTATTAAAAGCCAAAAGGCCCCTGTGGGCAAGGGGTTGTCAAAGTGAAAGTGAAGTCACTCAGTCGTGTCCGACTCTTTGCGACCCCATGGACTGTAGCCTACCAGGCTCCTCAGTCCATGGAATTTTTCAGGCAGGAGTACTGGAGTGGGTTGCCATTTCCTTCTCCAGGGGATCTTCCCAACTCAGGGATCAAACCTGGGTCTCCTGCACTGCAGGCAGAGCCTTTACCGTCTGAGCCACCAAATTTGCCCCTAAATGAAAGCACTGTTGCAGAGATCAAGAAGTTGTGACCCAGCCAACTGGAGTTAGATTCCTTCTATACGCTGCTCTACTAGCACCTTTGAAATGTGCAAGTTACTTACAATACTGATTTAAAACTTCAGAAAAACACACAAAAAAAGGTACTTCAAAATAAATAAAAATGTAATAATAGCAGTAGCTGATTTTTATGAAAGCCAAGCTTCTTAGGCATCCTCTTAAACTTCATGAAAACTCTAGGATTTCCCTATTTCAAAGTTGAGAAAACCGAACACCATAGATTCCAAGTAAACTTACATGAAGTGACCATCTGAGAAGCTGAAGATCTCATGTTTGGACCTGGCTTCAAATCCATACTCTTAGTACTTGCACTTAAAGGGAATGATAAGCAAAGCATTTTGTCATGTTGAATCATTTTATCAAGTTATCAAAAGTAACCTAAATATCTATGTCTGGATAGATTTACATTTTCCTTAATAAACTTACACATTTCTTTCATTCAATAAAACCAGTTATATTCAATTGAACACCAACTATATGCATAACATTGAAAGATTAAAAAATGAAAAGGTGAAAAAATAGTCTACATTTATTGTCAGATCCGGAGAAGGAAATGGCAACCCACTTCAGTATTCTTGCCTAGAGAATCCCAGGGACAGAGGAGCCTGGTGGGCTGCAGTCTATGGGGTCGCACAGAGTTGGACTCGACTGAAGTGACTTAGCAGCAGCAGCAGCATTGTCAGATTCTGGTGAAATTTTACATGTATTAATTCCTTGAATGAATTCCTCGATTCCTTGCAATAATGGTAGGGTATTGGTTTTATGGTTATGATCATATCATAGATGGAAATGGAGGCATCAGAGGTTTAAGTAAATCGCTGTAGCTCACAGAAACCAGTAAGTAGCAGAACAAGGTGTTAAATCCAGGCATTTTGACTCTCTAATTGTTTCCAAGGCTGCCATGACAAAGAACCACAAATAGTGTGGCTTAAAACAAAATGAAGTTGATTGTCTCCCTGCTCTGGAGGCCAGAAGTCAGGTGTCAGCAGAGACATGTTCCCTCTGAAGCTGAAAGCAGGGTCCCTCCTTACCTCTCTCTGGCCCCTGGTGAATTCTGGCAATCCTTGGCATTCGTTACTCCCAGCTGCTTCACACTCCAAGTCTCTGCCTTCTTCATCACACTTCTTCTCCTTCCTGTGTGTTTCTGTCTTACCAGGCTATCTTCTTGTAGGAAGACTAGCTATATTGGATCATGCGTGCATGTGTGCGGAGTTCCTCAGTCGTGTCTCTTTGTGAACCCATGGGCTATAACCCACCAGGTTCCTCTGTCTTTGGGATTTTCCTGGCAAAAATATTGGAGTGGGATGCCATTTCCTACTCAAGGGGATTTTCCTAACCCAGGAATTGAACTTGCATCTCTTGCCTCCCCGACATTGGCTGCTGAGTTCTTTACCATTAGCACTACCTGGGAAGCCCATATTGGATTATGGCACCACCCTATTCCTTGCGCTTCCCAGGTGGCTCAGTGGGTAAAGAACCTGCCTGCCAGTGCAGGAGACATGAGAGACATGGGTTCAGTCCCTGGGTCAGGATGATTGCCTGGAGAAGGGGATGGCTACCCACTCCAGTGTTCTTGCCTGGAGAATCCCATGGACAGATGAGCCTGGTGGGCTACAGTCCGCAGGGTCGCAAAGAGTCAGACACGACTGATCAACTGAACCCAACACATAGCACCACCCTATTCCTTATTGTAACTGATTACATCTGCAGTGACCCCATGGACAAATAAGGTCATACTGCAGGTGTTGGGGGTTAGGACTTCAATACAGTCTCTTTCGGGAGCCACAATTCAACCCATAACAACTCTTAACCACCAAGCCATAGTGTCTTCTTTTTCTTTTTAAAATCTTCTTTGTTTGTTTACATAGCTGTTCTGGGTCTTAGCTGTGGCATGTGAAATCTTTAGTTGCACCATGTGAACTCTTAGTTGTGGCATGTGGGATCTAGTTCCCTGACCAGGAATTGAACACAGGCCCCGTGCATTGGGAGCATGGAACCTTAGCCACTGGACCACTGGGAAAGTCCCATCATGGTGACTTCTTATAAGAGAGATGCAGCCTTTGTCTCTGGAAGCTTATAGGAACATAGAAAATAAGGCATGTGCACGAGCAACAGCAACCATACAGACTAGAATCATCCAATCAATGTCACAAAAGATGATAAAACAACATTGAGCCATGGAAATTCTGAGAAGGTGAACAGATTTAACTGAGGCTGGGGAAGGGGGTGCAATGGATAGGCCATCACCATGAGGGGTCCCTGGACAGATGAGGGGAGGTCTAAGAACAGACAGAACTGCATACAAAAAATGCTGAGCAAATTCAGGGCTTGTTCCTAGAATGAGATGCTACCCAACTATCCAAGTCTACAAAGCAGGATACAGTGGGCCATAGAATCACAGCTTTTCAAATCAGAACTTGAGCAGATCACCTAGCCCAGCTTTCTCCTTTAAGAAGATGACAGTATTGCACAGCTGGGCTGACTGAAGCCAAGAGGGCTTAAGTGGCTTGCTTTTATTGGCCGGTGATGGAGAGCGGTGAACTGGGACCCAGTTTTTCTATCTTCTCCTTGCAGCTTTCTATTTTTTTCTATATTACAAAAAGCTAGAAAAATAGAGAGGTATGGTGAGGTGCTGAATGTCAGGCTGAGTCACCAAATTGAGTCACAGAGTGATAGACTTTCCATGCAGTGACTTCATTTCCAGAGGTTTGCCGGGGGACCAGGGGCCAATGAGAAATGGGACCAATGGGGAAAGGGAAGGGCTCCTGGCGGTTCAGGATGGTGAGATCAAGGGGGCTTGAGCTGTGCCTGGGCAGTGCGAAGAAGCAGGTAGAGGAAAGAGCATCTTCAGACGTGAGACAGAAACTCCTGAGTGTTTGGATGAATTTGGACAGGAGGCCAGTTTTGAGATTTGGAGTCCCGAGATAATCTAGTGCCACTGGTAGAAATAGAAGATCTGGGGGGTGATAGAGGGTGGTCAACCATCTCCGTTTGCCTGGAATGGAGGGTTTCCTGGAAGCCAGGATTTCATGACTAAGACCAAGACTTCTGCTGCTGCTCTGCTGTGCTCCGCTGTGTCCAACTCTTTGTGACTCCGAGGAGTGTAGCCTGCCAGGCCTCTCTGTCCATGAAATTTTCCAGACAAGAATACTGGAGTGCGTTGTCATTTCCTACTCAAGGGGATCTTCCCAACCCAGGGGTCGAACCCATGTTTCTTGTGTCTCCTGCGTTGTAGGCAGATTCTTTACCACTGAGCCACCTGGGAATCTGAAGACCAAGACATTGCCAGTCAAAAGTTCCTAGATGAGTTGGTCACTCTAAAGGAGAAACAGATTTTGCTTTTATAAAATTAAAACATTTCATATTTTATCTAAATGTGTTAGACTCTCAGTTATGTCTGACTCTCATGTCTGACTCACCAGGCTTCTCTGTCCATGGAATTCTCCAGGCAAGAATACTGGAGTGGGTTGCCATTCTCTCTAAATATACCAGTAAATTAATTATTAAATTTAAATGACTACTAAATTTTGTATTAGGGCTGGTTAACTAAGATTTAGATTTAGAAAGTCTAAAAGTAGGATAATTATCTCAACAATACCTTTCAGATCTAAAATTCTATGAATCTAAAGACCCTGATGCTGGGAGGGATTGGGGGCAGGAGAAGGGGACGACAGAGGATGAGATGGCTGGATGGCATCACTGACTCGATGGACGTGAGTCTGAGTGAACTCTAGGAGTTGGTGATGGACAGGGAGGCCTGACTTGCTGCGATTCATGGGGTCGCAAAGAGTCGCACATGACTGAGCGACTGAACTGAACTGAACTGATGAATCCAGCCAAGATCACCTTAACTAGTCCTTAACTAATCATATGTACTTGTGAAAGCCACAAGGAAAGAGTTCATTTTGGAAACCAACATATTGATAGCCTCCTGCCTTGTGTATTTCACAATCAGAAAGTTCTGTAAAACCACAGGGTTCCCTTTGCTTGGGTATAAAAAAATGCAAGTTTTTTTTTTTTTTTTTACTTGAAGTATAGTTGATTTTCAATATTGTGATAGTTTCAGATGTGAAAAGGGATTCAGAATATATATGCATATATTCTTTTTCAGAATCTTTTCTATTATAGGTGATCACAAGATATTGAATATAGTATACTGTGCTATACAGTAGTTCCTTGTTTATTTTATATATAATAATGTGTATCTCTTAATCCCAAACTCCTAAATTTAACCCCCTCCTTTCTCCTTTGGTAGCAGTAAATTTGTTTCTGTGAGTCTATTTATGTTTGGTAAATAAGTTCATTTGTATCCTTTTTGGATAACACTTTTCTCCCTTTGTTTGGGGAAGGGTCTTGATCTTTTGGGTTGTTCCCAACAATTCCCCCCTGAGGGTATCATTAATGGTGCTCTCAGTATTTGCCTGCTAAATGACTTGAGTCACCAGCTCCCATTTCACATGGGGACCTCAAAGGTATGTTGGAAGAGCTCCGGATTTCCCAGGCTCTTCCTGAATCTTATTTTAGATAGTAAGAAGCAATTTTTCAGTGCAGTGCACGTGAAATTAAGCATGCAACTGCTATTATTAATGGGACTTATACATCTCATTTCCCCCCTACACAGTAACATATACATACATGGGAGGCTGAGGCTGTGCTATAGTTGTTCTACCAGGATTTTATAATCTGTTATCTGTCCCTTGAGATAAATGCAGTTCATTTTCTCATGGAAGGAAAACTGAGCCTTGGTCTCTGACCTCTCTAAGGACTTGCTCCCAAGAATCTCTTTCTGGTGGTATTTGAGTAGTGTTTTATTTTATTTTATTTTTTAAATACATCTCCTTTTCATTGCAACATGCTGAAAAATAGATACAGTCCTTTCTTTTGTGATGTTGTGAATTCAGTACCAAATTCTGCACATCACCTCAGCACATGAGGACTACATAGCCTCTGTTTATTTATAAATTGCCATGTTTTATGACAAGAAAAGCTCTTCCATGTTGCTTTTGTTCGATGCCTCAGTGGTGAGGGGAGATACCTGTTCTCTGAGAGGTTAAATAGTTTTGGTCTTTGATGCTTGAATTTTGACTAGAAAAATTTTTTTGACTTAAATTAAAAAAAAAAAAAACAACTGGGACTGGAAACTATTAGTGGCCTGGTAAATATTTCTAGTGACCTCATCTGTTCTCACCCTATCTTGGTTGGTCTAGTTTGGTGCAGTTTGCGAGTTTAGTGGAAAATCTGGATCAGTTATAGTAGACGAGTGAAATGGGATAAACAAGAGAAGAGTGAAGAGGTGGCAGCTCTCAAGAGCAAGAAGCCAGTGAAATTATCTGGCATAAATGGCCTGGCATGATGGTACCACCTGTGATTTAGAAACGAGGCTTACTTCTGTCCTGTTGAGCACTTTGTGAGTTTCTCTTGGCAAAATTATTGATTGCGGCTCAAAGCCTACAGGTGAAAGCCATTACTTAAACTATGAACTTCAGTAACTCTTCCAGCTTAATCATCTGGGCAGGCTTAGCTACCAGATCTTTCTGCTGGGAGCAGATCCACCATCCAGAAGGCCAATGTCATTATTAACGCTGCTCACAGCGAAGTTCTTTTGTTTTGTCTTCTCCGTGTTCCAAACTGACAGTAAGTGTAACTGACATCAGCTTAGGAAATAGGAAAAAGATGTAGAACCAAAGCAGATACTTCTTTCCAACCCAAATGGGCTCTAAAATCTCTTAAGGTGTTCGGTTGTCACGATTCTCCCCCCACTTCCAGAGGAATTTTTTTTCCTATCTTCTAAGTTTCTTTTTTCTTTTTTTTCTGATGAATTTAAACTTGGAAATACGCTCCACCAAGGAGGGAAAACCACTGAAGTCTCTCCAGCTGCTCAGGATGGTTTTGCAGCCATTCAATTAAGTCTCTTCCAGCCTTGAAAAGCTGCCTGATTTGGGGCTGGGTTTGCATGCCACCCCGTTTTGTATTTTCAGTGTCACTTTTAGCAGACATGTGGCTCATGGCATAGAGCTGTATACCGTGTCTCCCACATCACGCCGGTACTCTGTATGCACAAAACCCTTATCTTCTGTGGCATAAACTCCACCAGTGCCTCTGCCAGAGATGAGCAGGCAAGAGCCAAAGCAAAGAGGGAACAAATCCACCTGTCACACTGCTCCTGCCACTCTCCCGCATGTCGACAGCATCTCGGTCATTTCGAAAGCCTTTCGTACAGAAAACCATTTGTTTCTTATAAATGCATATTTAGATGTAGGGGAAAGTAACATCTATTTTCCAAAAAAAAAAAAAAAAAAAAATCAAGGAGTAGTATATCCCCTGTTGTCCTACCATGCAGGCAACAGCTGCGGAGAAAATAGAATATTTTAAATAAGTTAGCAAAACAGCAGCCCCCTGGGGACCCTGGCTCCGCCTTAAGTATATTAAACAAAGCACCTTAAAAGGGCTGAGTTTTATATACATATAAGTTATTTAATTCCCAAGGACAGTCTTCTCCACATCGAGAATGTGTGCCTGTGTGTATTTTTTTTTCTTTCTCGGAGAACTTTTCTTTCTGGAAGGTTTGTGTGCCGGTTCAGCGGAAATTATACAGCATCTTTTCTTCAAACAGAGCTGCATTAATGTGCCAATGCCCTTTCTTTAATGCACTTTGAAATTCTGACGCGCCTTTTAAAAAGTATGAGTTGTGTTGGGAAAGTCTAATCACCGTTCTGCATGAACGGAAATGTGCTATTTTTGCAAGGGGAGTGCTGGGAGTCGGGTTTGTAGCAGAAGGGTGTCTCTATAGTACAGATGTCCGAAGACACTGGTGCGTTTTGTTGCCCAAATCAACCCGCTAGAAATGTTACTTCTGCCAAAATTAGTCAGAGGAACTTCAACTCATCATCATTTGAGCAATTTGGGACCGAGCAACTCTGAAGACTGCAGGGAATATTTAGAATTCATTCTGCAGAAACTCAGCTTGGAGGGCAAACTTTCTTTTGCACTCCGGAGCATGCATCTATTCCGCAAGATTATGTTGTGTGCCTGTAATGACTTCATACAGATTTTTTAGAAGTCTCTTGGGAGCCTATCGTTTTGGTTTGCTGATCTAATCCATTTTCCTTTCTTCTCTCTCCCACCCCCCCTTCTCTCTCTGGCCGCCTCTCTTTGGCTCTTTTCCCACTCCAATCAGCATGTCCTTTTGAAAAATGTTTTGTGGAGGTTGAAGTTCCAAGGACATCACTTTCCCTCTTTGAATAAAATGTGCCCTCTTGTTTGAATGCAAACTGCCTGTGCCCTGACTGGAACATCAAAAAAAAAAAAAAAAACAACAACAACAAAAAAAACACAACAAAACGGGAAATATACCCAGTGCACTCAGGCAAAATTGGTGTGTAAGTCTCTTGGAAATGTCTAGTAACAGGTGCAGTCAGATAGGCTGGCAAAGCATTCTGGTTTCATAACAATTACTAATAAGAAAATAAACGTTAGGTATGCATTATTTAAAATATTTTGTGGGTTTTTTTTTTCTACTAAAAACCCCCCCAAATTGATCCGGTAAACAGTTCTATAGCGTTCAAAACCATAATAATAATAATAAAAAGAAGCCATCCGACTCCATCTCTCTGAGTTTAAGCTCTCTTCTTCCTATTTTAGTGAAATTTGCATGTAGATGTTTGTTCCTACAGAAAGAAAATACATGCAGTTTTTTAACCACATCTTTGAAAATCCATGTTATCCATCATGTCTGTAGGAGATTCTTAGAACTGTGGCTTTGATGATTATACAACCATATTTATTACATGCCTTCCATATCCTCAAGGAATGTCAGTTGTCATAAACCAGTAGGCATGCATACGTATTTCCCTTTTTAGTAAAAGGAAATGTTTGCCAATTATTTAGAGATTTTTGGGTTTCTATGAATAAGGGTTCTAGACAGTCTCAGGACTGACTCAAATGCACTTTGGTAAGAAAAGCTGCTTGCTGTTTTCGGAGATTTCAAAAACGAAGCATTAAGAAATTCGGACTTAATTTGCCTGCATGCAGTCAGAAACATACCTATGTATGTGGAAATTTGATCATTTCACATTGTTTGCTGTCTGTGCTATTTTGGGTAGAATCTGCAAAGAAAAGGAAATAATTTCCTTTCATAACCAACAGAAGAGCATACTATATATCAGCATCTAGTAACTTTTTTTGTTAGACTTTGGATTTCTGCATACTTCTTGGTGTCCAAGTTTCACAGCATCCAAAGCCAAAACATCAGGTTTTGTATAAAAGCGGGGATGGCCATGTTATTGTCGTCGTTTTAGTCGCTGAGTCGTATCCAACTCTTTGTGACTCCATGGACTATAGCCCACCAGGCTTCTCTGTTCATGGGATTTCCCAGGCAAGAATACTGGAGTGGGTTGCCATTTCCTTCTCCAGGGGGGTCATGTTATAGAGATCGTTCATAAATTGAAACCAGTAGAATTTGGGGGGATGTAGAGTATAAGGATTTGAAATATATCAGGAGAGTAGGGTGGGAAGGAAGAAGCAGAGGAAAGCCAAAAGCAGGGGGCAAGGAGAAAAATCGATCCACTTCAGCAAAAATGTTTAAGAGCCTTAAATTCTAAGGAATGTATTGAATTCACTGCACAGCAACGTGAAGAAGTATTTGCGGGAATGGAGCTCTAATTTGACACACTCTACAGGATTTCTAGGGATTAAGGTTGAGAAAACTTGAACACAACATGGGTCTAGATATTATCAATGCACTAAAATAAGAAAATGACTACAGGTGAGGGGAAACAATCAATTCTGACCCCACTTTGAGAGAGAGAGGAGGAAGACGGAACAATGGCTTCAGTTCTTTCTGTTCATAAAAGCTCTCATCCCTCCCAAATGTCCATATGTGATTTCAATTCTGAGACGCTCGGGCTGTGGTAAGCCAGCCACATTAAGCAGGGGACGGAGAACAAACTCCCTTTAGGCCAGTCACCTGTGAGGCTGGGTGGTAAAACAGAGAAAAATTACTTTCCTTTCAGAATATGTTAGTAACTTCAAAGCATCAAGGACTAAAAGTGTTGCAGAGTCCATGTGTGTGTGTATGTGTGAGAGCGAGAGAGAGAGAGGGAGAGAGAGAGGGAGAGAGAGAGAGACCATGAAACGGATGACTAGGAGAGAGAAGAGAGTGAAGAAAGTTGTTTTCATGAATGAAATTGAAGAAAGAGTTCCCTTAGGAGCATCTATATATTCACATATTAAGGAACATACGTAAAACTATATAAATGGAACCTAAGTATTTCCAGCCGTGTAATTAAACACACACACACATACTGTGTACACGTGTACGTATGCCTGTGAGTGCATTTTATTCTTTGTGTTATTGTTTCTTGGTAAGAAAAAGGAAACGAGTGCTGTTTCACCAGAGATATGTGCAGCCCCTGTTCCCAAGCCTCCTGACTCCACCAATTAGCCTTGTTCAGCTTTTCGTTACCCCCACTGCTTGACCTGCTTCCATGCATAAGAGGGTTAATCGTAATGAGATGAAATCTTTTGGTTCTATTCATTGCTTACACAGTATGTCCTCCAGACTCCCTTCTGACGTGAGGGCGCCAGGGAGTACTGCTCATCTGCTCCACTGTGCTCCCTCTGCTGGCTGTCTCTGAGGGGATGGTAAGACCACCGGCTCACACAGAACCAAGGACTACTGTTTGGGAAGATGCACACACACCTCCCGCCGACCCCGCCACACACACCCCTAGAAAAACAGTACCAGTGAAATGAGAGTTCTGTACTCTTTCAACGTTGACCACAGGAGCGCCATCCACATCACATTTTCTACCCAGAATGCCATGGTCCCTGGGGTATAAAAGCCTGGGGTAGGGGTGGGGACCAGGGGGGCTGGCGGAGAAGATGCCAGCTGTGTTAGAGCCAAGGCTTAGTTAGAAGCATACAGGTCCCATCTCATGAGTTTATTTCATCTCCTTTGCTTGCTGCTATCTGTTAGTTCCTAAAGAGGAGGCAGGGGGCAGGGTGCTTTATCCTGTGAGTGTCCTCCAGCATAGGCGATTTGGTACAAATAAATTGGTCACGTTTCTTTCCACATGTGGAACTGAGCCTGAGACTGGGTCATGGAATTAGTTAAAAGATGCATCCCCTTGTTAGAATCGCTGGATTCATGGGAATATATGGTCATTTATACCAAAGGTGTCAAGTGAAAACCACTGAGTTGATTTTTCAAACTGAGTTAGAATATTTAATAGAAAAAATTTAGGGAGAATTTTGAAAATGTATAATATATAAATTTTTATTTAAAACGATATTCCATTTAGTAATAAAACTGGTTCGACAGCTACTTAAACTTCTAAGTATATTTTATCTACAAATCTAGACATCAGGAAAAACCAGGCAGCTATGGAAGGTTTCCATAAATGGATGGATTACGTTAACCTAACATAAAGTGTGTTTTTGTCTTGAAGTTAGGAAAAACTGCCTTTTTCTCTGAGGTACACAAAATAAGTTTTTGCCCTTTGTGGAAAGATTAACAGAGTTAAATCTTAGCTTCAGACTTGGAACCATTAGAAGATTAAAAAAGAAGAAGAAAAGGAAGGAAGGAAGGAAAGAAAAGCATGGAATAGAAGCATCCCATCTAATGTATAAATCAGTCTAAATTTTTAATGAAGTTTCCTAATATACGTGATCATATGGCATACAATTTAAATATACACCTCCTTGCTCAAGGAGTTTCTTAGGGGAAAAAAAAGCCACAACCAAAAAAGATAAAGAGAATTTAAAAAATGAGGCTATGAAAATCTGAATAAAAGGAATCTATGCTTTATTTAATGCCAATCTGCTCCAAATTTTGTGTTTGTTATGTGTACTCGCATACATGTCTGGCATCGGCATTTAATGAATTGTTTTGGTATCGAAATATACTCTCTTGCCATTCAAATTCATGCAGACTCTACTTGTCCTTCAAAAAGGAAAACATCCTGTTTTGGTTAATGGGCTTAAAAAAAAAAAAAACAACAAAAGTAAATTGTGATAGCAATTAGGTTTTTCAGTGAGCATGCTCAGTGGGGCTTTCCTGGTTGCTAGGCAACCAGCTGAAGGTGTGTGGCAAGAGAGGACCCCAAATGTAAAAGCATAAGCACCTTTGGCATAGGTTTCACCTAGTCTGGAAGCCCAAGCTCATTTATTTAATTAATGGTGGGATATCCTTGGGTCCCTTTGATGGCTTCCCTTTTCGCATTTTTGGGGACAGGATTGAGGGTCAGGAAGGGATACAGAGTGGAGGATCCAGCAGAATGGGCTCAAGAACCATAATGAATATTTCCTGAAGAAGCCCTGTGCTTGACTTGGGTTGCAGGTTTGGAGTGAGTGAGTGAGTGAGTGTGTGTGTGTGTGTGTGTGTGTGTGTGTGTGAAATTTATTTTCCATCGCGAGGGTCGCAGTTAGCTCTAAACCACTTGGGCTGCCTGGTTGGTACATCCCAGGCACAATTCAAATCCTGCCTCTCATCAGCCTAACCCTGTACATCGGACCTTTATGTCTTTCAGATAAAGCCACTTTCACATCCTCAAGTCACAGAGCAGAAAACTCCCAGTTAAACCACAGAGTTCCATTAAAAGTTGCCACCGTATTCAAAAGCCCATTTGTACACCCTGGGATTCTGCCGAAGAAGCACTTACAGGAGTTCAGAGACTGGTGCTATGAAGTAAAAATGAATCAACTTTTAGAAACCACACAGAATGCTCCATCTTTGGTAGGTACAGCTCTGTCTCCCTCAGCACCTCTTAAGTAGCAACCCGACCAAGCACCTGGTTCGGTCCACAGTGACAGTTCACTGTCTCTCCGGTGGTAACAATTTAGAGGCATGATGCTAAACAAGATATATACATGATGTCAAATATTGGCTGCACACATCTAAGCCAATCACTTCTAAATAAATTAACCATGGCACTGCCTAATACGATCCACCTGCTTTCTTCCCTCCGTTGTTCCAGACCCTACCTGAACCCCCCTTTGATTAAATGTCAAAAGCTTGCCTTGTGCCTACAGATTTCACTGAAGGCGGATAACAGAAAGGTTCCTCCTGTGACTCCATAAAACTGAAATAAATTCCACTGGCATCTTGTAAATTTTTATTTTCTAGAATGACTGCAGGCCCCATCTGCGGCCCAGCTGTTATTAGAACGGAAAGCGTTGGCCCTTCTGCATTACAAAACAGCATAGAACAGTAATTGCCAGTGGAAGAGATTAAGTGTAGACACTAAAAATGTTTACTCGCAATGAATATGCATAACGATGGGTAGGAAACAGCACTGGAAGATTAAAAAGAGAGAAGGGTTTGTTTACAAGGCTGGGAAAAAAAAAGAGAGTGGAATGTCATTTGGCCCCGAGCCTGAAATAGGAACGAAAAACCTTTGGGCAAGGCATTAGGGAGAAAAACAGATGGTTTGTGAACCTTTTATTAGATAGAAAAATCATTAATCAAGCCCAGGCTGGAAATGGCAGGGTTTTTGGTAGTTCATATTTTAGTTTATTTTTTCTTAAAGTGACAGTATACTTTTTTTTTTTTTTTGGTCTTTTTGGGACAGCCATCTATGGATCTTATGTCAATAGGCACTGCTTTTGTACAACATTCCACATTAAAGCCAACTTCACGTTAGGTTAGTGTGAGCCCTGATTTGTTATATGGAGAAAATTCCTCCAAAGGGTTTCACATTTCAGCACCTGTTTTGCCTGTATAGCAATTAAAAAAAAAATTACAGCAAGAAATTTTTTTTTTCATTCATGTTCCACTCCTTTGGTTTTTGAAACTTGGGAAGAAAAGAGAGAAGGGGAAACTTTTGCATGTAAGGCCTTACTGACTAGGTTGATTTATAGCAGTTTATGCAAAGTACATAATAACAATAATTACAAATTGACTCATCTCTTGAGAGGGAGTTCACACCATTTCATTGGAAAAAATCATCAAGAGAGTGGAAGGGTCCCCTTTGAAACTATACTCACCATAACATTAATCTGTGCCCTTTGGGTTGGAAGAGGTTGCATTTTACTTTTTTTTAAAATAATAGTAGTGAAAATCTCAGGGAAGAACATGTCGTTGAGATTAACAAAATCCTGGAATTAATAGTACAGAGTCCATTATCTGCTGCTAGCCAGTCATCAAACTCTAAGAAGTACCCTATGCTGGAGAATTATTGTTTAAATGAAACAACATATAACACTCAAACACTCTCATTAACATATACTGTGTGTATTTATATATACACCTATGTACACAGACAGACACTTGGGTGTGTATTATGTGTTCAAGGCTTGGAATATGATTGCTGTATCAACTTCCGGAGTGGGATGGCAGGGTAGGGCAGGATCAGAATAAAGGTGCCTATAGCCAGACCCAGAATAAATCTTCATATCCCAGTCCTGGAGTTTCGCCATGGTCTACCCTGTACTTGGAGCTAGTAGTGCATTTCTATTCGGTTGGCCGAAAAACTCGTTCAGATTTTTTTGTGCCATTTTATGGTAAAACCCAAACAAACTTTTTGGCCAATCCTACTTTGGGAAGCTACTCTTCCCCCCGCAGAATGTTTTCTTGATTAGCTGCGCTGGGGAACCTAGGCCCTCTGCGTTGGTAGCATAGTCTTAGCCACTGCACCTCCAGCGGAGTCACTGGAAAGCTCCGCTTAAGCTTAATTATGAAATGTGCTTGTTCCTGCTTTGTGTGTTTCCTACTGAATGGGGGCTTGGATGCATCTGGATTGTTATTCTTAGAGCTAAGTATCCCTGATGCAGGAGTCCATGGATGTGTAGTGGGACAATTTCTTTTTAAGGAATGAGAAGGTACTTAAGTATCTCATTCATGGTTTCACTCTCCTAGTGGAAAGCAGTTTTCAACACCTCATTCACTAGTAAATCTCAGCAACTCATAGGGCAAGTCGTTCTTTGGCAAAGCGTGCTCATAGATAAGCCGCTGGTTTCCTTTTCTTATTTCCCATGAGACGGATTTTGGAAGTTAAAGCCAGAAAGCAGCTGCTACATCCTCTAAACTGACCCTCACCTATCTTCAGGACTAAGGAAAGGAGACCCGGTGAAACGGTCACATGGAAACAAGGAGAAGGAGATGCTCAGCCTGCGGGTCTCCGTGCTGCTGTCATTGCTGTCTGCCTGCGATGGTCACCCGCCTGACCATCTGAGCTGCCTTTCCTCCCTTTCCTTTGCCACCAGTTTCCTTCATGGACCTGTTTATCTTCGTGCAGTTTGTTTGGTGCTAGTATCATTATCAATAAAGAGTGCCAAAGAAAAGTGAGACCAGCAGTGCCCTTCTGCCCAGATTTTCAGTCATCACCAACCTACTGCCTCCGCGTCCCGGGCTGACATTACAGAAACAGAAGTTCAAAGACATGGCTGATATCCTCCTTTAAAAACACTTCTACCATGCAGTCAGCGATTTCTGTTTTCTGACATTCTTTTTTAAAAGAGATGCTTAAAGCGAAAAAGGTTTCCTGCCACGAAAATGACATTAATATTTCGTAAATCAAGAACGAAGATAATGTTTTGGCTGCTGCAGAGACGTTTACCTTATGTCGTTTATCTGAATGCTTTTCGATTCAAACATGATACAATTTTTGGACTGGCTGTAACCGGAAAAAACAATTCCAAGAACTTTCTTATTTCAGAGGCTGAAATTCTTTAGTATATTCCTCACCAGAATTCACTGTGGAGGATACAGCCTTTCAGCTTATTGAAAAAGACTTCCCAAATAATAAATCTTTCCCCACGATCATTTGTACACACTAAATCAAATAATTTACTAAAGTCAAGACGAGACTTTCAAATGAAAACTGTGTAAACATGTTTGTTAACTTTTGAGTTTTATCCCTGCCAGGGATAAAATATTTTCTGTATTGACTTATTAAAGAACTGATATGTTTAAAGAATAGATATTTCGTCTAAAGAAGTGAAAAAAGAAAATCTTTATAGATAATAAAGCCCTCTCAAATGAACATCTATCTGCTGGTAGAAATACTGAAATCGCAAAAGTGATCATGAGTTTCAAAGCTTTTCAACCTGTTTGAAAAATGTAAGGACGACTGAGGTATTGGAGGCTGTGCCACAGGGTAAACATATAATTTTCTGGTATTATACACAAACACTGTCGATTTTTTTCTTATGAGTTGCTAAAAACAAGCATTTTTATCTCTGACTCTTTATCATATTTTATCTATGGTTAATGAAAATTTTTTTCCTTCTAAAACTTTAAGGGTTTTACCAATTGATTTTGACACATTTAGATTTGGGGAAGGAAAACACACTTACAGAACAGCTATTTCAAAACATCGAGGAGAATAACAGTTGCAAAAAGACAAAAAAAAAAAAAAAGGCATTAAGATTCTGCTATAAACCATTCAATAGCAAATGGAAGACTACAATTAAGGCCAAGCTGCTTCTCCAGGGAATGCTGAAGAACAATTTCTTTTCCGACTGTGGATAGGACAGAAGAACTGCCCACAGAGTTCCCAAGTCCTGGACTAATAACTTCCTGCAGGAGATGAGCCCCCTCAAAGTTGTGAGGGGCTGAAGGCGGCTGTGGCTGCCAGAAGGAGGGAGAGGGCCAGGGTCTGGGAAAAGAATGCACCACGATTGTTGGAGGAAGAGTAGCTAGGATCGCTATGCTTTTGCTGTAGCACGTCATTAATAACAATGATCAAAAGAAAGAGGAGATCTTAACAGCTGCATTAAATTATCATGGAAATTGGCATTTTCAAATGGATTCAGGGTGAAACAAAAACAAAAAAGCAGCTATGGATAGGATGGGTCATGTTGGGAGGCCACAGAATAATTCACAGAGGTGGAGGAACTGTGATTGAGCAGATTCTTCTCTTATTTTGCTTTTCCTTACATTGATAGAATTTACAGGAAAGATGGTCTTCCCCACAGCAACTGAATGAAGAAAGCTGCTTCAACAAGACTGTGTTCTCTGGAAGGCATAGGAGATAGTCAATACTATCCGACTCTTTGCGACCCCATGGACTGTAGCCTGCCAGGCTCCTCCCTCCATGGGATTCTCCAGGCAAGAGTACTGATCTTCCCGACCCAGGGATCGAACCCGGGTCTCCGGCATTGCAGGCAGACGCTTTAACCTCTGAGCCACCAGGGAAGCCCATAAAACTATGTTAAATATCATTATTAGAAGACCTGGATGAGAGACTGCAGTAATCTATAACTTTAATTTAGCAATAACTAAATATTGCTAAACTCTAGTTTTGAAATTAAGAATTTTTTCAGGGAAGCAAAAGATTTTGACACAATCTGACTTTGATGTAAATATTCTGTATTAATACAAAAAAATAAAGTACACGCGAGGAGCTGCTCTGTCCTATCCCCAAAAAAGGAAAGGATAAGAAACAGTAATTTGGAGTTGCAGAACATTGGAATCTTTGATTTTCAAGGTGTTTTCTAAGTCCTGTACTTTTTCTCTCAAGAATTATTAATCCATTAATCCTTTTTTTAATGTAGATATAAAAAGTCATGGTTTAATGATTTTACTGAAGTTATACAGTTCTCGGAGAATCTGATGAAAAGGTGAAAAACAGTCAGGCAATGAGGTGGATGTTTTCCTCTGCAGACCTGAGAGCCAAAGGCTGGCTGTATGTTTTCCTTCCTGGATGGAAGTTTTGGTCCCTGGTGTAGGTCTAACCTGGACATCTTTCATTACAACAGAGGAACTACGAAAGGTCTCTTTCTCAAAACTTTAGAATGAGGGACAAATGCTTGGTAAATGGTTACTAGTACCACAGGCAAAACAAAATCCTCCATGAAACATTTGAAACTTACACCTCAACCAAGAACACTGAAGATCAGTTAAACTTCTGCTCTTGAGGTCAGTAGGATACTTGGGGTTTCTTTTATACCTTGTTACAGACTTCAAAGGAAGATCAGTAGACAGAAGGTAAGGAATATTTTTAATTTGGGTGGCCTTGGACTTTGTGATTATTTGGGAAGAAGAAGCTTCATCCAGTTCTATTTTTGGCAATAGTTGTATCCATTTTGGATGCGCCCATGTTCATTGACTCTGTTGAGTGCAATCTCTCAATCACTGCTGAAGGTATTCAAAATACACCTTCTGGACTATTCGAGGGAAAGCCTTCCCAGGAACATTCCCAAGAGCCAGCTCCCATCATGGTATCTGGAAATTCTGGCTATCACAGTGTTATCTCTGGACAGGAAGAGAGCCACCCTAAACTGCCTAATGTGTTGCCTCTTGGTTGTTCTCTGATTCCTGAGTGTTTGTAACTTACAAGCCAGTAAGGACCTCCATAGCCACAATGAGCTCAAGAATTCTGTATTTTCATGGGTCTCTAAGTTTTATTTTGCAAGTGTGTATGAGCAGAGTTTTGATAAACACTTACCTCCTTATCAGTATTTTTCAGTCCTGGTCACATATTGAAAATTATCTGCAGATTTACATTTTAGAAAATGTACCAGGGCTTCCAGGTGGCACAGGGGTAAAGAATCTGTCTGCCAATGCAGAAGACACAAGAGATGCAAGTTCAATCCCTGGGTCAGGAAGATTCCCCTGGAGTAGGAGATGGCAACTCACTGCAGCTATTCTTGCCTGGAAAATTCCATGGACAGACGAGCCTGGTGGACTGCACTCCATGGGGCTGCAAAGAGCCGGACACAACTGAGCACACACACACACCAGATGCTGGAACCTCCAACCAACTGAATGAAAGTCTGGAGGCGAAGCCCATGCTTCTGCATTTTAATAAAGCTTTAATGGTCATTCCAAGGCATGGCCAGATTTGAGAACTCTACCCTCTATGGGCTCGTGAAGCAGATCATATATGCGACCTTAAAACACTGGAAGGTGAAATGGTTTTGGTTCTGTGACTCACCAGTTGACTGTGAAACACTCACACAGTAAATGATACACCATGAATCTGAAAGAATGGGTAGACTTCAAGGAGTGCTCAGTTTATGCTCTGAGAATAATTTAAAGACCTAGTCATTTCAGGCTCCTGGAACAAGGGCATGGTTGTCATCAGGGTGTAGATGAATATTTAGCAGATATAATGGGAATATCCCAAATGGGCTTTGTAATACCCAAACAGCTTTGCCCTGTTGCATCTGTTTGCTGGCTTTATCTCATTCTGAAGACTTAGCAGGTGCTTTCTACACCTCAGCTTCCTCATCATCAGTGGTGCTTTTGTCTCCATTTGTGTCCAGAGAACTGCCAGGCTACAGAACGAACAGCCGTTTAGCCCTTTAAAAATACTATATGCACCTTCGGGTCCAAATGTCTTTCATTCATATTCTGCAAGAGGCTGCATTTCCCTTCCAAGAAAGACTTCTGATTTTTTTTTAAAAAATATGTTTACAGAGTAGAAAAATATGTGGAAAGATAAGGTCTTCTGGGGAGAGTAGATCACCCCTGAGAATGACTTGGAATGCATTTTCCTGATGAGTTATGGGAGCATGAACACATATCCTGTTTTCCTTCTCAATTCAGAGAGGTTTTCACAGAGATGCCTGTTTGCTCCAGCTCATTCATTCTGTTTGCACTTCTTTATCGAAGACATCTGAAAGGAAACGTTGGCTCAGAGGTTCCATTCCAGGTGTGATGAGGATTTCTGGAAAGACAGCTCTTGTTGAGTGTTATTACTGTCCGCTTTTCAGTTTTCCTTTCTAAGGAATTCCAAAGTGAGTGAGCCACTCCCCGCATCCCAGATGTTGTTGTAAACCAGAATTTTGGAACATTCGAACGAAAATGCAATCCCCTAAAGTTCAGCTGAGTCCCAGCTTCTCCAACCAAACATGGACAAAAATGTATTTGTGCAACGGTTCACATGGCTTCCTCAGCACGCCGCATCCTTGGCTGCCTGACTCAGCCCCAGTTGAACTGACACACCGCACTATGAACTTTAGAGCCATCAGACTCCAGGATGCCCAAATCGAGGCCCTGGTTCTTTTTTTTTTTTTGAGAGATTAAATTTCTGGAAACATCTTATAAGGTTGATTTTTATAAGACCTCTAAACAATCTTTAAAAAAAAATAAAAAACAGAAAAAAATAAAAAATTCGTTTGTTGAAAAGTTTCCTCTGTAGTGTTGCCAGTCATTTCAGTAGGACTAGTATTTTGAAGAACATGTCTTAGGGTATGAATCTTATTTGTCATCATTATCTTGTCCGGATTGAAGCAGATCGTTTTGGGAAATGTCCATATCCATGATTTAAAAACAGTCAAGAGACAGGCCAATATATATTTAATAAAAAATGCTTTCGAAGGTTTACATGCCATCTTGAATGTTCAGTTTTAACATATACAAATTTCAATTTTCCACTCCACTTTCGGCCTACCATTCACCTGTGTTTGTCTAATGGAAACCAGTTAGTGCAGCTCTGGTTACACATCTGTTTCATGCATGTGCAACTACAGGCCGTTTTAGCAACTAGTAAAACTACAGGTGTCTGGGTTTTAATGTAACCATTTTAAAAGAGCAGTTCATGGGCCTCTGATTATTATTTTTTATGGCTGGCTGTGTTCCTACCATATAGACTGCCAGCTCAAGGGTTAAATGTAAGTCTATTGTTTTCTCATTCAGGTACAATCTCTGAAATCATTCATAAATTAATTTCTTAAACTTGGGATCCAAACGGCCAAATACAGCTTTTGTATTCTGCACAGACAGCCTGTGCTTCTGTGTCTATATGTCTCCAGCGACAAAATAATTAACTGGATTTTGAATGCTGGAGGCTAACATCATGAAGTATATGTATCTATTTGGCTTGCTTACTTGCTTACTATATCATAAGATCACAATTACCATCATATCACTTTGAGAAATTATGTGGACATATGCTCTTGTGGCAGTTTTAGTGTCCATTGGTGTGCCCTTACCGTAAGTTGGTGTGTGAGTGTGTGTCAGTCACTGTCTTGTGTCCGACTCTTTGTGACCCATAGGCTGTAGCCCGCCAGGCTCCTCTGACTTACTTATCCAGGCAAAAATACTGGAGAGGTTTGCCATTTCCTTCTCCAGGGGATCTTCCCGACCTGGGGATTGAAACTGGGTCTCCCACATTGCAGGCAGACTCTTTACAGTTTAAGCCACCAGGGAAGCCATCAGTTTGGTTCCTTATAAATGAAAAATTTGACTTAGAGATTCTTCATTTTTACCTTTCATCATCTGAGTGTAACTGGAAGATCTAAGAGTTCCAAGAACTATTCTAACAACTACTGAAGTTCATCATTTCTACTAAAATACTCTAAGAACAAATTCACCTCTTTGAAGAAAAAGATGGGTGTGGAAAAATTGTAAGTGGAGAAAACTTACTTGCAGATTAATCTAATTAGACTAAAATTAAGATTTAAAAATTTTAAGAATCCTGTCTAGTTTCACAAAACTCAGCACACATTGAAGGAGGGGCAAGTCAAAATCAATTACAAATATGGCTTTGCTGCACTGTGATAGAGACAGGTCACACTGCTATATTTAAGGCACGAGTGACATTTCTATTACAAATATAAGCATCATTTTCCCAGGATTTATTGCTCAGGCATAACCATTTTTAAACAGGATCATTTATGGAAGTCTAGCGGTTGGCTCCCAAACCAGATATTTTTATTTACTTCTTTTAAAATAATAAACAGATTTTAAAAGTTCTGGATGAATGAAAACAAATTAATAGTGATAATTGGGAAAGTTTGCTTTGTTAAATAAAGTTCGGCCACTTCACAGAAGCATTAGAGACTAATGCTAATTTCTCGGTAATATATTTTCATTTGCCCTTTAACCATAACGGCATGATGAAGCTTCTATGGCAGAGATGGAACCGAGGATTAATGGCACCCCAAACATTTTAATACTCTGTATGCTAATTAGTTACTCAAATTAGAGAGAGAAAAATTTCTTTCTATTTTTTGATAGCTTTAAAACACAAAATAAAGACAAATATTCTAGAATATGTGAGAATTTGACTCTGGGATTAGTTTGAATAATATTTTAAATATGTCAAGATACCTTAACATGTTTAAGTATTTTAAAAATCAAATTCCTTAATTAAAATCCTCAGTAGTGATGGTTGTATTCTAGAGAAAGTCATCATTTTTAAGGTGCTCCCAAAATCTGTTCCCAGCTTACCTTTTCTACATCAGCTTTCACTGCTTCTCTTTATGAACCCTACTCTGCAGCTGACCTCGACTCCCAGCCAGTTCCCAGACACATGGGACCTACCTGAACTTTTGCCTTTTGTCATAACCCATCATAACCCACCTTTATTCAAGAGCTTCCCTGGTGGCTCAGACAGTAAAGTGTCTACCTGCAATGCGGGAGACCCGGGTTCGATTCCTGGGTTGGGATGATCCCCTGGAGAAAGAAGTGGAAAATCCCATGGATGGAGGAGCCTGATAGGCTACAGTCCATGGGGTCACAAAGATCCCCTGGAGAAAGAAATGGAAAATCCCATGGATGGAAGAGCCTGACAGGCTACAGTCCACGGGGTCGAAAAGAGTCGGACACGACTCAGTGACTTCACTTTCATCTTTATTCAAACCTTTTTCATTCTCCCAGGCCCAGTTCAAATACCACCAACTCCAAAAATGTTTTCTGAAGTAACTTCTTCTTTACGAACACTGAAAATATTTGGTTTGTCCATCAACAGAGGAATAGATAAAGAAGATGAAAAGATGTGATAAACACACAGGTATATACATACGTGGGGCTTCTCTGGTGGCTCAGATGGTGAAGAATTCACCTGCAATGCAGGAGACCAGGGTTTGATCCCTGGGTCGGGAAGATCTCTTAGAGAAGGGAATGACTACCCATTCCAGTATTCTCGCCTGGAGAGTTCCATGGACAGAGGAGCCTGGCAGGCTATAGTCCATGCGTTGCAAAGAGTTGGATACTACAGACCGACTAATACTTTCACTTTTTTCATATATATGTATATACATAAACACAAGGGACTATTACTCAGCCATAAAAAAGAAAAAAATTTTGCCATTTGCAACAACGTGGGTGGACCTGGAGGATATTATGCTTAGTGAACTAAGTCAGACAGAGAAAGACAAATGCTGTATGTTTTCACTTATATGTAGAAACTAATCGATAAAACAAATGAGTATAAAATAATGGAAATAGACTCATAGATACAGAGAACAAGCTTATGGTTATGAGTGGGGAGAAGGTAAGGGTAAGGGCAACATAGAGAAAGGGGTTTAAGAGGTACAAACTACTCGTTATAAAATAAACAAGATACAAGGATATAAAGTACAGCACAGGGAATATAACCCATATTTTATAATAATTTTAAATGGAATATAAGTTATAAAATATTGAACCACTATGTTGTACAACTGAAGAAGCTAATATGATATTGCAAGTCAAGTATACTTCAATTAAAAGTATTTGGTTTTTACAATCATTATGTATGTATACATTATCCATGTCCTATATACTAAAGAGGAGTTTAGCCAAGGTTTGATCACAAAAACAGATGAATGAATAAATACCTACTATGTTTGTTCTTATCCTTTCTATTAGGGTCATGCAATAGATAAGGGTATGCATAGAAATATGTTAATATAAATATGTAATATTTATGTTAATACTATATTTATAGGAAATCTTAGCCCATCCAAAAGTAAATAACATTTTCAAAAAAAGTAAAATGGAAACAAATGTGATTTGCTCTAGGTCAGGCCTTTATTCATCAAATCTAAAAATACTAAGCTTGTGCTTTCCAATGCGATGGATCTGGAATGTCATATTTGTCCACCTCCTGTCCTTCCTGCCCTATGTGAAGCCTGCACCATCCCATGACAGCAAAACATTTCCGACAGGCTTCTTTGATTCCAAATTTATCCATCCTTCATGGATGTCATGG
Source organism: Oryx dammah (assembly GCF_014754425.2). Classification (NCBI taxonomy): domain Eukaryota; kingdom Metazoa; phylum Chordata; class Mammalia; order Artiodactyla; family Bovidae; genus Oryx; species Oryx dammah. The sequence goes on along the minus strand of NW_024070206.1, from coordinate 6,752,806 downwards.
CTGTCAGACTGAACTTCTGATACAAAAGACAAGAGGATGTCAGTCCCCTGCTTAGAACTCTTTGATGACTCACAGGCAAACTTCTGATGGTCTACCCATGCAGTTCAGATCCCTTAAGCTGCCATTCGCTGCTCTCAGTCATCTGTTCTCAGGGTGCCTCCCCTGACCCATTTCCTCTCACTTCCCACCCCATGCCCTACGCTCAGCCTCATGATAACCTTCACCTCACCTTGAAAATGCCATTATACATCCCGCCTATGGACTGGAGCATCCTTTCTCCCTTTTTGCCTGTCAAGTGCTGCCTACTGTTCTAGGCTCAACTCCAGTGCCCCAGTGTCTGCTAAGCCTTCTCCCATCCTTCTGGTCAGAATGGGTTGCATTTCATTTGTTATTCACCTATATTTCCCTGTGCCTAAACCTACAATGAGTAACTTGCATTTTCAGCCCTACCAGATTACATGTATATTTCCCGAAAGCAAGAACCATGTCTCCATCGTGTTTGTACCTACTTCATCAATAGTGCCTTTGCACTTTGCTTTGCAGGCAGTATCTGGCTGCCTCGTGAGCAATTCAGTCACGTCTTTTGGATGTGTGAAAGTGAAAGTGTTAGTAGCTCAGTCGTGTCCAGCTCTTTGCAAACCCATGCACTGTAGCCCACCAGGCTCCTCTGTCCATGGAATTCTCCAGGCAAGAATACTGGAGTGGGTTGCCATTTCCTTCTCCAGGGGATCTTCCTGACTCAGGGATTGAACTTGGGTTTCCTGCATTGCAGGCATATTTGGATGTATAATATATCTTAATGAGAATTGTATTCTTAGAATAAATATATAAATTTAGAAAATTCTGACTAGCAGTCATAAGTTAAAAATGGATTTGATTGCTGAAGCATTGAATGGTTGGCGGTTTTAAGTGAATTGTCTCTACATCAATTGTTTTCCTGCATCAAATATATTGACAAATAAGAAAAAAGCTTGATATTTAACCTCTAAATCCTTTTTTGAAATCTAGGACAGTTTGTAGTTGAATTATCTCTGTATGGATAAGTATAATAATAATGCCTTCACTGTTGGTACTTTTATTTAAGTTTGGAAAGTCAGGTGGAATATAATAATACCTATGGAGTGAGTGATGACCTCATTCTCCATGGCAATAATCTGCCTTTCAGAAAAAGTCAAACAAACGCCTTTATTTATTTTTTATTAACCTTTTTATTTTGAAACAAGCTCCTTTTGTACAGAACAAAAGTAGGCTTGAGTTTAACTTTGCTGGTTGTCTGGACTATAAAAATGAAAGTGTAAGCCAAGTCACCAAATGAAAAGAAACAGGGGGTGTCTTTCATTTGGAAAAGAAATTGTAAAACAGCTCACACCAGGCATTTATTCATTTTTATATTTCATGCATTTTAAGAGTTGTTATTGCAACTATAATATTTTAAATACTTAATTTCGGGCTGTGTGTGTGTGTGTGTGTGTGTGTGTGTGTGTGTGACTAAGGGTAAGATTCTAAATTGTAGGATGGGGTGGCTCCTTCTCAAGATGCAAGAGCCCCAAGCACATAGAGGGTCTTACTCTAGATGTAGACATTTATCATTCCTTAAGGAAATATTCTAGCTCATGTCTTATCAGATTCCTACAAAGGGCAAGTGAACATTGTCCGCTGGCTGGAGATAAGCAGAGCTCTCTGATGACTTTGGAGGTGAGGGTGGAAGATTATTTTAACCTGATAATCCTGGAAATTCTGCATTGTGGCATTTGGCAGTATGAAATCATGCTCAGTTTACCTTACAGATAAGCATACAAAATCCAGAGAATGAAAGTAACGTCTCTAGACAGAGGCCAGTCTGGACTAAGACTTGTACTTTTCTCAATGCTCAGCTTTTTTTATCACCAGCTCATTCTTACCATTATAGATTTGGAGTTTTCATCCTTGGTAAACATTGTGATCCATTCCTTTAATTTATTTTGTTCCCTTCTGAGCTTGGCAGTAAGTTGGAGGTAAGCACAGCTGCATGACTGCTGAGCATGCGTCCAGATGCTTTCAGATGGAGACAGAAGCTCTTTTATCCTGCAAGTTCCAGCTGAATCAGGAGGTCAGAGGCCATGACTACCTGTACACATTTTATTTAACGTATCCAGCCAGCTTTGCTGACAGAATTGTATGGTTCCACATGTCTTAATTCAAGAGAGACTTATTTAGCTAGGGATTCCTGGTGAAGTGCATCATTTTGAAAGTATTCATGAAGCTCCATAAATGAGTCAACTAGACTTAATTGAAAAGAAGATGTTGCTTGCTTTGTATACTCCTGTTAACAGTACTGTAATGATAGAAACATCCTGTACTGGGGCTGTTCAGTATGGTAGCCATTAGCAACATGTGACTCCTGAGCACTTGAAATGTGGCTTGTGTGACTGAGGAACTGAATTTTACATTTTAATTTAATTTAAATATTTGCGTGCGATTAGCAGCTGCCATAGTTGACAGAGCAGCTGTATAATAATATGTCATTGAAATATAGGAAGAAAAGTTTTATAGTTTTTAGTTATTGCCCATTTCTTTATATTTAATAGCTGATATACCTTAATTATTACTTACTTATATATTAATATATTGATTAATTAATATATATCTTAATTATTACTCACTATAAGGGGTAGTAAAGATCTGTGTAATAATATGGCTTCACTGAAACTACGGTGCTGCAGTGAAATAATGGACTCGCTTGCAACGTTTCTATGTTATAGAATCAAAGCGTGCCTTTGAGAACTAAAAGATATGGAAGCAGAGGACTTACCTTTCAATTTGGCCCTCTTTTCTGAGTGCAGTTCAGTTCAGTTCAGTCACTCAGTCGTGTCCGACTCTTTGCGACCCCATGGACTGCAGCACGCCAGGCCTCCCTGTCCATCACCAGCTCCTGGAGCTTGCTCACACTCATGTCCATCAAGTCAGTGGTGCCATCCAACCATCTCATCCTCTGGCATCCTCTTTTCCTCCCACCTTCAATCTTTCCCATCATCAGGGTCTTTTCAAATGAGTCAGTTCTTTGAATCAGGTGGCCAAAGTACTGGAGTTTCAGCTTCAGCATCAGTCCTTCCAATGAACACCCAGGACTAATTTCCTTTAGGATGGACTCGTTGGATCTCCTTGCAGTCCAAGGGACTCTCAAGAGTCTTCTCCAACACCACAGTTCAAAAGCATCAATTCTTCTGCACTCAGTTTTCCTTATAGTCCAACTCTCACATCCATACTTGATTATTGGAAAAACCATAGCTTTGACTAGATGGATCTTTGTCAGCAAAGTAATGTCTCTGCTTTTGAATATGCTGCCTAGGTTGGTCATAGCTTTTCTTCCAAGGAGTAAGCATCTTCTAATTTCGTGGCTGCAGTCAACCATTTTCTGAGTTATCTTGGACAATTAAAAATATTTGTGTTTTTCCTTTTATACTACCACCTTGCTTTCATTTTCCATTCCTCTCTGTATCAATTAGCTACTACCTCATTAATGCTATATTAGAAAACACCTAAAAGTCAGTGGTTTAATATGATAAATTGTTCTTGTCTGTGTGCATGAGCTTTCTTCTGGAGGTGGTTAGTAGATCTAGGCTAGCCTCAGTTGGTGTTGGCAGCAAGCTGCAAGCTAGTTCAGCTCTGTTCCATGTCTCTGTCATATTCCTAGTCCCTGTTGCAATAAATATGTATACACTGATTTATCAGTATATCTATATCTATATTTCTACTATTGAGAGAGTTTGGGAAATCATTCACTTTCTCTTTTGTGAATGAAGAAGCAAGTTGTCTTAGTTGCTGCTAGGAGGTATTCTGCAACTGGATCAAAGAGAGGCTGAGCTATGAGAATGACAGGGAGAAAATTGCAGTTCTGACCGGGCTCTTCCCAAACCTACTCTACCTATTAACTTTCAATTATGGGATTTATTAATTGTTCTAATCATTTAAGCCTCTGTGAGTTAGCTTGTATGTCTTCATTTTTATTTAATTATGCATGCTATTTAACTTCCTTCTTTCTTATTCATTTATTCACTCATTCATTTGTTCATTTAATATGATCACATGAAGGTCACTGAAGTGTATAATTCTCACTCTTCTTTAGGAAAGATGCAAGAGGAATTTAAGAAACAAAAGGGCAGCCATTTGGGGGTAAAATTATGCTTTAAGAAAATCCTTTATTTCAAACACTTGGCAGCTGCTGCAGGTGGAATTAAAAAAACAGATAACCAAAACGACATAGCTAGGTACAAAAATGAGTAAACATCTCTATGGATCACAAATAAACAGAAACACAAAATGCGAGCAGGGGTGAAGGTGTAGATCTGACAGCTTCCAACTCTGGCAGCAGACAGTGGCAGCTTGGAGCTGCTGTGCTGTCTGCACCAAGACAGACGACAGGGCCAGGCCAAATTCACAGCTGGAAGCCAGGGACTGAGGTGGGCCAACCGCCTCCTCCATGAGGCCGAAAAAGAGTTACTGCTGACTCACTGTCTGAAGTTGTAGCTTTATAGGACTCAGTGGGCCCAGGCAGACAAGCAGACAAAAACACTGTCTCAAAACAAGGAATTGAGCCAACTCATCTGATGACTGGATTTGTGGTATCTCTCAGATCAAGACGGAGAGAAGAGAAACTGTTGCATAAACTGGATGTTGACTGCGTCCGTCTTAACAAGTACAGACTGGAAGGGGGATCCCAGGAAAGAGAGAAAAAGAGATGAAAACAGAGAGAGAAGAGAAAAATGCTACAGACAAACATCCCAAACAAGAGAAGGCTGCTGCTAAACAAAATAATCAATAAAATCAAGAAACAGAATAGGAGTGAATTTAATGGTATAGTCAGAAAAAGACCAAAATGAGAATGTTTAGAATGCTTAAGGAGATACATGAAAACATTTTACTCATTAAAAAGAAAAAGATTATGAAACAAAGGCAGCCAGAGTTAAAACAGGGACAGAAAGATGAGAAAAAAAACTGAGATCATAGTAATAAAAGTAGAGCTATTGAAATAAAAATAGAATAAATGTGGTAATATCTAGAAATGAACGATTGGTATCTTTAGATGATATTATGAAACAATAAGCCATGTCTCAGGACCAAAGTTTTTAAGAGACTCATGTATCATGTCTTTCTTTATTTCAGAGCATAAAGAAGGCCAAAATTACTATAACTTTGGTAAAACCTTTACAAGGAGAGTTAAAGAAAGAAACATAGATTAATAATACTTACTTAATTACATGCATCCTGAATAGAATGATAATAAATTCTCTCTCTAGTATATTTTAGAAAAGATGAACAAGTAGAGTTTGCTGCAAGCATGTAAGAATAATTTAACTTTAGAAAATGCACTAATGTATTTCAAATTAGCTGATGAACAGAGAAAAAATATGGTTATTCATTTATCTGTCCATGGATACTCAGGCTGTTTCCATGTTTTAGCTATTATAAATAAGACTGCAGTGGACATGGGGATGTAGATATCTTTTCAAACTGGTGGTTTTGTTATCTTTGAATAAATTTCCAGAAGTGGAATTGTTGGGTCATAAGACAGTTCAACTTTTAACTTTTTTTAACTCCATGTTATTTTCCATTGTGGTTATACTAATTTACATTCCTACCAACAGTACATAAGAGTTTGCATTTATTGATAGCCTCTCCAAGCCTTGTTATTTCTTGACTTTTGATGATAGCTATTCTAACAAGTATGGAGTGACACTTCACTTGTGGTGTGAATTGCATTTCCTGCTGATTAGTGATACCGAGCACCTTTTCCATGTATCTGTTATCTGTGTATGTATCTTCTTGAGAAAAATGTCTATCCAAGTCCTCTGCCCTGTGTTTTTTTTTTTTATTAAATTTATTTTTTTTCTACTGAGTTGTATGAGTTGTTTCTATATTTTTGACATTAAAAAGTTTGTTGTACACCTAACTCCAATACAATATTTTATGTCAATAATTTGATGTTGTTGAGTCACTAAGTCGTGTCTGACTCTTTGTAACCCCCATGGACTGTAGCACAGCAGACTTTTCTGTCCTCCACTATCTCCCAGAGTTTGCTCAAATTCATGTCCACGGACTCTGATGCTATCTAATCATCGCACCCTCTGTTGCTCCCTTCTCCTTTTGCCTTCTTCAGTCTTTCCCAACATCAGGGTCTTTCCCAATAAGTCAGCTCTTTGCATCATGTGGCCAGTGTATTGGAGCTTCAGCTTCGCATTAGCCCTTCCAATTAATATTCAGGGTTCATTTCCTTTAGAATTGACTGGTTTGATATCCTTACATTCCAAGGAACTCTCAAGAGTTTTCTCCAGCACCACAGTTTGAAAGTGTCAATTCTTTGGTGCTCAGCTTTCTTTATGGACCAGCTCTCACATCTGTACCTGACTACTGCAAAAACCATGCTGCTTAGCTGCTCAGTCCTGTCCAATGTTTTGCAACCTCACGGACTGTAGCCCACCAGGCTCCTCTGTCTATGGGATTCTCCAGGCAAGAATACTCGAGTGGGTTGCCATTCCCTTCTCCAGGACTGGGAAAACCACAGCTTTGACTATATGGACTTTTGTTGAGAAAGTAATGTCTCTGCTTTTTAATACGATTTCTAAGTTTGTCATAGCTTTCCTTCCAAGGAGCAAGTATCTTTTAATTTCATGGCTAAAGTCACCATCTGTAGTGATTTTGGAGCCCAAGAAAATAAGTCTATAATTGTTTCCACTTTTTCTGCTTCTGTTTGTCATGAAATGATGGGGCTGGATGTCCCAATCTTACTTTTGTAATGTTGAGTTTCTAGCCAGCTTTTTTATTTTCCTGTTTCACCTTCATCAAGAGGCTCTTTAGTTTCTCTTCATTTTCTGCCATTAGAGTGATATCATCGGCATATCTGAGGTTGTTGATATTTCTCCCAGCAATCTTGATTCCCGCTTGGAACTCATCCAGCCTGGCATTTCACATGGTGTACTCTGCATATAAGTTAAATAAGCAGGGTGACAATATACAGCCTTATTGTACTCCTTTCCCAGTTTTGAACTGATCAGTTGTTCCATGTCTGGTTCCAACTGTTGCTTCTTGAACCTGCATACAGTTTTCTCAGGAGACAAATCAGGTGGTCTGGTACTCTTGTCTTTTTTAGAATTTTCCACAGTTTGTTGTGATCCACACAATCAAAGGCTTTCTTGTAGTCAATGAAGCAGAAGTAGATGTTTTTCTGGAACTCTGTTGCTTTCTCCATGATACAGCTAATGTTGGCAGTTTGGTCTCTGGTTCCTCTGCCTCTTTGAAACCCAGCTTGTACATCTTAGTTTAAAAAAGAGTGTAGTTATCTTAATAGAGGTAGATAAAAGTGGTGAAACTTTATGTTCATTTATAATTAAAAAATAAGAACAAATTACAAAACTCACAGTAAATTAGAAATAGAAGTAAAATTTTCAAACCTTAAAAAATAAATATGAGAAACTTTGAAAAAACATCAGGTATCTGTGAATCATTAATAAGAATCCATTTTGGTCAGAAAAAAGACAAGAATGGATTCCTAATATTAATACTCTTCAGTATTTTACCTGCAGCCTTACCAGTGCAACAAGAAAAGCAAAAACAAATGTACACGATGCGTCAGCAGGTAAAGACTCTGCCTGCAGTGTGGGAGACATGGAAGACTTGGGTTTGATTCCTGGGGTGGGAAGGTTCCCTGGAGGAGAAAAATAGCAACTCAATCCAGTATTGTTACCCAAGAAATTCCCTGGACAAAAGAGCCTGGTGGGCTATCGTTCAAAGGCTCGCAAAGAGTGGAACACAACTGAGTGACTAAGCACCCAGAAAGAGACAAAATGGTTCTATATGGAAAAATCAAGAATCTCTGTAGAACAGTTATTAGAATTAATAGAAGAATTTAGAAAGGCTGCTGATTCAGAGATATCCATATGCAAAGACTGGATACTGTTTCTCTTCAATGAAATAACCAGTTAAAATATAATTAAGATGTTTCAAGTAGTAAAAAGATACAGTAAGGTGAAAGAAGTTAATTTAATAAAAAATGAGTAAGATTTTTTTGTGGAGTGCCTTATTAAACTAAAAAAGAATGAATGTCAGAATAAAGAGGTAAGCCAATATTTTGGATGAAAAACTTCAAAATTGTAAAGATATTAATTATTTCCATGGCTAAACTGTGAAATTAATGCTATTTCAATGAAAACAGTTATCATATAATTTGAAAACTATTGCTAAAACATAAAGTCAAGAAAAATTAGTGTAATTCTTAAAAATAATAAAGTAGTGGAATACACTGTTTTAGTTCAACAAATGAAGCTGGAAGAGTTGGTTTCCCAAATTCCAGGGATATTAGGCATCTAAATGTTACTGCAAAAACAATACTTTCAGAAAAAATTTAAAATATCTTGATTGATGAAGATATCTTCTTTAAATAAGATGCAAAAAGTAGCAATCATAAAGGAAAAGATTTATGACTATCACTGCACTAAAATTTCAGATTATTATAAACAAAAAAAACAAAGGAATGTTAAACAACAACAACAAAAACCAAACAACCGAACACTGGAAGAATATATTTACAGTCAACAACTAATAGGAGACTACTAGACAGGAAGTACAAGTTCTTACAAATCATTGAGAGAAAATCTAATATAAAAACAGGCAAAAGAAGTGAACAATCAATTCAAAAATAAGTATCCAAATGGCCAATATATTCATGTTTACATGATCACAGGGACTGTTGATATAAAAATTTAAACCAGTTGGATCATTAAAAATGATTTTAGCAAGTAAGTGAAGTAACAAGAATTTTCAGAATATATCAAAGCCACCTTTGAAAGAAATTTGTCACTAGCTCAGCTGGTAAAGAATCTGCCTGCAATGCAGGAGACCCCGGTTCGATACCTGAGCCGGGAAGATCCACTGGAGAAGGAATAGGCTACCCACTCCAGTATTCTTGGGCTTCCCTTTTGGCTCAGTGGTAAAGAATATGCCTACAATGCGGGAGACCTGGGTTCGATCCCTGGATTGGGAAGATCCCCTGGAGGAGAGCATGGCAACCCACTTCAGTATTCTTGCCTGGAGAATCCCATGGACAGGGGAGTCTGGTGGGCTACAGTCCATGGGGTTGCAAAGAATCAGACATGACTGAGCAACTAAGTGCAATACAGCACAGCACAGCAAAGTTGAAGAGATGGCTGAATCTGACCTGTTTCAGCATTTGTGTATCACAGGAACTCTCATACTTGTGCACAAGGAAACATGTATCAGAATGTTAATGTGGTATGTCACAATCTGCCACAGGGAAAATGGGTTTTAACATTTGGTGTATTTATGCAAAAGAAGGCTTTGTAGCTGTTACAATGAATGTATATTTAATAATTAAATTTCAAAAGTATTTTAAACAGCAAATGAAATAAATATAGGATAATATGTACAATATGATAGCATTTATGTGAAGTTTGACATCATGCACAGAAGAACTCTTTATTATGAACATTTATGCATGAAAATGGTAAACACTAGATTAGGGGTTATGTCGACTCATTTTAGTAGTCTCTCAGGGAAAGGATATAGGAAAGTGGAATAAAGACACATTATCTATGCATTAAAGATTATTTATTATAATACATTATCTCTTAAAAATCTGAAGTACATGTTGCAAAAATGTTAAGATTTGACAAAGCTAGTAGAGGGAAGGGATACATGGAGTCCTTTAGTCCTTTAGTTAATGATCCTGTTTTTCTCTCTGATACCTTGCATGGAGAAAATGAAGAGGGGATGAGTGTGAGATTTTGAAGATGAAGGAATGATTATGGATTTATGACAGATGAAGAAAACATTTTATTTTCACTAGTTAACTAGTTCAAACACTGTGACAGACAACAAGGTTTCTGATAGAGTTGTTGTTTCCCTTCCTGAGTGAGCTTTTCAATATCCTCTCCCTGTCTATCACCTCCAACCACTTTCAGCTCAATATACACTTCTGGATTCAGACAAGTGGAGAAGGAGAACAGAAGTATCTCAGGCATACACTCTTTATGGGGAGGGGTGTGTGTGACTGGAATTCTCTTGTCAAGATTATAGAAACAAAAGATTTTTTGTCGGAAGATCTGTGGCTTTGGGAAGCCATGGAGATCTGTGGCTCCCAGCCGGTCCAGAGAGGTAGTTAATAGGCATAGACAAATTCACCCCAATATTTTCAATAGCGTAACAGAAATTGAGCAGTTACCCAAGCCAGGACTCCCAAGGCTACTAATGTTTCTTTTCTTTTTTAAAACTGTTGCATGAAATATGTCAATGGTGTATGGTTTTGTTAGCTACTCCTTACTGTTAAGGTCCTCTCATAGAGTCTAATAACATTATCAGAATGTTTGAGCATCTTAGGGAAAATTAATGGAAGAATCCAGAAGCTTAAGTAGGAAAGATCTGGAAATACAGGTTTGCATCAGTGTCTCTAAGATTAAAAAAAAAGAGATAGAAATTTCAAGATGTATTCAGGCCTATTCAGTCAGATACAGCAGAGGCAGGGCTTAAGCCTGGACCTTCTCATGGTCTGCTCAAGCATTCTTTCCATGGATGGCGGTCCTCTCTCTCCAGTATGTCCTGTGTTAGGTTCGGGCTCTAACTCACTCGAAAGCCATGAGGCAGGTTGAACTAATTCCAGAAGCAGGGTTAACGTATTGTGCTAGCAAAAACACTGGATTTAGTCATGTATCTATTTTGAGTCCTGGAGATTCTAATAATTGCTTTGTAGCATTGTCTTTGTCTTTAGTAGCATTTTGTTGTTGTTCAGTCTAACTGTTTGTGCCCCGTTGGACTGCAGCACGCCAAGCTTCCCTGTCCTTCACTATCTCCCAGAGTTTGCTCAAACTCATGTCCATTGAATCGATGATGCCATCCAATCATCTCATCCTCTGTCACCCTCTTCTCCTCCTGCCCTCAATCTTTCCCAGCATCAGGGTCTTTTCCAATAAGTCGGCTCTTTGCATCAGGTGGCCAAAACATTGGAGCTTCAGCTTCAGCATCAGTCCTTCCAATGAATATTTAGGGTTGATTTCCTTTAGGATGGACTGTTTTGATCTTGTTGTTCTCCAAGGAACTCTCAAGAGTCTTCTCCAGCACCACAGTTTGAAAGCATCAATTCTTTGGCACTCAGCCTTCTTTATGGTCCAACTCTCACATCTGTACACGACCAGTAGAAAAGCTATAGGTTTGACTATACGGACCTTTATTCGCCAACAAAGTGATGTCTTTGTTTTTTAATACGCTGTCTAGGTTTGTTGTAGCTTTTCTTCCAAGGTAGCATAGAATTGCACTATAAAGCATCGGCCCAGGCAAGGATTATTTCTCAGCACCATCGTCTTGTGTCCTGCTGGGATTCATGTCACTTGTTCAACCCAGAAGATATCGGTGCAAGTTATGTGTATCATTTTGGAACCAAAGAGCTCAATACCTTTAAATAAGTAAAATAAGCACAAATACTTATTTTCCTTCCTCTTTCCCCTTCCACTTACAGGTTGCAGAACCTTTGAAGACTAACGGAGGCAGGTGCAAAGAGGCTGGATTTCTGAATCATCTCATGAGGGACTCCCCACCTGCCAGAACACCTTTTTGGGGCCTCAAGATAATGAAAAAGTAAGATTTATTGTATTAAGTTGCTGAAACTTTGGTCTTTGTTTGTTACAGCTGTTAGCATTTCTCTAAGTAGTATGCGGGCCTCTTTCTGGGTCATTGAACTCTTCTGTGCTTGAGTTTCCTTATCTAAAAAGGGAATGAGAGTCCCTAGAGTGGTAGGATTATCACAGGTCTCCAAAGAGATGTCAGAAGAAAGTGCTCGATAAATTGAGGCATGTTGAGGGCAGCCACTTAGAGCTTGACAACTTAAATACCCTCCTAGCAATTAAAGGAAACAAATAGGGATCATTCTGCAGCTGTCACCAAAATCGAATCAACTTTAGCATTTAACCACATCAGTCTCCCTCTGTAATTCCTTAAGCTTTTGGCCTGCTTCCCACTAGTGACACCTCTTGAATCAATCAGTCAGTCAATCAGTCAGACAAACAAATAATTCAAAATTAGTTGGGAACTGCCATGTTCAGGGCATGCAGTTAAGCCACTCCTGTTCTATGTATTTAATTCCAATGACTAATATTGACCTTGTTGTTTATTTTCCTGTTTATGGAGAAAAGGCATACAAAAAACAAAATAAAAATTAGCCATAATCCCACTTTAGTGATAATCACACACAGGTGAGAATTTTGTTTTTTCTATACATATGTAAATTTTTAACAACAAAAAAGGGGAACCATAGTTTACATACAGCATTGCGGATATGCTGTATGATTTTTTTGACTCAAATTATCATGGAAAATTTTTTCTAGGTCAACAAATAAAGAACTTTATAATCATTTTTAGCAGTGATGAGGATTTCACTGTTTAGTGTTTATTTATTCAGTTAATTCTCTGTCGACAAACGTTTAGGTCACTTAATATTTTTTTGGGCTCCAAAATCACTGCAGATGGTGACTGCAGCCATGAAATTAAAAGACGCTTACTCCTTGGAAGAAAAGTTATGACCAACCTAGACAGCATATTCAAAAGCAGAGATATTACTTTGCTGACTAAGGTCCGTCTAGTCAAGGCTATGTTTTCTCTTTGGTCATGTATGGATGTGAGAGTTGGACTGTGAAGAAAGCTGAGGGCCGAAGAATTGATGCTTTTGAACTGTGGTGTTGGAGAAGACTCTTGATAGTCCCTTGGACTGCAAGGAGATCCAACCAGTCCATTCTAAAGGAGATCGGTCCTGGGTGTTCTTTGGAAGGAATGATGCTAAAGCTGAAACTCCAATACTTTGGCCACCTCATGCGAAGAGTTGACTCTTTGGAAAAGACTCTGATGCTGGGAGGGATTGGGGGCAGGAGGAGAAGGGGACGACAGAGGATGAGATGGCTGGATGGCATCACTGACTTGATGGACGTGAGCCTGAGTGAACTCCGGGAGTTGGTGATGGACAGGGAGGCCTGGCGTGCTGTGATTCATGGGGTCACAAAGAGTCGGACACGACTGAGCGACTGAACTGAATTGAATATTTTCAAGATTATAAATAACGGTGCAACATTAGTTTTGGTACATGTACAGATCTTTGGCATATTCATTCGATTATTTCCCCAGGAGAAATACTTAGCATTTGCATTTCTGCATCAAAATAAAGGCACTTTTTAAAGGTTTTTCATTCGGACTGCCCAGTTACTTCAGAAACATTTTTATCCTTCTATTTTATAATAAGTCTAAGTATTTACATTTTAATTTTAAAATCCTTTGTGTGTCAAGAAATGAAAAGACAATTAGTGACCTGTGTAATGTTTTAGTCATGACATCTTAGATTCCAAGATGTCCTCATTTTCTTGTTATTTTCCTGTTATTTTTCTTCAGTTTTCGGTCACTATGTGCTGCTCCTTCATGAGCTAAGCCCTCGGGCTTGTCCCTTACTGCTGAAAGGTGTTCACAAAATCTGTACCAAAGACCCTGCTCCATACAGAATCTTTACACACAGACCCTATTCCATGTAAGATTACCCTTTGATTCTTTATTCCTCTCTTTTTCTCCATCACATCTGTAGTGTCTATGGTGAAGATTTATCTCATCTAATATTTAGAGGGATATTCTTTTAATTTAGGTAATTCACAAGAAATGAATGTCAGATAAGTGTCTTCATGGTCTCGCCATGCAGACTGTAACTCCCAGCAGATTCTAACCCTGGTAAAGATCATTTCACAAGAGGCTGTTTTTGGTTATGAACTTCTAAGTCTTAGTTTTAGATACCAAGTGCTAGCTATACAAGGTCTTACTTTTAACTATTTTGGAGCTTATAGTCATGCTTCTAAGCAATTTTAAAAAAGGAAAAGAAAAGGAAAAAAGAATGGTAGGCTGGTAGGAAGGAAAGAGCGAAGAAGGGAAGGAGAGAACAAAGGAAGAAAGGAAGAAAAAAATCCCAACAGTTTTCTTTCTGAGTGTTTTATAGGTTGTTGTGGTTTAGTCACTCAGTCATGTCTGACTCTTTGAGATCCTGGTGACTAGCCCGGCAGGTTCCTCTGTCCATAGGATTTCTCAGGCAGGAGTACTGTGGTGCGTGGCCATTTCCTTCTTCAGAGGATCTTCCTGATCCAGGGATCGAACCCACATCTCCTGCACTGGCCGGTGGATTATTTACGCCTGAGCCACCAGGGAAGCCCCATTTTATAGGTTAGAACAGCCCTAATCAATAATTACTGCATTGATCTCTGGAAGCAATTTTTGTGATGTGGAGGTTATGATCATGATGATCTTAATATTAATCATTAATATTAAACTCCCATTACATCTGTGACAGTTAACTTCTGTTCCAGCAAAACCAAGAAAAGGCAATCTAGCACTCATGAATTTTATAATTCAAATGAAACAACACAGATAACAAATGCAGAAAATGATTTAGGAAATAGGTTAAGTGTATTCAAAATTAACATACATGAAGCATCTCGACTGCCGTATTTCAGTGACTGAACTGCATAGCGACTGTTTCTTAGTGTGAAAATTCACTCTAGTGCAATTTACTGAGTTATATCGTGCTGGCTACCTGGAAAGGAAAAATGAATTAAAGATGTCTTGGTATTTATTGTCATCAGTCTCTAGGTAGATATAATTAAGTGAGAATATAGGAATGGATTGTAATCTTTTTCATATTCTGAATATAAATATGGTTTGAAGTAGACATGACTGTGGACATCTGTCAGACAAACTGACATGACTTGGCAGAAAAATGGAAGCAACTCTGTCCTTCACCAATCCCCCCAGCTTTATTGACATAAAATTGACATCTAACGCTGTATAGGTTGAAAGTGTACCAGGTGGTGAGTTGATACATGTACATACTGCAAAATGATTAGCACCATAAGCTTAGCTAATACATCTACCACTTCACATAGTTACCTTTTTTGTGATGAGAACATTCAAGATTTATTCTCGTAGCAACTTTCAAGTATACGATAAAGCATTGTTAACCATAGTAACAATGCTGTCCACCAGATCCTCAGAACTTATTTATCTTATAAATGAAAGTTCGTACCCTTGGACCAACCTCTCCTTATATCTCCTGTCAATGAACAGTCTACCCCCTTTCTGTGAGTTCAGCGTTTTTAGATTCCTCTATAGGTGAGACCGTACAGGACTTGTCTTTCCCTGTCTTGGCTCACTTAGCATCATGTCCTCGTTTCATCAATGTTGCTGCAAATGGTAGGAGTTGCTTCTTTTGATGGCTGAAGAGTATTCCATTGTATGTACACGTGCTTGTGTATTTGTATGTCTGTATCTGTCTTGCATTTTCTTTATCCGTTCATCATCTGTGCCTGGAGACTTATGCTGTTTCTTTGGTTCCATGTCATTGCTGTTGTGAATAACGCTGCAGTTAATGTGAAAGTACGGCTGTCTCTTTTAAGAGAGTGATTTCCCATCCAAGTACTAACCGGGCCCGACCCAGCTTAGCTTCCGAGATCAGACGAGATCGGGCGCGTTCAGGGTGGTATGGCCATAGACTTGGGAGAATGGCATTGAAACATGTATAATATCATGTAAGAATCGAATCGCCAGTCTATGTCCGATGCAGGATACGGCATGCTTGGGGCTGGTACACGGGGATGACCCAGAGAGATGTTGTGGGGAGGGGGGTGGGAGGGGGGTTCATGTTTGGGAACTCACATGCACCCGTGGTGGATTCATGGCAATGTATGGCAAAACCAATACAGAATTGTAAAGTAAAAATCACTTCCGTCAGGTGAATACTTGGAAGTGGGATTGCTCAAGCAGAGGATTGTTCTATTTTTCAACGTTTTTAAGAACCTTCATAATGGCAGTAACAATTTACATTCCTGCCAAGAGTGCACACGGATTCCCTTTTCTCCACAGCCTCACCAACACCTGTTTTTTCTTGTCTTTTTGATAATAGCCATCCTCACAGCTGTGAGGTGATAGCTCAGTGTAGTACTTTATTTGCATTTCCCTGAGGATTAGTGGTTTGAACACTTTTTTTCTGTACCTGTTTACTGTGTGTGTGTTTTTTTATTTTATTTTTTATTTTGGAAAAATGTCCATTCGGGCTCTCTGCCCATTTTCTTGATTATTTGCTCTTTTTGCTATTGAGTTGCATGTATTCCTTACATAGTTTGAATATTAACACACTATCAAAAGTATGGTATGCAGATATTTTCTTCCATTCCACAGCTTGCTTTTTCATTTTGCTGATGGTTTCTTTGCTGTTCAGAAGCTTTTTAGTTTGATGTAGTCCCACTTATTGATTTTTTTCTTTTGTTGTTTGTGATTTTGGTATAATTTAATAATTGCCAAGGGCCATTTAAGAAGTTTTTCCGTATGTTTTCTTTTAGAAGTTTTATGGTTTCAGTCTTAAATTTACATCTTTAATTCATTTTGAATTAATTTTTTAATGAGTAGTGTAAGACAGGGATCCATGGATCCAATTCCATTCTTTTACATGTGAATATCAGCTTTCCTCAGACCATTAATTGAATAGATTATGCTTTTCCCATTAAGTGTCCTTGGTTCACATGTCAATTAGCTGATGGTATATGCATGAGTTTATTTCTGGGCTTTTGATAATGTTTCACTGGTCTATGTGTCTGTTTTTATGCCAGTACCATACCGTTTTGATTATTATAGCTTGGTAACCACAGTGTGAAGTTAGGAAGTGTGATTCCTCTAGTTTTGTTCTTTTTTCTCCAGATTGCTTTTCCTATTCGGGGTCCTTTGTTCCATATGAATATCAGCATTATGTTTTATATTTCTGTAAAGTATGCCATTGGCATTTTGACAGGGTTTACATTGAATCTGTGCATGGCTTTGAGTAATATGGACATTTAAAAAATATTAATTCTTCTGATCTACAACACAGGAAATCTTTCCATTTATTTGTGTCTTCCTCAATTTTTTTAAATCAGTGTCTTAAACAATCCTATCCTTAATTGTCCTGGAATCCCTTAGAATGCTTAACCTGTTTTCAATATGTGTATATTATTTTACAAAGTATTTAATACTAAAAACTATTACTAAGAGATCAACCTAAATCATAGTTTTTAGCTTTGTGAGTTCTGCTGTGTCTAACCTGAGTGAAAGATAATTGGAAATTTGGATATTGAAATATAAAATAATTCTATTGACATAATAATAATGAAAGACAGGCACATATGGCTCTCAAGTATATCATAAGAGATTTTATACCATGTAGGTAGGATATTAGTGTTATTATTAATACCATATTTTTTTGAAAAACCAAGTTAGATATTGTGGTAGCATCCTCAGAGTACTAATATAGATTGTAGTACCTACCTGAAAGTGACATGCTGACATATCAAATACTTAAATATGGAAGTGGCTTTGGAAACGGGCAATGGGCAGAGGTTGAATGAATTTTGAGAAGCATGATAAAAAACTCTAAATTGCTTTGAACAGACCGTTAGTAGAAATATGGATGTTAATGACGCTGCTATTGAGGGCTCAAAAAAAAAAAAAAAGTGAGAAGTATAGTAGAGAAAGCATATATTACCTTCAGTTCATTTCAGTTCAGTTCAGTCGCTCAGTCGTGTCCGACTCTCTGCAACTCCATGAATTGCAGCACGCCAGGCCTCCCTGTCCATCACCAGCTCCCAGAGTTCACTCAGACTCACGTCCATCGAGTCAGTGATGCCATCCAGCCATCTCATCCTCGGTCGTCCCCTTCTCCTCCTGCCCCCAATCCCTCCCAACATCAGAGTCTTTTCCAATGAGTCAACTCTTCGCATGAGGTGGCCAAAGTACTGGAGTTTCAGCTTCAGTATCATTCCTTCCAAAGAAATCCCAGGACCGATCTCCTTTAGAATGGACTGGTTGGATCTCATTGCAGTCCAAGGGACTCTCAAGAGTCTTCTCCAACACCACAGTTCAAAAGCATCAATTCTTCAGCGCTTAGCCTTCTTCACAGTCCAACTCTCACATCCATACATGACCCCAGGAAAAACCATAGCCTTGACAAGACAGACCTTAGTCAGCAAAGCAATATCTCTGCTTTTGAATATGCTATCTAGGTTGGTCATAACTTTTCTTCCAAGAAGTAAGCATATGTAAATTGTCATGAACAGACTGTTGGTAGAATTATAGACTTTAAAGACACTGTTGGTGAGGGTGTGGTAGGAAATAAGGAGCATGTTATTGAAAACTGGAGGCAGGAAATTCTTGCTAAATAGTGGCAGAAAGCTTAGGAGAAAGGTGTCCTGCAGTTATGTGGAAAGCAGAACTTGTAAATGATTAACCGAGATATTTAGCTGAGATCTCCAAGCAAAGTGTTGAGGGTTCAGTCTGGTTTCTTCTTGCTGCTGATAGTCAAATGTGAGAGGAAAGAGATAAATTGAGGGAAAACCAATAAAAAGCAACCATGACCTGATGACTTGAGCAATGTTCTGCCTACCTAGATTGCCAAAAGCCCTAATAGTATTAGATTGACTGTCAGGAAAATACACTAAGGGAAAACAACAACAACAACAAAACTGAAGTGTGCCTGGAAAGCCTTTTGCTGAAATCAGAAAGGTCAGAAGGTCAGAGTATTCCATCACAAAAGACTCTTTGAAAAGATTAAATATGTGATTTTTAGATTCCCTCAGACAGCTCAGTAGAAACCAAAAGAGAGATGAAATTATCTAGGATAGATCTGTGGAAAAGCTTCTTGTCTAATTGAAAGACATATACAGGAGACCCACAAAGTTCTTGATAATTTCATACCAGTAGAAATAATGTCAGCTTGAATTGAAAGGGACAGATAAAATACAAAATGAAAAAAGGCTATTGAATTTCCAAAATTCTATAGACAGGAAGTGGGTTGACAGAAATATTCAGCTACGAAATATGTGCTACTTTTCGTGAAAACTCAAGGCTTTTACCTGGTTCTCCTACCTCAGTCAGACTTATTTTGATCACCTGGGGTCTGCTAATTTTAAGCTTAAAAATTGATCACAACTTCCCGACATATCTCATGCCATTTACCACGCTAGAAATAAGCTTCCCTCTCCTCTCTCTCTCATTCTCTTAAGTCTCACTCAATAAATTCTTTCTATAGTATCAGTTAAGTTTGGTTCAGTTCAGTCGCTCAGTCGTGTCCAACTCTTTGCAACCCCATGAATCACAGCACGCCAGGCCTCCCTGTCCATCACCAACTCCCGGAGTTCACTCAGACTCACGTCCATCGAGTCAGTGATGCCATCCAGCCATCTCATCCTCTGTCGTCCCCTTCTCCTCCTGCCCCCAATCCCTCCCAGCATCAGAGTCTTTTCCAATGAGTCAACTCTTCGCATGAGGTGGCCAAAGTACTGGAGTTTCAGCTTTAGCATCATTCCTTCCAAAGAAATCCCAGGGTTGATCTCCTTCAGAATGGACTGGTTGGATCTCCTTGCAGTCCAAGGGACTCTCAAGAGTCTTCTCCAACCACAGTTCAAAAGCATCAATTCTTCAATGCTCAGCTTTCTTCACAGTCCAACTCACATCCATACATGACCACAGGAAAAACCATAGCCTTGACTGAATGGACCTTAGTCGGCAAAGTAATGTCTCTGCTTTTCAATATACTAACTAGGTTGGTCATAACTTTTCTTCCAAGGAGTAAACATCTTTTAATTTCATGGCTGCAGTCACCATCTGCAGTGATTTTGGAGCCCCAAAAAATAAAGTCTGACACTGTTTCCACTGTTTCCCCATCTATTTCCCATGAAGTGATGGGACCAGATGCCATGATCTTCATTTTCTGAATGTTGAGCTTTAAGCCAACTTTTTCCACTCTCCTCTTTCACTTTCATCAAGAGGCTTTTTAGTTCCTCTTCACTTTCTGCCATAAGGGTGGTGTCATCTGCATATCTGAGGTTATTGATATTTCTCCCGGCAATCTTGATTCCAGCTTGAGCTTCTTCCATCCCAGCGTTTCTCATGATGTACTCTGCATATAACGTAAATAAGCAGGCTGACAATAGACAGCCTTGACGTACTGCTTTTCCTATTTGGAACCAGTCTGTTGTTCCATGTCCAGTTCGAACTGTTGCTTCCTGACCTGCATATAGGTTTCTCAAGAGGCAGGTCAGGTGGTCTGGTATTCCCATCTCTTTCAGAATTTTCCACAGTTTATTGTGACCCACATAGTCAAAGGCTTTGGCATAGTCAATAAAACAGAAATAGATGTTTTTCTGGAACTCTCTTGCTTCTTTGATGATCCAGCGGATGTTGGCAACTTGATCTCTGGTTCCTCTGCCTTTTCTAAAACCAGCTTGAACATCTGGAAGTTCATGGTTCATGTATTGCTGAAGTCTGGCTTGGAGAATTTTGAGCATTACTTTACTAGTGTATGAGATGAGTGCAATTGTGCAGTAGTTTGAGCATTCTTTGGCATTGCCTTTCTTTGGGATTGGAATGAAAACTGACCTTTTCCATTCCTGTGGCCACTACTGAGTTTTCCAAATTTGCTGACATGTTGAGTTCAGCACTTTCATAGCATCATCTTTCAGGATTTGAAATAGCTCAGCTGGAATTCCATCACCTCTACTAGCTTTGTTTGTAGTGATGCTTTCTAAGGCCCACTGACGTCACATTCCAGGATGTCTG
Source organism: Oryx dammah (assembly GCF_014754425.2). NCBI lineage: Eukaryota > Metazoa > Chordata > Mammalia > Artiodactyla > Bovidae > Oryx > Oryx dammah. The sequence goes on along the minus strand of NW_024070206.1, from coordinate 6,732,163 downwards.
GCTCTAGGTGAGTGATCACACCATCGTGATTATCTTGGTCGTGAAGATCTTTTTTGTATAGAGTTCTTTAAAATTTTAATATTCTTGTCACTCTAAGGAATATATACCCTGAGGCCAGGAATAATACCTTACTTAGTTTTTCACAGTACTTAATTGAGGTATAATTTACATACAGTGAAATGTTAAATGCACCTCAGTAAGTTTTTATATAATCATCTCCTAAATCAAGATAAAGAACATTTCTGTTAGCGCCAAAGTTTCCTTGTGGATTTGTTGTTGTTGTTGTTTAGTCAGCTGCGTGCAGCTCTTTTTTGACCCCGTGGGCCGTAGCCCTGCCAGGCTCCTCTGTCCATGGGATTTCCCAGGCAAGTATACTGGATTGGGTGGCCATTCCCTTCTCCAGGGAATCTTCCTGACCCAAGGACTGAACCCATGTCTTCTGCATTGCAGGTAGTTTATTTACTGCTGAGCCACCAGGGAGCCCTGTGGATTCATACAAAACCATTATTTTGATTTCTATGCCATGTAATCAGTCTGTTCTTAAATATTATGAAAATGAAATTGTACAATAGATACTCTTTTGTGTCTGCCTTGTTTTGCTGAATATCAGCCACAGTTAGACCTCACTCAGCGTAGCTTTCATCTGACCTCCATATAGGTGCTGTTGCTTTCTCATACTGTGGTGTTTTTGCCTCTAATTATTAAGAACCTATTAGATTTTCTAGAATAAAAAAACCGCAAACAAATCCTTTAGATTACCTTCAGGTTTGTGAAAATGAAGAGTTGAAAAAGATGTTTGCATTAATTCTGGTTTTTTCAATGTCTCTATTTATTCAATGTCTCTACTTATTCTACATTTCAATGTCTCTATATATTGAAGAGAAATATAAACTTATAGAAAGCATATAAGGTGATAACTGACATAGATGATTTGGGTTTTTTTTGCCCCTTTAACATGTCTGGAGAAGGCAGTGGCACCCCACTCCAGTACTCTTGCCTGGAAAATCCCATGGATGGAGAAGCCTGGCGGGCTGCTGTCTATGGGGTCGCACAGAGTCAGACACAACTGAAGCGACTTAGCAGCAGCAACATACATTGTATTTTAAATAGCATGTAATTATTAATTTCTTTATACTTTTCTAGTAAATACTACCAACTTTATTTTAAGCCTTTGTACAGAATTTGTTTTTGAGTTGCATCTCTCCATCTCTTTCTGTATTTACAGCAAGTCCTTGCAATATGCAACAAATGGGTCTCTCAATGTGCCTGGATAGAACACCAACTTGATTTCCCGAGTCATAGAGCAAATATCCTCTGGCATTAGCATGGTGTATAACCTAGCCACATTTATTTAAGAATATATTCCAGTATCAAATAGCAAAGTTCAACAAAGCAAAACTGCAATTACTTTTGCACCAACCTAAAATGTATAGTAGTGTGTATATGTTAATCCCAATCTGCTAATATATCACTCCCCTCAGTGTTTCCCCTTTAGCATCCATAAGTTTGATTTAGAGATCTGTGATTCTGTTTCTGTTTTATAAAGAAATTCATTTGTATCATTTTTATTAGATTCCACACGTAAGAGTTATCATATGATATTTGTCTTTGTCTGACTGACTTAGTATGATAAGCTTTAAGCCCATCCATGTTGAGGCAAATGACATTATTTCATTCTTTTTATGGCTGAGTAATATTCCACTGTATATATGTACACATCTTCTTTATCCATTCCTCTGTCAATGGACATTGCTTGCTTATTTTGGCTGTGGGCTTCCCAGGCAGCGCTAGTGGTAAAGAGCCTGCCTGCAAATGCAGAAGATTGGAGTTTAATCCCTGGATCAAGAAGATCCCCTGAAGGAGGGCATGACAACTCACTCCAGTATTCTTGCCTGAAGAATTCCATGGACAGAGGAGCCTGGCAGGCCACAGTCCACAGGGTCGCAAAGAGTTGGACACGACTGAAGCAACTTAGCATGCACGAACACATACATGTATATCTTGGCTATTGCAGATAGTTCTGTAATGAACATTGAGGTGCGTGTATCTTTTTGAATTATGGTTTCCTCCAGATATATGCTCAGGAATGTGACTGCTGGATCATATAGTACCTCTATATTTAGTTTTCTAAGGAGCATCCATACTGTTCTCTATAATGGTTGTGAGTGAGTGAGTGAAGTCACTCATTCGTGTCTGACTCTTTGCGACCCCATGGACTGTAGCCTACCAAGCTCCTCTGTCCATGGGATTTTCCAGGCAATAGTATTGGTTTACATTTCACAGGTTTTGGATGCTCAAAGTGAGTCAGTCAGTTTTTCCTTCATACACCTATCCAAGCCATAAGACACATGTTAAAAAGAGGTTTGATATAAGAAGCCAGTGTTGTCCATAAAATAATTTTTTATTCTCCTGATCAAGATAATACAGGCTGTCATAGAAAACACAAAGTGGTAAACTTGCTAAGAGCAAATATGAAGATAGCATGTTAAAAAGCAGAGATATTACTTTGCCAACCAGGGTCCATATAGTCAAAGCAATGGTTTCCAGTAGTCATGTACAAATGAAACTGTTGGACCACAAAGAAGGCTGAACACCAAAAATTGATGCTTTTGAATTGTGGTGCTGGAGAAGACTCTTGAGAGTCCCTTGGACTGCAGGGAGAACAAACCAGTCAATCCTAAAGGAAGTGAACCCTGAATACTCACTGGAAAGGCTGATACTGAAGCTGAAGCTCCAATACTTTGGCCACTTGATGGAAAAGTCCCTAATGCTGGAAAAGATTGAGGGCAGGAGGAGGAGAGGATGAGATGATTGGATGGCACCATAGACTCATTGGATGTGAGTTTGAGCAAACTCTGGGAGATAGTGAAGGACAGGGAACCCTGGTGTGCTGCAGGTCAAGAGTCAGACATGACTGAGCGACTGAACAACAGCAACAATAATACAACCAATGGCAAAAACAGCCAAAGGTCAAGAAAGCACCACATATTTCACCTGCAAAAACTTAGATTAATAGGCTCGTCGTCACCGTGTGACCTGCTTTCCATTGGCTATGTCTTTGCGTTCTCTCTGTGACAGCACCAGGACAAGGTTCTTCCAGGATTCTGCAGTCAGGAACATAGCAGATGGCAATTAAAGACTATAGGTGGACAATGGTCTTCTCTCTGTAATAAGAATTTTAACTTAGAAAAAGCATTCTTATTTAGGTTGACTGTTCCACTTACCAGAATTTAGCCATTAAAAAAAATTCTCATGAGTATTTGTATGGAATAAACATACCCTCTTGGCCTGGGGAATAGAACCTTTCTGAATAAAGTAAAGAGGACTAAGAACAACATCATGGAAAAGTAGAAATGAATTTCTTCTGGCACTTTTGTATAGACGTAGCTCTCCATTATTCATGAGCTGCTCCTTTAGTTTTAAATGATCAGTGTATTTGCTGTTCTTTCTTTTCCCTTCTGTTTCCACCATGTTGGCATTTCACTGCTCATTAATAATTGTGGGAAGAAAAAAGAGAATACATTAATTGATGATTGCATCAACCACTACCTAACTTTCCACTGGTATAAAAGTCCTGGTGGCATTTTTAAAAGGGTAGATAGTGATGGCTAAACTCCCCTTGGGAGGTGGAATGGATTTATGATTACTCTTCCTTACCAGAAGAGCGTGTGATTGCCCTCTGGCTTTCATGAGGCAGAAGAAATACTCTAAAAGAATAGGAAATAGAGAACATACATCTTTAAAGTTTCTATTTTGAAAAAAGACAGGAGAGGGAATTCCCTAGTGGTTAGGATTCTGAATTTCCATTGCAGAGGGCATGGGCTTGACCCTTGATTGGGGAACTAAGAACCTGCATGCCCAGTGTGGCAAAAAAAAAAAAAAAAAAGAGAGAGAGAGAGAGAAGAGATAGATTTGAGAATTTTCAAAAATGTGTTTCATGCCTAGCCCCAGTATTAGAACTGTGTATACACAGAGGTGGATAGTGGCAGAATAGAATTAGGCAAGGCACCACCTCACCAAAATATTTGCTATGAACTATCCTGTTCTGTCATAACCCAAAAAGCCTTCTCGGACACCTACAGTGGTCTAGCCTGTGGACTAATAGAATGGTCAGTAGGCTCGGACTCTCCAGCTCACCTTGTCCATTTAAATGGATGGCATCAGGTGAACTCGCTAGCCTGACTTAAGAACATTGCCACAACTTCCTTGAGCATCATGTGCTTCTAACTTCATGTGGGATCAAGGATCTCTACAGACCCTTTTATGATGTGGGTTGAATTTTGTACTAGAAACATAAAGATAGATAAACTACTCAAAGAACAGATTATCATTTAGAATAAAATACATATAAGACTAAGAAAGTGAAATAAACCAAATGCCAAAAGGATGGCACAGACATCATACACTAGCGGGAACGAGCAGTCCCTGAGCATGGAGTGCCCAGCACAGGCTTGGAGAGGCAGAGAGACCTTGAGCTCAGCCTGAAAGGAAGACTAATGGGAGAAGGAGGGAGCATTCCGGGCGTGGAGAACGGCAGGCACAAAGCCCGGATGTGGGCAAGGGTGTGGCATTCTGGGGAATGAGAGAAAGGGAGAGATTTACCAAACTGAATGCAGACTTCCAGAGAACAGCAAGGAGAGATAAGAAAGCCTAAGTGAACAATGCAAAGAAATAGAGGGAAACGAAAGAATAGGAAAGACTAGAGATCTCTTTAAGAAAACGGAGATATGAAAGGAATATTCATGAAAAGATGGGCACAATAAAGGACAAAAACAGCAAGGACCTAACAGAAGCAGAAGAGATTAAGAAGAGATGGCAAGAATACACAGAAGAACTGTACAAAAAGTCTCTTAATGACCCAGTTAACCATGATGATGTGGTCACTCACCTAGAGCCAGATATCCTGGAATGCGAAGTCAAGTGGATTTAAGGAAGCATCACTACGAACAAAACTAGTGGAGGTGATGGAATTCTAGTTAAGCTATTTCAAATCCTAAAAAAAAATGATGCTGTTAAAGTGCCACACTCCATATGCCAGCAGATTTGGAAACTCAGCAGTGGCCACAGGACTGGAAAAGATCAGTTTTCATTCCAATCCAAAGAAAGGCAATGCCAAAGAATGGTCAAATTATTGTACAGTTGCACTCATTTTACATGCTAGCATGGTTATGCTCAAAATCCTTCAAACTAGGCTTCAACAGTATGTGAACCAAAAAATTCAGTTGTACAAGCTGGACTTAGAAAAGGCAGAAGAACCAGGTATCAAATTGCCAACATACACTGGAGTATACAAAAAGCAAGGGAATTCCAAAAAGAAGTCTGCTGCTGCTGCTGCTAAGTCATTGCAGTCGTGTCTGACTCTGTGCGACCCCATAGATGGCAGCCCACCAGGCTCCGCCATCCCTGGGATTCTCCAGGCAAGAACACTGGAGTGGGTTGCCATTTCCTTCTCCAATGCATGAAAGTGAAAAGTCAAAGTGAAGTCGCTCAGTCGTGTCCAACTCAGAGACCCCATGGACTGCAGCCCACCAGGCTCCTCCTTCCATGGGATTTTCCAGGCAAGAGTACTACTTCTGCTTTATTGACTACACTACAACCTTTCACTGGGTGGATCACAACCAACTGTGGCATATTCTTATAAAGATGGGAATACCAGATCACCTTACCTCTTCCTGAGAAATCTGTATGCGGGACAGGAAGCAACAGTTAGAACTAGACACGGAGCAATGGACTGGTTCAAATTTGGGAAAGGAGTATGTCAAGGTTGTATATTGTCACCCTGCTTATTTAACGTATATACAGAGTACATCATATGAAATGTTGAACTGGATGACTCACAAGCTGGAATCAAGATTGCCAGAAGAAACATCAGTTACCTCAGATATGCAGATGACACCACCCTTATGGCAGAAAGTAGAGAGGAGCTGAATGAAGAGCTTCTTGATGAAGGTGAAAGAGGAGAGTGAAAAAACAGGCTTAAAACCCAACATTCAAAAAACTACCATCATGGCATCCAGCCCTCTTACTTCATGGCAAATGGATGGGGAAAAAGAAACTGTTAGATTTCATATTCTTGGGCTCCAAAATCCCTGAGGGTGGTGACTGCAGCCATGAAATTAAAAGACGCTTGCTCCTTGGAAGAAAAGCCATGCCAAACCTAGACGTCTTATTAAAAAGCAGAGACATCACTCTGCCAACAAAGGTCTGTATAGTCAAAGCTTTGTTTTTTCCAGGAGTCATGTATGGACATGAGAGCTGGACCATAAAGAAGGCGAAGCACCGAAGAACTGATGCTTTCAGAAGCTGTAGTGCTGGAGAAGACTCTTGAGAGTCCCTTGGACTGCAAGGAGATCAAACCAGTCAATTCTAAAGGAACAACCCTGAATATTCTTTGGAAGGACTGCTGCTGAAGCTGAAGCTCCAATCCCTTGACCAAATGACATGAAGAGTCAACTCATTGGAAAAGACTTTGATGCTGGGAAAGATTGGGTGCAAGGGTAGAAGGGGATGACAGAGGATGAGACGGTTGGATGGCAATGTACATGAGTTTGAGCAAACTTAGGGAGATAGTGAAGGACAGGGAAGCCTGGCGTGCTGCAGTTGATAGGGTCACAAAGAATCAGACATGACTTAACAACAAGGGGTCCCCTAGGCTGAGTAAAGCAGAGAGCATACAGAGGTAGTAGGTCTGGACTGCTAAGAGGGCAGAAAGTCTTGACCATGTACGGTGTTGGCTTTGCCCAATGGTTGGTGAATGTCCTTGAGAGGGTTCACATTTGAATCTAATGTTGGAGACTTTTTTCTTTCTTTTTCAAAATCAGCAAAAAATATCATTTTGGTCAAAGAATGTGGCAGTGTTATGAGAAATGGGTCAACTGACAGTTTGTGACTGTTCCTGGTACTAGAGATGAAAACAGATCGTCCTGCAATCTATCAGTCCTTTGGGCCCTAAAAGATAGATCCAGAGGTCACAGCTTTGGTCTGTTACTTCCAGAGCTCAAGCTTAACCATTGCCTTGTACCACAAGGCAGCTAGAGAAGTTTGCTAACTAGAGAACTTTGTATGGAAGGAGCTATCCAGAGGGGATTACATTATGGGACAAATTGCATTTCATCTTCATTATTACTAATAACCATGGTGACTGTCTTGCTACCTTCCTTGTGGGCTTTATAGTCTTCAACATGCTTTCAAGTATGTTCTATCTCTTGATCCCCACAACAGCTCTGTTAAGTAAGCAAGAATTTTAAATTATAAAGTTATTTCTGGGCTCCCAATTATCTGTGCAATTAATCCTGGTTGCATATGCAGTACTCTCATTTGTATTGTCGTAAAAATTATAATGAACAGTTTGCCCTTCTTTTTTTTCCAAAATAGTTTAAAATTCAGGACAGGTTGTTGAAATTCTCTCCAAAAGAGTAGGCTTATTTTAGCATTGCCATTTTTCTCAGATTTAGATCCTCCATCTCGCGTCAAAATAAAAGCTCGGCTGCCACAAAAAAATCATTTAGAACAAGGCTCTGTGTCTTTAACACTCCTTAATTACAGCTGGATAAGGTGATGCCCTTGGAAATCCTTGGAGAGTAGGCAGGCGATGTGCTACATGTGTTTATTTATCTAAAACAATTTAGTAATTTACAACGGTATCGACTCGGGTTTGCCTGTCGTGGGACATTTTCTTGAACTCTTTGATTTGGTTGGTATACGTCACATTTTCTTTTCATATCAACTTATCCTCCAAGCAGTATTGGAGGATACTTTTGTTGTTATTGAGCCAAAAGTTGCCCATACCCCTTAAAAAGAATTCTGTAAAATGCATGTTTAAAATTCCAGTCTTCAGAAGACTAATTTCATTGGTATGAAACTTGGACCCCCTCTTATTAAACACTGTTAAATATTCACTTCATTTTCAAGACAAATATGAACAGAAACACAACCAAACATGTACTGTATTAAAATCATTGATTCACAATATTTAAATTTTCAGCTAGCCTCCAATTAGCAGGCTTTCCAATATTTGAACAGAAGACCATTTTAATGTAATTACAAACACATTTTAGGCATCTAAATTTTTTGCATAATTAGTTCCCTATTAAACTATTTATGTAGCCCTTTTTCCATCAGAAACAGAGAAAGCAGAACAATTTTATTCCTTACTGTTACAATAATTAACTATGCAAGTAGAACAGCATATTAATAGAGTATAATTTGTTTACATTTAAAAGAAAATTGTGTTAGATTAGCATAGCAAAAGACTATTTCCATATCCAGGCAGTAATATGTAGGCCTAATAGCAATTTACAGTGTAGTTAAAGAATATTATTAATAAAGTAATACAGTGTAATTCTGTTTGCCCCACCATATTTCACAATGTCCTTAATTACAGCTAATTCCATCGAGACTAATTTGGGGGTTATTAAGCAGTAGACACAGGAATCTTAAATACAACCTTTGCTAATAATGAATTTAGAAGTTACTATAGAACTTGTTCTTCTAAAACATAGGTACAAGATGAGCATTTGTATTTTCTCCCCAGGGTAAAATATATAAACATACATGTATGTAATTGATATCTAAAAACAAGCTTTTCTGGATCCAATGTTTTGTTAACTACTCAGTGAGAGGTTTATTATAAATAAATATAGTTCAGGTGAGATGGGATGGAGATTAGCAATTAGGTAACAATTTAGATTGGTAATTTTTTTAGGTGAACAAATTTCACTTACTAATGGCTTGAGTTTTTTCAACCAAAGCAATAATGGGAGTGACTGTACCATGTGGTGTGTGAGTCTTTTCCCCTTGAAAGTCCTAATAGTAATAACAATACCTCCTGCCTGTCACCAGTCACCGTGCTGAGTACTACATGTGTGCGTCATCTTCGGTCCTCAAGGGAACCCTGTAAGGTTGCTAATATTGATTCCATTTTCCAGTTGAGAAAACTGAGCCCCACAGGGTCTAAGGGATTCACTAGAGGCCACACAGTTAGGAAACAGTCAAAGAAGAGTCTGCTCAAGACCTCAAAGAGCCTCAGAACTCACATTTTCCAGATGTCATGCTATTTCCATGTTAGGATATACCTTTGGTTTTTCAAAATGGGTTGCAAAAAAATTCCCTAAGCTTTGTTGCCCTTTTGGGAGTGCTTTAATATATGCTCCCAGTTTTGAACTGTTTGTGTACAGTCTAATAACTGTGTAAAATTCAGTACAGGCAAAAGTATGATCATGTTCAGCTTGCTCCTTTAATACATCTATTTATTGATATTTGTTTCTTTTTAAAGGAAAACATGGATGATAAATGTGAGTAAAATCACTCTGGCTATCGTTTCCAAGTGGTGGAATTCCAGTTTTGCTTTTGCCTCTTTTTGATGGACTCAAGATTCAGAATTGGTGTTTGAAATGTAGAGGCCCTGACACTGATACAAGTTAAAAATCCCTTGGTGTTTAGAAGGCCCAGAGCAACAAACACTTAATTTTTAGATTGCTAGTGGGTGTGCTTGATTCAACTCTTGAGTCAGAGTTCCCAGTACATTCTGTAAACGAGAATGGTGCTCCCTCACTGTGAATCCCTTAAAGAGATTTTGAAAGTTGGCTTGCATTTCTTTAGTGAACACAGTTAATTAAAGGGCAAAGGAACTATCTGTAGGCTAGGGGGTGAGAAGAAGCAACCCTGGGATGAGGCCCTGTGACCTGAGGTCAGAAGACCAAGCTCAGGCTCTGCCAGGTACCAGCTAGGTGGAATGGATGAGTTGCAATCTCTTAGGGCTGTGCTCTCCAATAGAACATTCTGCAGTGATGGAGATGCTCCAGATATGTTATATCTAGTGTAGCAGCCGCTACCCACCCACGACTGTTAAGCACTTGAAATGGGGCTATGAGACCAAGAAACAGAATTATATTTTTATTCTAATTTGTTTAAATCTAAATAAGCACATGTAGCTAAGGGCTAACTTTTTGGAGAGTGCAGTCTTAGAGCGTCAGTCACCATGCTTATAAAATCATGATAAAAGCAACCTCTCTAAATATTTCAGAGTATAACTGTCGACTTAAGATCATACATGCAATGCGGTTCATAAACTCTGAGGCATCCCTCAAATATAAGTCACTAGTAATGACCAGAACAGCAACAGTAATACCAATGATGGCCACTACTTGGACAGAGCTCCCAAACTAGAAGACCTCAAGTTACCAAGTGTGGACTTCATCAGTGTCTCCTACTGGTTTTCCATAGTGGTGTTGATCTGTGATTCCACACTTCCTAGGGACAGATGGCAATCACTGCAAACTTAATTACATATACTATAGGGGACCAAAGTAGATAGACAGGCAAGAAGTCTGAAGAGTTAGGTTCTAACTGTAAGACTGCCATTGGCTGGCTGTGTAATCCTGGCTTCTGCTAAAATCCCAGGGGCCAATTTTCTTAAGCTTTGATTAAGGAAGTTCTTGTAATAGTTTACAGGCACATAGAATGGTAGTGAGAAAAGGGAACTCAGATATCATCTTGACCAGTCCCTTCCTCCTTCTTGGTAAGCACACTGAAGCCTAGAGTTGGCAAATGACTTGCCCAAGTTCACTCATCTAGTTGGTGGGCAGAACAGGTCTAGGGCAGAGGTCTTTGGCCCTTCTTGCTGGACTCCACTCGCTGGACTCCAGGATGGAGGAGTTAATACCATTGAAGACAGACAGCAACTTGGTGATCACATATCCCCACAGGACTTCCTCACAGTTCTATGAGAGCCACATAAACCCTACTGTAATTAGCACCATGCAGTAGGTTCATTCCCAGAGAACACATTCCATTAAGTAGCTATGCAACTCAGCTTCCATATTTATCAAAGGATGGAGTTGGATGAGTGGATTTCCAGGGTCCCATCCTGCTCTCAAAGTCTACAATTCTAAAATTCATGCATTCATACATTAAAAAAAATTATAAATAAATTCTTATTTTACTTGTGACAGTGGTTCCTACAAATATCTGAAGTGCTGTGATATATATATTTGTAAGTCATATTATTCTGTCTGTGTGCAGGCATGCTAAGTAGCTTCAGTTGAGTCTAACTCTTTGTGACCCTATGGACTGCCAGGTTTCTCTATTCCTGGAATTGTCCAGGCAAGAATGCTGGAGTGGTTGCCACTTCCTACTCCAGGGGATCTTCCTGATCCACGGATCAAACTCTTGTCTCTTGCATCTGCTGCATTGGCAGGCAGATTCTTTACCACTGAGCCACCAGGGATGCCCCTTTGACTGTTTCTTATTCCGTAAGTTCTAGAGGATAAAGGAAGTGAAGGAAGAGCAGATCAACTTATTCAAGGGAAACAGAATGAGAGTGGCAGCCTCCACTTGCAACCAGTGACCTTAAACATGTTGAGATGCTTTGGTTGATAAGCAGAATAAATTATTACTTGTTGAGGACCCCAGTCTTTTAAAGTAATTGGGTTCATTTTCATATTCATTTGTGAAAAGACTTGTTCAGTTCAGTTCAGTTGTTCGGTTGTGTCTGACTCTTTGCGACCCCTTGGACTGCAGCACACCAGGCCTCCCTGTCCATCACCAACTCCCAGAGTTTACTCAAACTCGTGTCCATTGAGTCAGTGATGCCATCCAACCATCTCATCCTCTGTCATCCTTGAGAATAGAACAAAACTGACCTCTGCTTCCAGTCATGGTGAGGAATGGAATAAGTCAAGATCTGAATTGACAGGGTGAAAACCAAGATGACCTGATAGTTCTTGCCATTTTCATTTTTATGGTTTTTTATTTGGGAACAATGGTAGCATTTTCTACTTCTGAAGGTTGACTGATATATACTCATTAAGACTTTCCCCTAAAGTGAGTTTTTCTACTTTCTTTTTTTGAATGAATATTTATGAATGTCTCAGCTATTGTGAAACATAATGCCTTTCAAAATCTACCTCTTTTTTATGGAAAATCCATAAAATTTTATTTTTCCTTCTTATTGAATTTTATATTTCCATCTTGTTCAAGACAGAGTACATTTTATGAAGTTCAGTTCAGTTCAGTCACTCAGTCATGTCTGACTCTTTGTCACCCCATGTACTGCAGCATGCCAGGCTTCCCTGTTCATCACCAACTCTTGGAGCTTGCTCAAATTCATGTCCATGAAATTGATGATGCCATTCAACCATCTCATCTTCTGTCCTCTCCTCTTCTCCTGCCTTTAACCTTTCAGCATCAGGGTCTTTTCTAATGAGTTAGTTCTTTGCATTAGGGGGCCAAAGTATTGGAGCTTCAGCTTCAGCATCAGTCCTTCCAATAAATATTCAGGTATGATTTCCTTTAGGAGTGACTGGTTGGATCTTCTTTCAGCCCAAGGGACTCTCAAGAGTCTTCTCCAACACCACAGTTCAAAAGCATCAGTTCTTCGGCACTGAGCTTTCTTTATAGTCCAACTCTCACATCTATCCATGACTACTGGAAAATCCAGAGGTTTGACTAGATGGACCTTTGCTGGCAAAGTAATGTCTCTGCTTTTTAATATGCTGTCTAGGTTGATCATAGCTTTTCTTCCAAGGAACAAGTAGTTGGAGTATGTTATTATATCTAAGGCACTATTCAGAGTGCTACAGGGAATACCAGAAATCTGTAAGAGATTCTTACCCTCGAGGAGTTTAAACTTGGTGCAATGAGATAAGTAACCAGGTAGCTATTGAAGTGGACAACATAAAATAATTGCCAAAAAGAAGATTTAATAGAGAAGGGATATTACAACTACCTAATAAATAGGAGCAATTTTATCAGATGGAAATGATGTGCGAAATGTGTCTTAAAGATGAGTAAAATTTAACAGTTGTAAGCATTAGGGGGGAAAGTTAAATTAGGAGTTTCAGTTCAGTTCAGTTCAGTTCAGTTCAGCTGCTCAGTCATGTCTGAGTCTTTGCAACCCCATGAACTGCAGCACACCAGGCCTCCCTGTCCATCACCAACTCCTGGAGTCCACCCAAACCCATGTCCATTGAGTTGGTGATGGCATCCAACCATCTCATCCTCTGTCTTCCCCTTCTCCTCCTGCCCTCAATCTTTTCCAGCATCAGGGTCTTTTCCAATGAGTCAGCTCTTCGCATCAGATGGCCAAAGTACTGGAGTTTCAGCTTCAACATCAGTCCTTCCAATGAACACCCAGGACTGATCTCCTTTAAGATGGACTGGTTGGATCTTCTTGCAGTCCAAGGGACTCTCAAGAGTCTTTTTCAACACCACAGTTCAAAAGCATCAATTCTTCGGCGCTTAGCTTTCTTTATAGTCCAACTCTCATATCCATACATGACTACTGGGAAAACCATAGCCTTGACTAGATGGACCTTTGTTGACAAAGTAATGTCTCTGCTTTTGAATATGCTATCTAGGTTGGTCACAACTTGCCTTCCAAAGAGTAAGTATCTTTTAATTTCATGGCTGCAATCACCATCTGCAGTGATTTTGGAGCCCCAAAAAATAAAGTTTGACACTGTTTCCACTGTTTCCCCATCTATTTGCCATGAAATGATGGGACCAGATGCCATGATCTTAGTTTTCTGAATGTTGAGCTTTAAGCCAACTTTTTCACTTTCCTCTTTCACTTTCATCAAGAGGCTCTTTAGTTCTTCTTCACTTTCTACCATAAGGGTGGTGTCATCTGCATATCTGAGGTTATTGATATTTCTCCTGCCCTCCCCCCAAAAAATATTTAGGAGTTTAGGATTAACATATACGCACTGCATGTGTGCATGGGTGTCACTCAATTGTATCTGATTCTTTGAAACCCCATGGATTGCAGCCCGCCAGGCTCCTCTGTCCATGGAGTTTTCCAGGCAAGAATACTGGAGCTGGTTGCCATTTCTTTCTCCAGCAGATCTTCCCCACCCAGGGATCGAACCTGCATCGCCCATGACTCCTGCATTGGCAGGTGGATTCTTTACTACTGAGCCACCTGGGAAGCTCAACATATACACACTATTATTATTTATTTATAACCAACAAGGACTACTATGTAGGACAAGGAACTACACTCACTATTTTGTAATAATCTATAAGGGAAGAGAATCTGAAAAAGATTATATATATATATATATATATATATATATATATATATATATATATTCCCGAATCACTTTGCTGTACATTTGAAACTAACACAACCTTGTAAAACATCTATACTTCAGTAAAACAAAACAAAAACCAATTGTAGGCATTAAATGTTAGGTGTAGGGAAGTCTGGTGATTAGTGTTGGGCTGGAGGACCTAGTGTACAGGGAGACTCCAAAATAAGTTGGAGCTGCAGCATACAGACCCATGAAAGCAATGACGAGGGGTCAGCAGTTCAAGTCCTTAGGGAGCTGGGAGTACCTGGAGATTTCAGGGCAGGGGCATGATACACCCAACATCCTTCCTAAGATGGTCACTTTGGCGCTGGTTTATGGCATGCATTGAAGTGAAAAGAGAAGAGAGGGGACAAAGAGACACTATAAGATGTGACAAGAGCCTCAACAAAGGTGATAAGACTGAAAATGGAGGAAACAAAAGAGGATCGTGGTTGAGAATTTTCACGACTTGGAGGAGATGCATACAGGAAGTCAAAGGTGACTGGAAGGTTGAGTGTTAATCAGGAAGAGTCAGTTGGTGTCAGCATGCAGAGGGGAGAGGGGAAAAGGGGTGAAGAGCTGAATCCTCTGGAAAACTCTTTCCATCTTTATTGCTTGATGTTGTATTTTCCTTCACATGTTTTCTATTTAATATTATTTTGTCTCTAAGTTTTTTTAAAGTTTTCTTTCAAAAAAGTTAGGACGTTATTGCAGCTCCTTCTCTTGGTCCTTTACTGTGTTGACACGGGCTCACAGGAAGCTGAGCAGAGTCAGCGCTTGCACTGTGGCAGGCTGTACTGGAGAAGGGAAAGGCTACCCACTCCAGTATTCCGGCCTGGAGAATTCCATGGGCTGTTCAGTCCATGAGGTTGCAAAAATCGGACACGACTGAGAGACTTTCACTTTCAGGCAGTACCCGTCTGTGGGCTTGCGCTCCTTCAGTCTGTTTCACTTGATGCAAAATATCAAATGGCTTCTCAGAATGTCAGTGGGGGAGCAGGGGGAGAAACAGCAATCACA
Source organism: Oryx dammah (assembly GCF_014754425.2). Taxonomy (NCBI): domain Eukaryota; kingdom Metazoa; phylum Chordata; class Mammalia; order Artiodactyla; family Bovidae; genus Oryx; species Oryx dammah. Next base: position 6,717,071 of record NW_024070206.1, on the reverse strand, counting down.
CATTTTAGTATTACAGAAGTCTCATTGTGCTCCCTACTTTGTCTCAACAGAAAGAACAGTTATCTCATGGTGCTGTAGGCTGGGTTGGCATCAGCCTCACTGATGTTGGGTTATCTACTCATCTCTTGGGACTTCCCTGAGGGTTCAGCAGTAAAGAATCTGCTGGCCAATGCAGGAGACTCAGGTTTCACTCCAGATCGAGAAGATCCTCTGGAGAAGGAAATGGTAGCCCCCTCCGGTACTCTTGCCTGGGAAATCCCATGGATGGAGGAGCCTGGTGGGCTACAGTCCATGGGGTCGCAAAGAGTTAGACATGACTCAGCAACTAAACAACCACAACTCATCTACTGGTGCTGCAGACCCTACCATATCAGACCCTTTAATTCAAGTCAAGATGTGGAGGCTTTCCAAGACTCTTGGGGGCATGGACCCCTGCACTTTTCTTCTTGCCTTAGACTGATACCATTTTCACTTTGATAGTGAAAGTGTTGTCTCAAATAAAGGCAGTGCTATTCCCTGACTGCAGCTGTTAAGCTGGACTCTTATGAGTCACAACGACGGCAGGAGACCCACCAGCTCTCATCCTGAGTTAATCAAATTAGAAGGTATTTGTCATTCTTTCCCTAGCTAGCAAGAAATTAAGTTTCACTGAAGCATTTGGGTCACACCCTTCATATCTAGGAATAATCTCCCTGCAAGATATATTTACAGTATTCAGTTGCATTAGGGCATTATCCTTTTTGATTACTTTCTTCATAGAGCGAACCCGTTGAAGGCAGCGTTCATGTTTTGCAAATGGCCATTCCACTTTAAGGCGCAGCATCCGTGTAGTCACGTGGTAACCCTGGCATAGTTGCCACTCATGTCAGAGGAGAATCTGGAAAAAATTGTGTGAATGTTTTCTGAAAAGTTATCAGGTGAATTTTTTTTCGAGTACGTTTTGTTTTCACTGTAAAATAGTGTCCAGTTCTGTTAGACATTAAGCAGTAGTTGCAGCCTAATCTGGAATGAAAATAAGATTAATTGGCCTCCAAAATGATTGGTTTCTACAAAGGTGTTTTTCTCATTCACATTTTCTGTCCTTTTTCCCAATGACTTTGCAGCTGTTTCTCAGGTCTGGCCAAGTTCTTGCCTGTTTTTCTGTTCATGATGTTGAATATCTGGGACTCACATCTTCCAGTATTATAGTCCTAAAACAAGTTTGACCCTGTTGGTACACTCTCTGACATTCATCATGTGAAGAAAGGCACCCTTCAGCTTTCATGTGATACTGATTTGGAGGGTTTCATTCCCAAGTTCTGCTCTCTCTACTTAAATACGGGATTTTAGAAGGATTTGAATGGCTGGGGAGTGGGGGGGTTGGAATTCACAGATCCATGAACCAGCAGATCATATGATGAGCTCTTTCCCATTTGATATTCTCCCATCTCACACCTGAATATTCAAATCAAGATGTGGAGGGACAGATGGATTGGAAGGACAGATGCTGAAGCTGAAGCTCTAATACTTTGGCCACCTGATGTGACGAATCAACTCATCGGAAAAGCCCGTGATGCTGGGAAACACTGAAGGCAGGAGGGAAAGGGGACGACAGAGGATGAGATGGTTGAATGGTGCCATCAACTCGGTGGACATGAGTTTGAGCAAACTCTGGGAGATAGTGAAGGATAGGGAAGCCTGGCGCGCAGCAGCCCACAGGGTCGCAAAGAGTCGAACATGACTGAGTGAGTGAACAACAACAATTTCACACCTGGGCTCCACATGGTTTTCATGGTCATTTGGTAACAGTTGGAAAATTGCTCCCCTCCTCTCAGAAAAAGAGAAGAAATCTTCACAGGAGAGAAAATCAGTGGCTCTCTCTTCCTTTCATCCCTTTATCTCTTTTGTTGATTCTGTAAGAAAGGAGCTACATGAGTGCCTCATTTTTATTTTAGAATTAAAATCCAGAATATGATGAAATTATCTCTGTATTATATTAGTGCATAAGTCTAAGGCTTTTCAGGTTACGGATGGCCCATATTTGACAATTCCGATCGATTTTAAAAATATTTGTATTGACCCTTTTTATTTCCCATACTTCTGACTTCCTAAAATAGGAAGCAATTATTACAGTGGAAGAGATGGATGAGCAGGAGAAGTCTTCCTACTACCCTGAGGGTTGTTGGGAAGTCTGTATGTTCATTTTTATTTATTTTTTACATTTTTCCGCTCTTCTGTCCAAAGTTGCCTAGTCAAATATAATCTTTGTGCTTACAAATACATTCAAGCAGCTTGCTACTGTTTGTCCCAGTTTTCATGTGGGCCCTTCGAATCTTGCTTTCTTTTTGTAAAAGCCACATTTTACATTCATAAACCATTGCATGTTGCTCATTTAACCCTGTTCCCACGCTCCACTCCAAATGCATTATGGACTGACCCCGCATGTCAGCACTATAGCATTGTACAGTAAATAGAGTGTTTTGCTTCATAAATCAAGCATAGAACTTATAGGCAACTTCAGCATAAAAAAAAGTCCTGAAATAATATGGCCCAGCTGCTGGAGATAGACATTGTATTCATAAAGCTAGCCCTAAATTACTGACATTGAAATCCAGATTTGACAAAGCTAAGTAAGACTATTTTGGAGGATTCTGAGTAATCCTCATGAAATTCCAAATTTCTCTTTTGTTGTTTTGAAGGAGATTCATTTTTAAGAAGAAAAAGGGTTAGATTTTCTTCTCTCTACAAGATCTTTGATGGTATCAGAAAGGTGCACTGAAGTGGCAGGTTCACCTCATTATCGAAGTCTCTTTGCAAATCATCTATTTTTCCTTTGGGAACCTGCTCTCCTGGGCTTAGTGCTCTTATTTTTATTGTGTCCGTCAGCAGTAAAATGCAAAGGTGATTGGGAAAACTCAGGTTTGGATTTCTCTCCCCTCTAAAAGAGATCGAACACTGTCTCATCGAGGGCATCCAAAGATAGATACTAATTTTATTTCAAGCAGCAATTTGTATTTCTCTATTGAGGGGAAAAAAAAAGTCTAAAAGTCCCACAGTTGGCAGGACTTCTTGCTTTCCCTGTTCTATGTTCATCTTTCTTTATAGGTAGCAACTTTAGCATTAAAATTTAAAAATATGCCCCAAATCCCCAGAACCAAAAAAAAAAAAAAGTACATTTCCAGCACTTTCTCCAAAAACATGCTTTGAAAATTCCCTTTAATGAGAACACCTTGTCCATGGTGGATTGTCAACAGCTAGTTTAGGCCATAATCTCTCTAGTCAACATGATTTACTGAAATAAATTAAAATCATTTTATTTTTCCATGAAATTTCATTCTTCCCACCTCACCAAAAAAAAAAAAAATCATTTTTTTAAAGCACAAAACTAAATGCTTATAACAATTGTAATTATAATAGTATAAGAATTAACGAGATGGGAAAAGCTAATGTCTGTATTATATCTTTCATGCAAGTGGATTAAAACCCATTACCACCTTGTTAAAAGCATTTATCTGCTAACTATAAAATGAGTTCAACTAGATTTTTTTTTTTTATTTTAATGTCCTTAGTACAGGTATTTTCTTTGTTCACCCAGGATAGAAGAGTCTGACTGAATTATGTTCTGGCTTAAATTGCCTTTTGGAATTCAACTACTTCTTTTTGGAAAGTAGCAGTATCTTCAAATTAACCTCAGTTAACACGAATGGACTAAAAAAATTGTTCAAAAATTTCTGTAGTTCAAAAATTGTCAGATTTGTTGAAATGAATAATGTGTTTGGATTTTTGGAAGACCTTTACAAATTTTGAACCTCCTGCAGTTCCATTTGGTGTAAAGAATTATACTATAAACAAGGGGCTCCATCTGTACTTTTGAAATAACTATTCAGTTTTCCATTTCAGACAAATTGACACGACAAACTGAAAAGCAGAAGTTAGTGTTCAAAGAGGTTCAAGAGTAAACATTTAGTCAATTCGTCTGCTTCGACTGAGAACGCCTCCATGCCCAGGATTCTGAAGGTAGGTTCTAGATTAGTGGTGCAGATTCTCTGGACTCTTTTCCCAGCTTCAGGTCACATGCAGATTGAGTCTACTCGTAGCGTCCTCACTGTTTCTGGGTATCGTGTTCACATCATGCTACATTTGTGAATGAGAAAAAAATTTATATTAAAATTTCATTTATTCCCTTCATTTTTTTTTTCTTTTCTGGTCTTCCCACTGATATCTCGACCACTGTTTAGTCTCCATATTTGGCATTTCTAGGAAACTGCATTTCTAGGAAATGGAGTAAGATGATAATGGCTGATGGAAACATCTTTGATAGGGCTCAGTAAGACAAGTTCTAGAAGGCTGTTTTAGTTATCTCACTTCCCAGTTCAACTTGACAGGGAATTACAGATCACCAATACACAGGTTTTGTCTATAAGTGCTGTGACCTGCTCATAGCAGGAGCTGTCATTTTGAAAGCAAAATTTAAGGTATGTGGAAGTCAGGGTGCGAAGGGCGATACATACAGCTTCACCCAGAACGGTTGGTACCTGTTGTTCTTGGGATTGCAAATTCCATTTCCCCCAGCACTTGCTCTCCAAGATCTGTTGCTCAAGCATTCAGGGATTCCCGGCTTGGCCGCTGGGTCTCTCACTGTGCCTGAGGGTCATGCATGCCCCAAGGAGCCCTGCATTCTCACCGTGTCCACGTGAGATCGTGTGCCGCCCCACGCAAGCCTGCTTGCATGCTGCCTGCCTTTTCAGTAACCCACTCTCTCTCCCTGCTATTCTTTCCATGCGGTCTCTCGTATTTGGCCTCATGTAAACCTCCCATTCTCGGTGCAGCCTGGGCTTGCAGTGCTGCCCAGCAGGGCTGTGCTCCTCTCTGACCTCCCAGAGCACACGTGGTCTTTATCATTCATTTTGAGTGCCTCGTGTATAGCTGGGCATTGTGAGCTATCTTGTAATCGCTGTGTTTTTCTCTCCAACGAGATCATGCATCTCTGAGAAATGATGATGCCACTTCATACCCTCTGGCCTCAGTACCTGGTAGGCTTTCAATGACAGCTGGCTGATAGAGGGATGAAGCATTGTGGGGAAGTCTGTGGAAGTAGAATGAGTTGACATGATGTACTCCCATGGTAGTTAATCTCTGCAGACTTGTGTTGGATCAGAATCATCAGGCTTAGATAAGACCATTTCAGCAACTGATTGACTGATGCAACATTGCTTTTGCAGATGAAAAGGCAACTGAAGCTAAACCTCTCTCTAGTGTGGAATGCATAGAAAGCAACTTAAATTTTGATAAAGGTTGTTTATTGCAGAAACGGCATTAAATTCCTCAAGTCTTCTTTTTCACAGGGGATATTAGAGTGTGATCACGGTATATGCCTCTCAGGTCATCCTTTTAACGATCCCTTTAACAGTTGGATTATCTCCACTCAGTATCCCAAAACCTATAGCAAGGAAACTCAGGATGAAGATAGGGAAGGGACTTGGCATTCAACAAATTCATACTTTTTGGCACTTAATTCTCCATCATAACCTTACAAGGTGGATGGAATTATATCTTCATTGATTGCCTGAGAAACCAGAAATTGAGGGATGTTAAGTTAATTGTCCAAGATTAAACAGAGACAATGCAAGCCTCTCTGTTTTATGTCTCTTGACCTATTCCACCACTGTTTTGATTTTTAAAAAGGCATCAGCTCTTCTAATAATGGGTCAACATCTTATTAAAACTTCTGATTTACTTCCAATCAGAACAGAGCTAGCACTTTTTTTCATGTGTGGTGCTGTGCCATTGCTACAGATTTGGGAGGGTGGAGGGATTCTGGTCTGAGCAAATCTGGTTTGATTCATCTAGTAGGATGAGCCCTTATAACATTCTCCAGTTATGCTTTCCAGTTATGTGCTTGCTTACATTTAAACTAGGGCTTCCCATGTGGCTCAGTGCTAAAGAATCTGCCTGCCAGTGCAGAAGATGCAAGAGATGCAGGTTTGATCCCTGGGTTGGGAAGAACCCCTGGAGCATTCTTCCCTGGGAAATTCCATGGACAGAGGGGCTGGGTGGGCTACCGTCCATGGGGTCACAGAAGAGTCAGACACGACTGAAGAAACTTAGCACACAAGCACTCAAGGATAAACAAGACACAGCCCTCTTTGCTGAGGACGTATATCTGATAGGTGAGAGAGTGATCTTACACATGAGTTCAATAATGCTAAAGAAAGTACAGATAGCCGGAGCGCACAGAAAGAGGGATCAGTTCGCTGGAGTAGGTCACAGAAGCCTTCCGCGAGGAGGAGTCACCTGGCTGTGGGTCAGGAGGAGAACGATGTTCAGGTAGAACATGAGAACAGGAAGCAGTAAAGGCACAGGCAGGACCCAGAGCCGGTTGCAGCAGGAGAACGAGGTGCCAGAGGGTGCAAGTCACAGAGACTGGGCTGGAGGGCTTGATGGGCAGAGCTGTTTGCAGAGGGCCTTGTTTAGCTGTACCCAGAGCCAGGGCAGAGCCCTGGAGTTCCACACGGCAATCCAGAGGCGAGGAGGAGTGGGAAGAAAAAGAGGACTCTGCCCCAGTGACCCAGATGCTCTCTATTCATGTCAAAGCTTGTTGCTTTCCCCCCAGTCATTTCAATTTTTAATTTCAGTAGCAAAAAGCGTATATGGAGCATTTACTGTGTGCCTCACACTATGTTTCATGCAGTAAGGGTTGTGTTTAAACCAGGTGTACGGTTAGAAGCTGAAGAGGATTTGAAGGAGATACTACTTTTTAAAATCGAGTACCTGAAAATTTATCTGACTTTTTTCACTGAGCATAATGCCTTCCAAGTCCATCCATATTGCTGCAAATGACAACATTTCATTCTTTTTCATGGCGGAGTAGTACTGCATTGTGAATGTATATATTCACATACACACACACACACACAAACACCAGATACAAGAAAGAAGCAGACCCACAGATATACAGAGAACAAACTAGTGGTTAGAGTGGTGGGGAGCCAATATAAGGATGGGGGAGTGGGACTTACAAACTATTTTGGGTGTAAGACAGGTTAAAGGCTAAAGTGTAATACATGGAATATAGCCAATATTTTGTAATAACTATAAATGGAGTATAACCTTTTAAGATTGTATTAAAAAAAATGAATTTTTGGAAAAAGACCTTGGGACTTCTCCGGTTAAGACTCCAAGCTTCCAATGCAGGGGGCATGGATTCAATTCCTTACTGGGAACTAAGATCCCATATGCCCTGCAGTGTGGCCAAAAATAATACAAATAAATAAATAAAAGATCTTTCTTCCTTAAAAATCTTAAATGACTTCCTGTCTGCTGGAGAAGGAAACACACACACACATACTCACACACATACACAAAAGGACCTAAAAATCTATATGAGAAGATAGGAAAATGTGCAAGAAATAATAACTACATGATAATATAAGAAAGTACAGGGTTAATTGCTGGTATATATCCCACGAGTGATAAGGAAAGTGGGGGTCCTTTTCCTTTGCAAGTAGTCTCTGCAACTTAGCATCCTGTTACTTTTTAGAACACTGGGTGGCTTGATCTGTGGGATCTCAAGCGACATAGAGATTTGCTTAATGAACACATTGCAGAGACAGGAGCTAAATGCTCCTTGAAAAACCGAAAATGAAAGTTGCTCAGTTGTGTCTGACTCTTTATGACCCATGGACTGTACAGTCCATGGAATTCTCCAGGTCAGAATACTGGAGTGGGTAGCTGTTCCCTTCGCCAGGGGATCATCCCAACCCAGGGATCGAACCCAGGTCTCTGAGTTTCAGGTGGATTCTTTACCACTGAGCTACCAGAGAAGCCCAAGAATACTGGAGTGGGTAGCCTATCTCTTCTCCAGGGGATCTTCCCGACCCAGGAAGTGAATCGGGGTCTCCTGCATTGCAGGCGGATTCTTTAGCAGCTGAGCTACCAGGGAAGGACTTCACGCTATTATGTTTACTGATCTCTCCTCTATAAGTTAGAGGGGTCAAGGATGATTGAAGTCTAGAAAGTGACAGGATGTAAACAGTTAATAGTCAAACCTAGGGCCTGGTCTGAACCTTGCGAGGCAGCCAGTAAATTGAATGCAGCAGCAAGAAAACAGCCACTTCTGCTCATCCATGGAGACAGTCGAGCTGCCATAATTTGCACAAGGTGCAGTAACAGATCAGCCTTTCAGGGGACCCTGCACACACTGCACATTGCCGCAGTCTCACCTCGGTCACAGAGCCTCTGCCTCACAGCTGGGCTGAAGGAATTAGCTTGCACACCAGAATATTAATGTCAGCATCTTTTATCACATGGGCTGGGGATTTGCAACCATTGGAAAAAAAAAAAAAAGCAACCACCAACTCTGCTCGTGATTATCTGTGATTTAGAGAACGGGGCAAAGTTATTTAAACACACACACACAACCGTCTGTCATTGAACGCGTGGTTGACATGTCTCCATGTAAGAAAATGTAAGTCGAAATGTTTGGGATGCTTTCTTATTTCTGAGCAGTCGTGACAACGGAAAAGCAAAACAGAAAAGCAAAAAACTCCAGAAGGTGCTTGAGAAAAAGAATGTAAAGAATGCTCCCCCACTTCTGCCCAGCCCCTCAAACCCACCTTGCTGTGCATTGCACCATCTAGGCAGAGAAATATGACAAAATGCTTTTGGATTGTGTGTGGGGATTTCATGGATCTTGCCCAGCTTATTATGGCCAGATAATAGTTTTAACAGGAAGATTCTGGGAAAGGTGGGGGGCTCGAGGATAGGAGTAATCTGCAAGTGTTAAAACCCCCTACTTAACCAAGGAGGAGGAGCCGTGCCAGTAGCTAGGCATGGACTGGGGCCAGCAGAACCCAACAGAATTCAACCAAGAGAAGCCGACGTTGGCATTGCAACACGCCATCAGGCCGAAGACATCTCCACCTTTTTGACCAGGAACCAGAATGAGCTCAGCCTCAGGTGCGGCAGGTTCTTACTTTTTTGTCACCAAATCCCAAAGTCAAAGCCATTTTTCTCCAAGCGTGGTAGATCCCATCAGGGGCTTTGCAAAATCAACTAGATTGCTTTATCAATGTATCAATTTCTCCATCAAAAATCAATCAAGTGTGCCCTCTGCCCTCCAGTGGTGACCATCTTGACAGCAGGATGTTCACATCAGACACTCACTTATTGGCAGAAAAATTCCATCCCAGTGAAACCCATCACACCAGAACTTTTACACAATTATATTTTTAAAAAAAGACCTCAAAATGAAATTCCAGTACAACTTGTCTCATATGAATAATTTTCTTATCAATATCTTAATCTAGATACATCATTCTCTTAAATGTTTCAGGATGAAATATTTGGCGCTTATCATGGTATGTCTTACTACTACTACTGCTGCTAAGTCGCTTCAGTCGTGTCCGACTCTGTGCGACCCCATAGACAGCAGCCCACCAGGCTCCCCCATCCCTGGGATTCTCCAGGCAAGAACACTGGAGTGAGTTGCCATTTCCTTTTCCAATGCAGAAAAGTGAAAAGTGAAAGGGAAGTCGCTCAGTCGTGTCCGACTCTTCGCGACCCCATGGACTACAGCCTACCAGGCTCCTCTGTCCATGGGATTTTCCAGGCAAGAGTCCTGGAGTGGGGTGCCATTGCCTTCTCCACGGTATGTCTTAATTACATCCTATTGTAACACCTGCTAATCCTGATCTTTGACTTTTTAGAAACTTTATAGGCTCCTTCTGTATTTATTTTCTTTGTTCTTTAACCTCTTGAATACTCTCAGTTTTGTGCTCATAGATGCATAATTTTTTTTAAAGGAGAGGTGAATTAATGAATTCTATAAGCCACCAGCACTTCCATAATAGTTATCTAGCAATGATGTAGTAAATAGTGTAAAATTTGAGAGTCATTATTGGATTTTTCACTTATCAGCTGAATTACCTTAGGAAGGTTACCTAATATTTCCCTGCCTTGGTTTCCTAACCTGTGCAATAGGGATAATGACATTCATTTCAAAAGTAGGTCTTGATAATCAGCGGAGATAACAGACATTTGTCGTTGTTCACTCACTAAGCTGTGTCCAGCGCCTTGATAACTGCATGAACTGCAGCAGGCCAGGCGTCCCTGGCCGTCACCAGCTCCCAGAGTTTGCTCACACTCATGTCCGTTGAGTCAGTGATGCCATCCAACCATCTCATCTTCTGTCGCCAAATCATTTGATATCATCTCTTTTCCAGAGTGAGTTCCCCGTAAATGTCAGTTCCTGCCACTTAGATTTCAGGAAATAATGGTTGATATCATTGAAATTAAGGTCCTCTTCTGGCCAAAGTGTCATATTTATAATATTTTCTGAATTAAGACGGGATTGCTAGAAAAGTAAGTGCACAGCTTACAAGTAGATGTATTATTCTAGTAGATATTTAATCAATTAGTGTATTTTATAGTAATTTTTCTTGTCTGAGGAGCAATCTTTTGTATTTTAAAGAAGACAGAAGGAGTAATTCAAGCACATTATTGTTTGGTTGAAAATATTGCTTTCACCTTACCCAAAACTGCAGGTATGAGCTACATATAGCACCTTAAATCAATGGCTCCAACTCTGTAAATTCCAGGCTGGTGGAGTCATTTGGGGACAATAGATGCTCTGAAAGTCTGGATGAAGAGGAGACGTCTACTTCTATTTTCAGGGACAATAACAATATTTCTAAAAGACTGCCATGAGCTCTCATTTGCAAAGTCTCATCAATTTGAGACTTTATCCTTGGCACGAAAGTAGGCTTTTGTCCTCTCTGCTAAATACCAAGCAGAGTAGCAGCAGGCCCACAGGAAAAGGTGGCATATTTACCATCATAACAAAACACAGGGTTTTTTAGGGAAGGGGAGTTGCATATATTTTCCAGAAAACAACATACTTGCCATGCCAGCACAGACAGGCATTCTTCAAGCTGAACCTCAATTTCCTTTCATTATTGCCTAAATCCCCTCTCAGCAGAACACAGATAAGCCCTTTTCAGTTACTGTAGGGTTTTGAAATTTAAGAGCAAGAAAGCAAACAAGTAGACAAGGGTATAGAGGAACAGTGTGTAAGTCCATCTTTCTTCTGTTATCTTTACACAGCCTCTCTCTCACCCAAACATCGAAACTGTTTGGAATTCAGTCAAGGATGGACAACTGAGTTTAATGAGTCCTCTTGTGAATTTGAGGACTGCAGAGCACTTTACTGTATCGAATCTCAGGGCTTCTCTTGTCCCTTGATTTGGTCCATAATCAGCCAGAGAAAAATTATTGACTCTAGTACAGGGGTAATTCCTGTAAAATACAACTTCTTAAAAACATGTTGAATCCTAACAATATAATTAACAAAATACCACTAAGAATATAAAACTGATGAGCCATGATGCTTATAAGAATGTGCTTTAAAACATGAAGAGTGTCTTATCGTTTGGTGTATATTTGATGAACAAATGCCTACAACCAGAGAGAAATAACATCTCCACTCTGATGTCTTGCTGTTCCCAGTAAGTGTCTGTGACGTGTTCCTTGGGCAAAGATGTTAGACTGTATATTTCAGGAGCAAATGTTACACCAACCAAGGGCTTTATTCTGTAATAGTTCTTGCCTCCTTTGTTCCTTTTTATTTTTTGTTTAGAAATTAACTATCTCTTCCTTTATGCAGTTATGTTTATCTTCCAAACTAGATTATTAACTCTTCAGAATATCGCAGACAATATCTAAGCTCTTAATGACCTTCATCTATGGGTGTGCTGGGCATGCTAAGTTGCTTCAGTCGTGTCTGACTCTGTTCGATCCCATGGACTGTAGCCCATCAGGCTCCTCTGTCCATGGGATTCTCCAGGCAAAAATACTGGAGTGGGTTGCCATGCCCTTCTCCAGGATATCGTCCTGACCCAGGGAGCAAACCGGCAACTCTTAAGTCTCCTGCCTTGGCAGGCAGTTTCTTTTACCACTAGTGCCACCAGGGATGCCCTTATCTATGGCACACTCTGCAAAAAGCAAGCCCTTTATACAATTGATTTTGTTTCCTGTCTGCTCCACCTACATTGGAAACACCTACGTTTTAACTTCTCATTTCTGGAGCCAGATGGAATATTGTCTTGATGTGGTCTCTACAAGTGTGGGATGAAGGTATTTCTGAGGATGGTGGAAGACCTTGTCCTCTTCTGTCCCCTCCGATCCCCACCTGGCCTCCAGCACCACCTACCCAATATGATACCATGAGACATCCCAATTTGTTGTTGTTTTAGTCACTAAGTCTTGTCCGACTCTTTAGTGACCCCATGGACTGTAGCCCGCCAGGCTTCTCTGTGAATGGGACATCCCAGGCAAGAATACTGGAGTAAGTTGCCATTTCCTTCTCCAGGGGATCTTCCCGAACCAGGGATCGAACCCACGTCTCCTGCATTGGCAGGCGGTTCTTTACCACTGAGCCAGCAGGGAAGCCTCCTTATTATTTAATACTTAATTGTTTATTATTTAATACAGTCTGTAGAATTACAGAGTCAGAATAGGATTCAAGAAGTCTAATAGAGCCTTCTGGCCTCAAGGAAGATGCTCTGAGACAATGTCAAACAGACTTGTTTACTGAGTCCATATGGCCTAAAATGGCAAGAAAAGAAGACTGTAGCCCAGGCTACCTCATAGAAATCTGTTCTTCACTTCCTTATCTATGTACATTTCAACATATCTTAGAAGGAAATTCATTTCTTTTGGCGTGTATTCCTCTTTACCAAGCGTTTCTGGATGTTTCAATACATTCAATACATTGTCTTCCAGATAAAAGAGGTTTATCTCTTTATAAATTATGGGACCTATTTAGATGCCTTCCTGTTATCTTTCCCTTAGATATAAATGCTGTGTATGTCTTGTCAGTGTTTGGGGTTTTTTCTCTGATCCTTCAATGAGTTATTTAAAAAGGTAGTGATTTAAAAATATGAGCTCTGCTCCTTAAAAATCACATTAATAAAAGAGATGCCATCCCATTGAGGAAGGTGTGGCAAGTGAGGAAAAATATAGAATAGCGAGAGTTCCACCATGCTTGTACAAACCTTGCTGTTATTTTAGTATATTTCTTTTCAGTCTCCTTTTTCTGATACAAAATTTTTTTGTTTGTATTTATTATCATAGAATTTTTTGCTTGCTCTTTCTCAATCAATATGATCGCAAAGCATTTCCAAACTGTTTAGTCTTCATAATAATCACTTTTGCAGAATGGATACAGGTGTGTGTACAGCTGAGTCGCTCTGCTGTGTCCCTGAAACCACCACAACACTAATAATCAGTTACTCCAATATAAAATAGAAAGCTAAAAAAAAAAATAAATGTAACAAACAAATACACAAAATCACTTTTGCTGTCATATTTCATTGACTGGATCTGTCATTTTTCCTTTTCAGGATATTTTGGGGTTTATTTCTGTATGTTGACTGTAAATAATGCTGTAATGAATATCTTTGAATGTATACTAAAGATTTTTTTCCTTAGAGTCAGTTCCTAAGGCAGCCAAAATATATATATATTGGGGGACTTTGATATGCATTGCCATATTTCTTTGTAAAAGATTTATGCTAATTCGGAGTACCATCAGCACTGTTTGAAAGTGTTTATTTACTTTGATTCTCATCTTCAGTGGAAATGATACACTTTAAAAAGTATGAATTTAACTGACCAGAAGAATAAACCATTTGAAAAAATAGATTTATTTCCAGTGAAAAGGGATATTTTCCTTTATATTTCTTCTCTTTGTAAACTGTCTATTCTCTTTATTTGTTCATTTATCTATTGACTACTCATGTTAGGCTTTTAAAGATATTTGCTTCCAGTTTTCTTAAACTGCCTGAAATGCATGTATTTGGTATTTTATAGCTGAATGTATCTGTTTTTTCTATCTCTTCTCATTTCCTCCAATCTTAGTTTAACTTAAATTACTCTGATTGTCAAGACAGCACATTTTTCTCATCTCTTTTTGGAGGAGCTGTTCCTCTTTCGTGATTTCACTTTGTTGATTTGGTCTCATGTAGTGATTTGGGGTTTTGGCACCATTCTGCATGATGTTGGCCTGCTGCAAACTCTCTGTGGTTCTCATTCACAGGACAGCACCTGCTCCAGTCTAGGATGACCTGCTAATTATTTTACCATGTGCTGCCAATCTCATGTGACCCATCAGCCTAGTTCCTGACCCTGGACATTAACGGAAAGGCCTCTAAGGCTGCAAAGAATAAAAGTCCTTGCTGTTGAGCAGGTTTTCTGTTCATTCCAGGATGCATCACGCTGACCAGGGAGGTGAGACTATAATAGGAAGAGCACAATGATGGTGAGTGTGATTTTGTTTTTCTGGCCACAGACTTTTCATTCCCACCGTAGAGAACACTCATGTCTGTTCGCTAAGCTCAGGAAAGAAATAATGAGAAACAGGTGACAGCCTTGAAAGCATCATGGAATCAGTTCCCTGAGCAATTGACTGCTCTCCAAAATGATGCCCTGAGCATGTGCAAAAGAAATTTAAAAGAGTATAAATGCAGCAAACTGATCCAAGTCATGTCTGGAGAGAAAGATGTATCATGCTGGGACATAGAATAGCCATTAGGGTGGGCAGCAGAGCAGGATCTGTGATTTCAGAAACTACAAACCATATCGATGTGAGAGGCTGCCAACCTCTTAAGACAGGATTATATTCCTCTTGTCTCTCCTGTGGTCCCTCTCTTCAGTGCCCTAAGACACAGTCACTGTTTTCTTTTATTTGCCTTAAATATATAAGAGACAACAGAGTTGAGGAGAGGGTATGGGCTTTGTGACCAAACACGTCTGTCTGCTTATTTATGGGCAAGCAGCTTAATCTTTTTGAGATTCAACATCCTCAGTGGTAAAACAGAAGCAATGGAAATCTCCCTGTCCCGGTCGTTGTTGTGAGCTTTAAAGCTAATGTCTTAAAATGTCTGACTCCGATCTTAGCAAATGATGGGGTAAGCGAATGATTAGCAATACATTCTCTCCTGGTTGCTTTTGCTGTTTTTATTCATGTACAGGGTTAGCTCTTGAGATGTGACCTTGCTGTACATTATCACATGGAGAATAGAACTTGGACTCAAGTGTGTAGAAACTGTTGATTCATGTTGCAGTGACTGAGCCTGAGAGTAGAAAAACATGCACTTCGTTCCCATAACTGTGTGCTTTCATTTGGGAAAAATACTTTGTGTTCATTTATATTTTCATTGCATTATATTCTTGCAGAGTACTCTGTGTTGTCTGTATTGAAAAGAAGAATGAGGAATTTGCAGTATTGCTGATTGTGAGGGAGGTCAGGAAAGCACAAACCATGGGATCATGAACTTTTGTACCCTCTTGGAAATCATGTCAGTACTCTCAATAATTATTTTTATCACTCAAAACGTTCTACTCAGTATTGCTTAGCCAAAGGAAACATCTATTTATTTGTTGTTGTTGTTCCATCACGAAGTCGTGTCCACCTCTTTACGACCCAATGGACCGCAGCACACCAGGCCTCCCTGTCCATCATCAACTCCTGGCGCTTGCTTCAAACTCAAGTCCATCGAGTTGGTGATGCCATCCTACCATCTCATCCTCTGTTGGCCCCTTCTCTTCCTGCCCTCAATCTTTCCCAGCATCAGGGTCTTTTCCAATGAGTCAGTTCTTTGCATCAGGTAGCCAAAGTATTGGAGCTTCAGCTTCAGCATCAGTCCTTCCAATGAATATTCAGGACTGATTTCCTTCAGGATTGACTGGTTAGATCTCCTTGTAGTCCAAGGGACTCTCAAGAGTCTTCTCCAACACCACAGTTCAAAAGCATCAATTCTTTGGCGCTCAGCCTTCTTTGTGGTCCAACTCTCTCATCTGTACATGAATACTGGAAAAACCATCACTTTGACTATATGGACATTTGTTGGCAGTGATGTCTGCTTTTAAATATGCTGCCTAGGTTGGTCATAGCTTTTCTTCCAAGGAGCAAGTGTCTTTTAATTCCATGGCTGCAGTCACCATCCACAGTGATTTTGGAGCCCAAGAAAATAAAATCTGTCACTGTTTCTATTTATTTATACATCTATAAACTAGATCTTCCCCAAATGAAAAAGCTTATCTATTAAATTGGAAAGTAGATTTGAAAAAGTACTTAAATCCACAATCAAATTGTGCTCCCCATTACTTGGGCTAATTTTTAAAATAAGTAGAATGCTCTAGGAAAATGATAGGAAGGAAAACACATGGACCCATTATTTCAGCCCCCAGAAAAAGAGAATCTGCAGGAGTTCCTTGCCATCACCTCTAAAGATGGAAGGCACTGACAAGAAATTCTAGGCAGCAATGACTGAAGCAGGTTGGCGATCATAAATTAAAATTAAGGAGTTGAAATGTGATATAAAATCATTTAATCTTGATGATTTATGCTGGTTCTCAGAGGCAATTATTTACCAACGTTTATGTTTATCGCTCTTTTGACTTTTTTAATTACAGTAAACCCCAAATTCAATTATACACCCTAGTATATATTTTAAGCAATAGTATTGTAAATAAAAGGAGAATCAATTAATAATGTGCTTAGCCTAGCAAAGCTAAATCAAAGATAATACAAAGCATGGGGCCACTTGATTAAAGTTTGAAAGGGGTGGAAAAGATTCCATCTGGTTAGGCTGGAAAATCGGAAGGTTGAAAATGGTGATTCTTTTTCCCTTTTTTTTTTTTTTAAAGTAGAGAGTTCTTTACTAAGCGACTTCTAACAGGTTATATAAATTGTAATTTTCTAAGTTTGGAGGCAGTGAAAAAATAGGTATTTGAAAGCCACAACTTACTTATCAATCATCAGGGATGTGGTTTTTAGGCCCAAGCTACAGTTTTGTGGGTTTATCTTCCTTATCATCTCCCACTGGCATATGCTGTTGGAATGATATAGGCTGATCCAGCTGTGTTTTGTGTTCCTTAAACATCTCACACTATTCCTCAAATGTTTGGGGTTTGACAAAACCCCAAACGCATTTGGCCAAGCACGTTTTCCCTTGATTTTTAAACACATGTGGGTTTTATGGGAAATTTAATCCATGTGTTTTTGATTCCTTTACACTTAACTCATCAAAATGTTGTTGTGTAAGGTCCCTTTGATGTCCAAGAAGCTTTTGGAGCTTTTTTTTTTTATGGGACACTTTAATCCTTTTTTCTTAGAAACAGGAAGTTACATGATGCCAAGAAAAAATAAACTCACACACCAGGATGGTGATATTTGATTGAACATTTGAAAAACCCGAAGGTTCAACTTGGTTCAGAATTTGACTGAAATCATTCCCCTGGTCATTAATTTCTCATTAAATTTGTGGCTTCTTGGTGGTTTTGAAACAATTAAATGTTATCTTGTTCTTCAGGAGGGGAATGTAGAGGTGGTAGGAAATCACAATCAGTGTTTATTTTTATCTGTAAATTTGTATTCATTTATTTTTGGCTGCGCTGGGTCTTTGCTGCTGCTCTCCGGCTTTCTCTATTTGCGGTGACCAGGGACTGCTCTGCTGTTGCGGTGCACAGGCTCTGAGACACTCCAGCCTCTGTCTTTATGGCTGATGAGGCATGGTTGCCCCATGGCATGTGTGGTCTTCCTGGGCCAGGGCTCAAACTCATATCCTCTCCATCGACAGGCCTATTCCTCCCCAGTGGACCACTGGGGAAGCCACTCCACAAACAGCTTTTACACTGATGGTGATGTCTTGTAAATGAGATCGGCATTTTAGCACATACGCATATAGACCTAAAGGAGCTCTGTCAGTTGAGGATAAATTCTGTCCTCCATACGCCACAAAGGAGCCTGGAGAAAGGGTGTTTGATAGGAAGCTAGAGCAAAAGGGAAAACCCACTCAAAACATTTTGGGAAACATGTGCATGGCTTATATTAGCATTTGTGTTTAAATGTGTCACAAAGACGTTAGGAAAATGTCATACATGCACATAGAAATGAGGGGGCTACACGATGAGAAATGTATCAACAGAATGGATTTTGTAGTCTGGGAAGTAAGGATAACGATAGTACTTGCGCCCATGCGTGCTAAGTCACTTCAGTTGTGTCTAACTCTTTGGGACCCCATGGGCTGTAGTCACCAGGTTGCTCTGTCCATGGGATTCTCCAGGCAACAGTACTGAAGTGGATTGCCCTGCACTTCTTCCTGACCCAGGGACTGAACCACACCTCCGGCACTGGCAGGTGGGTTCTTTACCACTGGCGCCACCTGGGAAGCCCTGATGAGAGTACTACCTCCAACAATTACTGCAAATTTTACATCAGTTAATATGTACAGGGTGCTTACTGGCTTCTTGCAGGAGCTCAGCAGGGTAGCTAATTTTGTTATTTAGCATCAGATGAGATATCAGTTTGATCTCCCACTCTAGCAATTACTGTGAACTTGAGTAAGGCCCTCTCTCTTCAGCTTCGGTGTCCTCTTCTCTCATGAGGCCTCTCAGAATTGCTGGAATGAGTTAGGTACATCAGGTCATCATAGAACCTAGGGGTCTTCTATGCACTGATACATGAAATGTTGCCTGTCTGACAGATGACATTTGAGTGACCTTGGCCAAAGCTACCCAGGTGGCTCTAGTGGTACAGAACCCACCTGCCAGTGCAGGAGATGCAAAAGACACAGGTTTGATCCCTGGGTCGGGAAGATTCCCCTGGAGGAGGGCATGGCCACCCACTTGAGTGTTCTTGCCTGGAGAGTCCCCAAGGACAGAGGAGCCTGGCGGGCTACAGTCCATGGGGTCACAAAGGGTCGGACACGACTGAAGAGACTTCACACATGTGGAAGTGGACCCATGCAGGTCAAACCTGGATTGTTCAAGGGTCAACTTCAGTTGTTTCTTTGAGAATGTTTTTTCTATAATGTGGAAGTCTTTCCATCAAGCTAATCATATTAAGCAAAGTAGAAGGTTATGTTTACAAGACAGTGTTCTGGGGACATAATCTCTGCTTTCCTAGTTCTGAGGTTTGACAAACCCATATAGAAAGCCCACTGAGCTTTCTATATGGGACTTCTCTGGTGGTCTAGTGGGTAAGAATCTGCCTTCTAATGCAGGGGATGTGGGTTCCATGCCTGGTCAGGGAACTAAGATCCCACATGCCACGGGGCAACTAAGCCTGCATATGCAACTACTGGGCCCGTGTGCTCTGGAACCTGTGTGCCCACAACTAAGGCCTGATGCAGCTAAAGAAGTAAATACATAAATAAATATTTTTTTAAAAACACAAATTTTCTCTCTTTGCTTCCTTTGTTTTTTCCTTAAAACCCACCTTTGAGGTAAAATGGCAGAAAGTAAGGCAGGGGCAGGACAGACAGGCCTTACTTCTGGGGTGGTTTTGTTCTCTCTCTAGTAGCATGGGGATTTTGAGGGATTCTGTCTCATGAAATCATGAACCCATTCCAGTCTGTCATGAACATTATCAGAAGTAACCTACCAGTTTAAATGGCAAAAGCTTTATCTTGCAATACCTGAAGATTGTTACAAATCATCAGAGCCATTTTATTGATCTAGGAGAGTGAAATGATAGTGGTAGTGGAAAAATGCCTGATAAAATCACATATGTCATTAGCTACCTGATAGGAACACTAAATAAACAGGAAATACCAGAATTTTGTATCTCAAGAAGGATGATCAATCAAATATGAAACTAATAATGTAAGTTAATGAGAGTTTTTCTCAAACGACAGAATTATTATTTTGCACTCTACTTTGAGAAACATCTTTTGGGCAAAGCGAGGGGAAACATATTGTATTCTACTGGAAAAGAATAGATTTGTACATTACTCTTTTGCTTATGCTTTGCACAAATCAGCAAATAAAATGATACTCTTTCTTTAATGGTAGGTTTCATGAACTATAATGTAGAAGAATGGCTTACAATAAGTTATTGAAGAGCAGTAATAGATGGTAGTTTTTCAACCTGATTCTAATCCTGTTAGCATTATTTGCTATTTACATATTTAGCATTATTTGCTATTTACATATTTATTTTAATAACAATGGTAGCAACTCGCATTTATTGAGTCTTTTCTGTGTATCAGACACTATTCTCGGGGAATAGTGAAAGTGAGTGTTGGTAGCTCAGTGGTGTCCAACTCTTTGCAACCCCATGGACTGTACCTGCCAGACTCCTCTGTCCATGGAATTCTCTAGGCAAGAATATGGGGTTGGGTAGCCATTCCCTTCTCCAGGGGATTTTCCCGACCCAGGGACTGAACCCAGATCTCCTGTGTTGCAAGCAGATTCTTTACCGTCTGTGCCACCAGAGCACACACCTTTCTGTGTACCAGACACTATTCTCAGGATTTTATAGAAATTACCTCATTAAATCCACATGTGAAAATATCATTATTGTTCCCATTTTACAGATGAACAAACTAGAGTATACAGGTTAAGGAAACTGCATAGTGTTATTCAGCTAGTAATTGGCAGAGTCCGGGTTGGAGAGCTTTTACTTAAAATATAGATTATTGGAAGGGGCCACTCATTCTGTGATTTTTGTGTCATCAACATAGCTTTTCTCTTTCGAAAAAGCTGGCCCTCTGAAGACATATTTTGTTCTCTAATGGATTCTCTGGGGGCAGTGTCTGATTCAACTTTTGTATCCCCAAAGGGTTAAGAAAACACCTTGCTCACTGCTGTTACCTGTTGTAACCAAATCTTACTTTTTTTTATATCAAATGAGTACGTTTAGAACATCTGGCCGTACAGAATGTTTTGTAACTTGCCACCAGGAATGTGACACCCTCAGTTTTTAATAAATCTCCGAGTGTGTCAAAACACCTGGCTAATATAGGCCATCTGAGGGAAGGAGAGGGGAAGCCTTCTGATGTCTGTGCCCAGCGAGTCCTGGGGAGCACACCCCAGAAATAAAGAAAGAAATGAAGCCCAGTGCCCAGGATTATCAGCAGTTGTACCTTCTCATGACACTTCCCATCCATCATGCCCCTACCCGAACGAACCAGGGACGCAAGCCCTCTTTCAGAAGTCTTTGGAAAACTGAGCTTTGAACATGCTAGGAGCGATGAAAGGGAAAGAAAATCAAGACAACAGGAAAACTAGCTGACTGTCATGCTTCATGACACAGAAAGTTATTGGGACGTATAGACATAATGTAGAAGTTAATTTTTTTCACTATACTATTTATTTTGGAATAATTTTAGATTGACAGGGAACTTGCCAAGATAGTATAGAGAATTCCTATATATTTTCTACCCAGCTCTTTCTTAGTGCTGAAATCTTAACTGTGGTACCTTTGACAAAACTAAGGTATGAACATTGGTATTGGCTTGGCCAAAAAGTTCGCTCAAGTTTTTCCATGTGCTGTTTTGGGACTTTTTGGAACTTCAGGAACTTTTTGGCCAACCCAATATAATTCTGTGAACTAGAGACTTTATTTTGATTTCATTAGGCTTTTCACTAATATTTTTTGCCCCCCTGATCTGATACAGAAGGCCACACTGTATACATTCATCTGGTCTTCTAGTCTTTTCTAATCTGTGACAGTTTCTCCATCTTTCCTTGTTTTTTCATTAGTGGTTGACTTTTAAAAGGAAAGAGAGTTCTCTATAAGTATCAAACCATTTTGTGTTTGTGTGTATGTGTGTACACAAAATGGTCAGGGAAGTTTCTCTGGAGGTAACACTTGAATAGAAACTTAAATTTAAAAGATGAGAAGTTACAAGGGGTGAAAAGAGCTTAGAAAAGAGGAGTCTGGGTAGAAGGGGCAGCACATACAAAGGCCCTGGGGCAGGCAAGGCAGGAAGAAGTTGAATGTGTGCAAGGAGCATTGGAAGACTAGGATGGTTGGAGTGGAGGGCCAGGGTGTACGTGACTTGAAGGCTGTGGTTGTAAATGTGACATCTTTCCTGGAAGATTTCCTTGTGTCTTGCACAACATAAAACATAATTCTCCAAAAAAAAAACAGATCTAGATGGAATTAAACTATGACTCCTCATAACCAGACAGCATTTCTCTGACTGTAAAAGCCAACCCAGGCTCATTCTTGAGAGGGCAGGCAGATACCTGACTATTATTGGAGATAGTTCAACAATATCTGCTTTTTCATGTGAAGTTCTGGCAGAACAAGCTGAAAGGAGTTGCCAATATTTCTAACTACCTAGGTGCTTAATGATCTATTAGCTGTTGGCTCTCTCCTTCTCTCTGGAAACTATTACCTAGCTTAATCTACCCTCACCCCCACTGCTCATTCAGTCAGATCTATGCAAGTTGCCAAATATGACAATGTTGAAATGAATGATATAATTATTTTAATGATCTGAAGGAAAGACTGTGTATCTTTTGAGAGGATGGCAAAAAAGTATACATCTCAGACTGTTCATTTTCTCTCCAAATGCCTTTCCTTGAAGAGGCTTTTGCAATCTCTTGATTTTCTGCTATTGAGCTATATGGTTCATGATCTGAACACCTCTCCAGTCACCGGACCCTTGCCTTCTAGGTGCTAACCAAGAAAAAAGAGTGGTTTATGAACCATTTGTGTTGCTTCTTCTGCAAAAGCTGTCATATATCAATATATAAAATTGGAGAGTTTCAAAAGCAATAAGTAAAACTTCAGCCACTGCTCTCAATAGAGCTTTTCAAATCTCTGTCATCCACAAAAATAAAGTGTATAAATTGAAATTGATTTTTAGAAAACCTTCATAAAAATAAATCTAAACATTTGGAAACATCTGTTGGATGGCTCAGGAATTTTATTTTTATTCTTTCTGAATGAGTCCAGCTTTTGAAAAACTGGGGCCAATTATATCTGGTAATGTACAAAATCAATCAGATGTATGGATATACACTGTAGGAAGAAACCATCATAACCTTGGTTTTCCTGTTGATCATATTTCACCTCAAACTTCAACTGTCAAGCATAATAGATACAATCACGGGCTTTGGTTACATGTAATTGTGGTTTTAAATTCTGTGTCTTCCACTCAGTAACTCTGTGACCTTGAACAAGTTACTGAAACATTTCTAAACTTTGGTATATAGATTTTAAAAATGGAGATAATAATAACAATAATAATATTTCTGCTATTTAGAATGATTGCAAAGATTAAATGAGATCATTTACATTAAGGGCTTAACGTAAGAATGTGCTGTGTGCTCAGTCGCTCAGTTGTGTCCGACTCTTTGTGACCCCTTGGACTTAGCTCACCAAGTTTGATACTTACAGAGAACTCTTTTTCCTTTTAAAAGTCAACCACTAGTGAAAAAACAAGGAAAGATGGAGAAACTGTCACAGATTAGAAAAGACTAGAAGACCAGATGAATGTATCCAGTGTGGCCTTCTGTATCGCTTTGTTGATTTAAAACGACCAATAAAAGTTAATTCCTTATATAATTGGGCTTCCCTTGCGGTTCAGATGGTAAAGAATCTGCTTGCAATGCAGGAGACCCGGGGTTGATCCCTGGATTGGGAAGATCCCCGTGATCTTCGACGCCCTGGATCCCCTCGATCCCCTGGATCCCCTCGATCCCCTGGACGAGGGCATGGCAATCCACTTCAGGGTTCTTGCCTGGAGAATCCTCAGGGACAGAGGAGCCTGGAGAGCTAAGTCCAAGGGATCACAAAGAGTTGGACTCAAGTGAGCGACTGAGCACACAGCACATTCTTAATAAGTCAAACATTTATTACCCTTCTTATGAGCATGGCAGTATTCCAACTGCAGAAAAAATAATTCAGCATGGTTTCTTTTTGGAGAACTAGGACCTATTCACATGGAAGCTTCCTTATTAAATAGACAATCTAAGAACAAAAATAGAAGGAATTTAGAAAATAAAGTAAAGGACTAATTGTCAAAGACCCACACAGGCAGAAAGGAAACCTCTGAAAGTGAAGATGGGTAGGATTCAGAGAGGCTAGGCAGAGTATTCTATTATTGTGTGTCAGCTCAGTTCAGTTCAGTTGCTCAGTCTGACTCTTTGCGACCCCATGAACTGCAACACACCAGGCTTCCCTGTCCATCACCAACTCCCGGAGTTTACCCAAACTCATGTCCATTGAGCCAGTGATGCCATCCAACCATCTTATCCTCTTTCGTCCCCTTCTCCTCCTGCCCTCAATCTTTCCCAGCAATTTGTGTGTAGAGATTGTATTAATATAGTAACAAATCATATTTCAAAGATTGCATCAATAGAAAACTTAGTTATTGTGAAATGAATAGTTCTATAGTTAGCAAAAGGAAGATACTGAAATGAAAATAATATAGTGATGGTTAACAACAGTTAATTCAATTAATTAATGTCAATTAAACATAATGAATTCATTAAATCCCGTCCATAAATCGAAACTTTTCTTTTCATGAGAAATTCTTGTAATGAGTTGGAGTGTTTTTGTTTGACTCTGATTGCAGCCTCCACTCAGCAACTCTGATCTTGTTGAGCCGTTGTGATAAGGCCAGCTGCATCCGAAATGAGCATGTATCAGTATTCTAACACCTTTAGGTCTATCACCCCTACAAAACCCTTGTCACTTTAGTTTAATTGCAAATTCCCTGAAGAGCCTCCTCTAATGACCCATTTACATTAAAGCTTTTAAATTAGATTTCAATCTTAATTTCACTTGAAATGTTACCCTGGAGTAATCATTCCATTATAAATCATTTTATTTGATTTTATGGAATTGCTCAATTACAAGAGAAGTATTGAACTAAAGTGTAGCTATACCAAGAAAAGGAGAGAGACAAAAGCAGAGTCTGTTTGACTTTGGAAAAATGTTATCAGTGAGGGCAAAACTTAAGTCATTTATAAGCCACACAATGTCTTACAGTACTGAACTGGGGTATATTTTGAAGCAGAGTTAATTGGAGGACTGTGACAGTTTGAATGGCTATTGAGGCTTTAAAGACGCTTACTCCTTGGAAACAAAGTTATGACCAACCTAGAGAGCATATTGAAAACAGAGATATTACTTTGCCAACAAAGGTCCGTCTAGTCAAAGCTATGGTTTTTCCAGTGGTCATGTATGGATGTGAGAGTTGGACTGTGAAGAAAGCTGAGCACCAAAGAATTGATACTTTTGAACTGTGGTGTTGGAGAAGACTCTTGAGTCCCTTGGACTGCCAGGAGATCCAACCAGTCCATCCTAAAGGAGATCAGTCCTGGGTGTTCATTGGAAGGACTGATGCTAAAGCTGAAACTCCAATACTTTGGCCACCTTATGTGAAGAGTTGACTCTTTGGAAAAGACTCTGATGCTGGGAGGGATTGGGGGCAGGAGGAGAAGGGGACGAGAGAGGATGAGATGGCTGGATGGCATCACCGACTCGATGCACATGAGTTTGAGTGAACTCTGGGAGTTGATGATGGACAGGGAGGCCTGGTGTGCTGCGATTCATGGGGTCACAAAAAGTTGGACACAACTGAGCAACTGAACTGAACTGAACTGAGGCTTTAAACTTGGGAAGCAAGGAGAGGATGCCAAGACCATTCCAGATCAAGGTAGGATGTTTATTTCCCTTCTGAAGAAATTGTGAACCCCGAGAGGCCAACTTTAAACACTGAGTGGCATTTCAAAAATTACCTTCTTCTTTAAATTTGGATACCATTTATACATGTGTGTCTTTATCAGCTCTCCTTCAGTTGACAGTTCCTACCCTGTGGTGTATTTTATTTGAGCTTCACTCTATACCTGGTAATGTTTCCATATGCTCAAGGTGAAAACTTTCTGAGGATGTCTTTTTTTTTCTAGTATTAAATTTACTTTTTAAATTGGAGTATAAGTGCTTTACACTGTTGTGTTAGTTTCTGCTGATCAACAGAGTGAGTCAGCTCTGTGTGTACATACAGCCCCTCTCTTGATCCTCTTTTCCAAGCTGAACTGTGTGCTATACTGCAGGTTCCCACTGGTTGTCTATTTCACACATGGTCAGGTCCACATGTCAGTGCTAATCTCTTGATTTATCCCAACCTCTGCTTCCCCGCTGTGTCTGCAAGACCATTCTCTTTGTCTTGTCTATATTCTTGCAAATATGTTCATCAGGACCATTTTTCTAGACTCCATATATGTGCATTAGTATACGATATTTGTTTTTCTCTTTCTGACTTACTTCACTCTATGTGACAGACTCTGGGTTCATCCTCATCACTACAAATGACCCAGTTTTGTTCTTTTTTATGACTGAGTAATATTCCATGGTATATATGTACCATAACTTCTTTACTGGAGATGTCTTTTTAACCTACTATAGGGTGAATTGAGATGATTTTTATTATTAAAAATAAGCCACATTACATTCTTTGGTTGACAAATTTGGGAAAGGCAAAAAGGAAAGATGGACAGGACTTTTATATTGATAAGCAGATAAATCTTGTGGCTTCCTTAGTGGCTCTGTGGTAAAGAATCCACCTGTTGTTGCAGGTAGATATAGACTTGACCTCTGGGTTGAAAAGATCCCTTAGAGAAGGAAATGGCAACCCACTCCAGTATTCATGCCTGGAAAATTCCATGGACAGAGGAGCCTGGTGGGCTACAGTCCATGGGGTTGCAAAGAGTCAGACCCAACTGAGCGACTAAACAACGACAGATAAGTCTTAGAAGGGGCTGAAGATACAAATTGGCCAACTCAGAAAGATTATCAAACAGAGCACTGAAGCTTCCTTAGAGTTAAGTGACATGCTTCCTTTGGGCCCAGTTACAAATCTAGCTACTCTGGCAGAGCAGAAACTACTATGTGCACACATTTCCTTTCTATAATGTTGATATTTTACTCTCTGGAAATACAGACTTCTTTAAATGTTCAGAAAGGAATGATTTACATTCTTCTAAAAAGTCATTATGAACACCAGCTTGTCATAGGATGCAAACTCCATCATTTGTAATTTTTTTTTTTTTGGTTTTCTGTATAGCCTAGTATCTGGTCAGTTTTTATACAAGTGTGGTAAAGAACCTGCCTGTCAATGCAGGAGGCATAAGATACGTGGGTTTGATCCCTGGGTTGGGAAGATTCCCTGGAGGAGGGCATAGCAACCCAACCCAGTATTCTTGCCTGGAGAATTCTGTGGATAGAGGAGCTGGGCAGGCTATGGTCCATAGGGTTGCAAAGAGTCAGACATGACTGAAGTGACTTAGCAGGCATGCATGCAAGTACTTACAAATGTGTATTTTCTATTTGTTGGGTAAAGTTTTCTCTATATTCATCCAATAATTCATTCAGGGAATACTTAGTATCTGTTATGGACCAAGCACTCTTCTAGACAATGGGCATGTAACAGTCTGCAAGAAAATAAAACATCTATGACATCTACTAGCTTGTTAATTCTTATCAAAATTCTTATAGTCTTACTAATTTTTTGTCTGGTTGAGAATTCAGTTTCTGAGACTAGTGTTGAAATATCTACTATAATTGTGGCTATATCATGGTCTGCTTAGAATTCTATCAGTTTTTGCTTTAATTCTTTAGGCTAACTTTTGAAATGAAGAGAAATGTGATCATCAACTCATTGGCTAACTGTCATTTTTATTTTTTTAGTGCCCCTCTCTTGGTGCTTTTTTCCACATGTATTTTATCTAATATCAATATTTTTAGAGCAGCTTCCTTTTGACTTTTGTTAAATATCCTGTATAAAATATCTTTTTGTGTTGTTTATTTCATAAATATTTCTTTTAAACAACATGATGATTGTTTGTTTTTGTACTTTTTAAAATTTTTATTGGAGTATAGTTGATTCACCATGTTGTGTTAGTTTCTGCTGTACAGCAAAGTGAATCAGTTGTACACAGACATGTACTCACTCTTTTTTTTTAAAGTTTCTTTTCCCATATAGGCCATTACAGAGTATTGTGTAGAGTTCCCTGTGCTATACAGTAGGTCCTTATTGGTTATGTATTTTTATATATAGTAGTGTGTATATGTCTGTCCATATCTCCCAATTAATTCCTCCCCCCACTTAACCCCTGTTTACCATGTTTGTTTTCTACAATTGTGATTCTATTTCTGTTTTGTAAATAAGTTCATTTGTACCCCCCCCCCACCTTTTTTTTTTTTAAGATTCCACTGATAAGCGATATTTGCCTTTCTGTGTTTGACTTACTTCACTTATTATAGTATGACAATCTTAAGGTTCACCCATGTTGCTGCAAATGGCATTATTTTGTTCTTTTTTGTGGCTGAGTGACATTCCATTGTATATGTACCACATCTTCTTTATCAACTCGTCTGTCGATGGACATTTAGATTGCTTCCATGCTACAGCAATCATAGCTACAGTAATCAAGATGGTTATGTTTTTGTATTTAAGTTCAAACTTGTAAACACAGCAATTTGTTGACCTCATTTTTTCCCCTGACAGCTCCCCTACTTTCCATGCCCATTTTCCTTCTCTAGAAAGAGAAATGATAGTCTCTCTTTCCTAGAAGTTAGCTCTGGGAGAAGTGAAAGAGGTATGGGGTAGATGTCTAACTATTCGGCTCAGTCAATGATGACTCACTTGCCTCTACTGGGCCTGGGATTCCAAGTCTGAAGCCTTCCAGTTTAGTTATTTGTTATCATCCCCAGAGTAATGAATACACCCCTAATGTGACAATGGGGTCCTTGTCTGGCTGGGGGAGAAGGTGGGGAGGGTTGTTGGATTTGCAAATTTTCAACCAGTTCCCCTATTTTTAGCCCTTGCCTCTTTCTCCTTTTACCACGTTTCACCAAATCAGGTGATTCTGTTTCTTGATGCCTTCTAGATTTCTACCTGACAAAGGAGCTGGCTTTGCATGATACCACACTCGTGCATTTATGCTATAATTTTCTTCTCTGTGCTGAGACAATTATCACTATCCTATCTTCTTCCTTTTTTTCCCTTGTCTCTACCTAATTATTTATTTTACTTTACAATATTATAAAGTATTGGTTTTGCCATACATTGACTTGAATTCACCATGAGTGTACATGTGTTCCCCATCCTGAACCCCCCTCCCACCTCCCTCTCCATCCCATCCCTCTGGGTCATCCTAGTGCACCAGGCCCAAGCACCCTGTATCATGCATCAAACCTGGACTGGTGATTCATTTCACATATGATATTTTACATGTTTCAGTGCCATTCTCCCATATCATCCCACCCTCACCCTCTCCCACAGAGTCCAAAAGACTGTTCAATACATCTGTGTGTCTTTTACTGTCTCACATACAGTGTTATCATTAACTTCTTTCTAAATTCCATATATATGTGTTAGTATACTGTATTGGTGTTTTTCTTTCTGGCTTACTTCACTCTGTATAATAGGCTCTAGTTTCATCCACCTCATTAGAACTGATTCAAATGTATTCTTTTTAATGGCTGAGTAATATTCCATTGTGTATATGTACCATAGTTTTCTTATCCATTCGTCTGCTGATGGACATCTAGGTTGCTTCCATGTCCTGGCTATTATAAACAGTGCTGCGATGAACATCGGGGTACACTTTTAAAAAGACAACATTGGTGTCTCTTTCGATTCTGGTTTCCTCGGTGTGTATGCCCAGCAGTGGGATTGCTGGGTCATACGGCAGTTCTATTTCCATTTTTTTAAAGGAATCTCCACACTGTTCTCCATAGTGGCTGTACTAGTTTGCATTCCAACCAACAGTGTAAGAGGGTTCCCTTTTCTCCACACTCTCTCTAGCATTTATTGCTTGCTGACTTTTGGACAGCAGCCATTCTGACTGGTGTGAAATGGTACCTCATTGTGGTCTTGATTTGCATTTCTCTGATAATGAATGATGTTGAGCATCTTTTCATGTGTTTGTTAGCCATCTGTATGTCTTCTTTGGAGAAATGTCTGTTTAGTTCTTTGGCCCACTTTTTGAATGGGTCTTTTATTTTTCTGGAATTGAGCTGTAGGAGTTGCTTGTATATTTTTGAGATTAATTCTTTGTCCATTGCTTCATTTGCTATTATTTTCTCCCATTCTGAAGGCTGCCTTTTCACCTTGCTTATAGTTTCCTTTGTTGTGCAGAAGCTTTTAATTTTAATTAGGTCCCATTTGTTTATTTTTGCTTTTATTTCCAATATTCTGGGAGGTGGGTCATAGAGGATCCTGCTGTGGTTTATGTCGGAGAGTGTTTTGCCTATGTTTTCCTCTAGGAGTTTAATAGTTTCTGGTCTTACGTTTAGATCTTTAATCCATTTTGAGTTTATTTTTGTGTATGGTGTTAGAAAGTGTTCTAGTTTCATTCTTTTACAAGTGGTTGACCAGTTTTCCCAGCACCACTTGTTAAAGAGATTGTCTTTTCTCCATTGTACATTCTTGCCTCCTTTGTTGAAGATAAGGTGTCCATAGGTGTGTGGATTTATCTCTGGGCTTTCTATTTTGTTCCATTGATCTATATTTCTGTCTTTGTGCCAGTACCATACTGTCTTGATGACTGTGGCTTTGTAGTAGAGACTGAAGTCAGACATGTTTATTCCTCCAGTTCCATTCTTCTTTCTCAAGATTGCTTTGGCTGTTCGAGGTTTTTTGTATTTCCATACAAATTGTGAAATTATTTGTTCTAGTTCTCTGAAAAACACGGTTGGTAGCTTGATAGGGCTTGCATTGAATCTATAGATTGCTTTGGGGTAATATAGTCATTTTAACTATATTGATTCTTCCAATCCATGAACATGGTATATTTCTCCATCTATTTGTGTCCTCTTTGATTTCTTTCACAAGTGTTTTATAGTTTTCTATATATAGGTCTTTGTTTCTTTAGGTAGATATATTCCTAAGTATTTTATTCTTTTCATTGCAATGGTGAATGGAATTGTTTCCTTAATTTCTCTTTCTGTTTTCTCATTGTTAGTGTATAGGAATGCAAGGGATATATTCTGCAACTTTACTATATTCGTTGATTAGCTCTAGTAATTTTCTGGTGGAGTCTTTTGGGTTTTCTATGTAGAGGATCATGTCATCTGCAAACAGTGAGAGTTTTACTTCTTTTCCAATCTGGATTCCTTTTATTTCTTTTTCTGTTCTGATTGCTGTGACCAAAACTTCCAAAACTATGTTGAATAGTAGTGGTGAGCGTGGGCACCCTTGTCTTATTTCTGACTTTAGGGGAAATGCTTTCAATTTTTCACCATTGAGGATAATGTTTGCTGAGGGTTTGTCATATATAGTTTTTATTATGTTGAGGTATGTTCCTTCTATTACTGCTTTCTGGAGGGTTTTTACCATAAATGGATGTTGAATTTTGTCAAAGGCTTTCTCCGCATCTATTGAGATAATTTGTTTTATTTTTCAATTTGTTAATGTGGTGTATTACATTGATTGATTTGTGGATATTGAAGAATCCTTGCATCCCTGGGATAAAGCCCACTTGGTCATGGTGTATGATCTTTTTAATATGTTGTTGGATTCTGTTTGCTAGAATTTTGTTAAGGATTTTTGCATCTATGTTCATCAGTGATATTGGCCTGTAGTTTTCTTTTTTTGTGGCATGTTTATCAGGTTTTGGTATTAGGGTGATTGTGGCCTCATAGAATGAGTTTGGAAGTTTACCTTCCTCTACAATTTTTTGGAAGAGTTTGAGTATGATAGGTGTTAGTTCTTCTCTAAATTTTTGGTAGAATTCAGCTGTGAAGCTGTCTGGCCCTGGGCTTTTGTTTGCTGGAAGATTTCTGATTACAGTTTCAATTTCCATGCTTGTGATGGGTCTGTTAAGATTTTCTATTTCTTCCTGGTTCAATTTTGGAAAGTTGTACTTTTCTAAGAATTTATCCATTTCTTCCAAGTTGTCCATTTTATTTGCATATAGTTGCTGATAATAGTCTCATATGATCCTTTGTATTTCTGTTTTGTTTGTTGTGATCTCTGCATTTTCATTACTAATTTTGTTGATTTGATTTTTCTACCTTTGTTTCTTGTTGAGTCTGGCTAATGGTTTGTCAATTTTATTTATCTTCTCAAAGAACCAGCTTTTGGTTTTGTTGATTTTTGCTATGGTCTCTTTGGTTTCTTTTGCATTTTTTTCTGCCCTAATTTTTAAGATTTCTTTTCTTCTACTAACC
Organism: Oryx dammah; assembly: GCF_014754425.2. Taxonomy (NCBI): domain Eukaryota; kingdom Metazoa; phylum Chordata; class Mammalia; order Artiodactyla; family Bovidae; genus Oryx; species Oryx dammah. The sequence continues at coordinate 6,685,114 of NW_024070206.1, read as the reverse complement.
CTGGGGTTCATAATTTCTTCCTTTTCAAGTTGCTTTAGGTGTAGAGTTAGGTTATTTATTTGACTTTTTTCTTGTTTCTTGAGGTAAGCCTGTATTGCTATGAACCTTCCCCTTAGTACTGCTTTTACAGTGTCCCATAGATTTTGGGTTGTTGTGTTTTCATTTTCATTCATTTCTATGCATATTTTGATTTCTTTTTTGATTTCTTCTGTGATTTGTTGGTTATTCAGCAGCATGTTGTTCAGCCTCCATACGTTGGAATTTTTAATAGTTTTTCTCCTGTAATTGAGATATAATCTTACTGAATTGTGGTCAGAAAAGATGCTTGAAATGATTTCAATTTTTTTGAATTTACTAAGGTTAGATTTATGGCCCAGGATGTGATCTATCCTGGAGAAGGTTCCGTGTGCACTTGAGAAAAAGGTGAAATTCATTGTTTTGGGGTGAAATGTCCTATAGCTATCAATTAGGACTAACTGGTCTATTGTATCATTTAAAGTTTGTGTTTCCTTGTTAATTTTCTGTTTAGTTGATCTATCCATAGGTGTGAGTGGGGTATTAAAGTCTCCCACTATTATTGTATTATTGTTAATTTCTTCTTTCATACTTGCTAGCATTTGTCTTACATATTGTGGTGCTCCTACGTTGGGTGCATATATATTTATGATTGTTATATCTTCTTCTTGGATTGATCCTTTGATCATTATGTAGTGTCCATCTTTGTCTCTTTTCACAGCCTTTGTTTTAAAGTCTATTTTATCTAATATGAGTATTGCTACTCCTGCTTTCTTTTGGTCTCTATTTGCATGGAATATCTTTTTCCAGCCCTTCACTTTCAATCTGTATGTGTCCCTTGTTTCAAGGTGGGTCTCTTGTAGACAACATATATAGGGGTCTTGTTTTGTATCCATTTAGCCAGTCTTTGTCTTTTGGTTGGGGCATTCAACCCATTTACATTTAAGGTAATAATTGATAAGTATGATCTGTTGCCATTTACTTTATTGTTTTGTGTTTGAGTTTATATACCCTTTCTGTGTTTCCTGTCTAGAGAAGATCCTTTAGCATTTGTTGGAGAGCTGGTTTGGTGGTGCTGAATTCTCTCAGCTTTTGCTTGTCTGTAAAGCTTTTCATTTCTCCTTCATATTTGAATGAGATCCTTGCTGGGTACAGTGATCTGGGCTGTAGGTTATTTTCTTTCATCACTTTAAGTATGTCCCGCCATTCCCTTCTGGCCTGAAGAGTTTCAATTGAAAGGTCAGCTGTTATCCTTATGGGAATCCCCTTGTGTGTTATTTGTTGTTTTTCCCTTGCTGCTTTTAATATGTGTTCTTTGTGTTTGATCTTTGTTAATTTGATTAGTATGTGTCTTGGGGTGTTTTGCCTTGGGTTTATCCTGTTTGAGACTCTCTGGGTTTCTTGGACTTGGGTGATTATTTCCTTTCCCATTTTAGGGAAGTTTTCAACTATTATCTCCTCAAGTATTTTCTCATGGTCTTTCTTTTTGTCTTCTTCTGAGACTCTTATGATTCGAATGTTGGGGCATTTAACATTGTCTCAGAGGTCTCTGAGGTTGTCCTCATTTCTTTTCATTCTTTTTTCCTTTTTCCTTTATGTTTCATTTATTTCTACCATTCTATCTTCTACCTCACTTGTCCTATCTTCTGCCTCTGATATTCTACTATTTGTTGCCTCCAGAGTGTTTTTGATCTCATTTATTGCATTATTCATTATATATTGACTCTTTTTTATTTCTTCTAGGTCTTTGTTAAACCTTCCTTGCATCTTCTCGATCCTTGTCTCCAGGCTATTTATCTGTAACTCCAATTTTGTTTTTCAAGATTTTGGATCATTTTCATTATCATTATTCAGAATTCTTTATCAGGTAGGTTCCCTATCTCTTCCTCTTTGTTTTGGTTTGGTGGGCATTTACCCTGTTCCTTTACCTGCTGGGTATTTCTCTGCCTTTTCATCTTGTTTATATTGCTGTGTGTGGCCTTTCTGTATTCTGGCAGTTGGTGATTCCTCTTTACTGTGGAGGTTCCTCACTGTGGGTGGGGTTGGACGGGTGGCTTGTCAAGGTTTCCTGGTTAGGGAAACTTGTGTCAGTGTTCTGGTGGGTGGAGCTAGAGTTCTTTCTGGAGTGCAATGAAGTGTCCAGTAATAAGTTTTGAGATGTCAGTGGGTTTGGTGTGACTTTAGTCAGCCTGTATATTGAGGCTCAGGGTTATGTTCTTGTGTTGCTGGAGAATTTGCATGGTATGTCTTGCTCTGGAGCTTGTTGGCCCTTGGGTGGTGCTTGATTTCAGTGTAGGTATGGAGGCGTTTGATGAGCTCCTATCGATTAATGTTTCCTGGATTCAGGAGTTCTCTGGTGTTCTCAGGATTTGGACTTAAGCCTCCTGCCTCTGGTTTTCAGTTTTATTCTTACAGTAGCCTCAAGACTTCTCCATCTATACAGCACCTATGATAAAACATCTAGGTTAATGATGAAAAGTTTCTCCACAGTGAGGGACATCCAGAGAGGTACACAGAGTTACATGGAGAAGAGAACAGGGAGGAGGGAGATAGAGGTGAGCAGGAAGAGAAGAAGGGGAATCAAAAGAGGAGAGAGCAGTCTAGCCAGTAATCATTTCCCTATGTGCTCTCCACAGTCTGGATCCCTCTGAGATGTTCTCGGGGTTACACAGAGAAGAGAAGAGGGAGGAAGGAGACAGAGGTGGCCAGGAGATAAAGGGGGGAATCAAAAGGAGAGAGACAGATCCAGCCAGTAATCAGTTCCCTAAGTATTCTCCACAGCCCGGAACACACAAAGAGATTCACAGAGTTGGGTAGAGAAGAAAAGGGGGAGTGGGGAGATAGAGGCGACCTGGTGGAGAAAAAAAGAGTCAAAAGGGGGAGAGAGCAATCAGGCCAGTGATCTCACTCCCAAGTAAAAATAGGTACTGAAGACTGGGTTCTTAAGGTACAAAGTTGAAAACAAATACCAAAAAGCAAAGATTAAAAATCTTGTATAGAGGTTAGATTCTCAAAAATACAATATTAAAACAAAAACAAAAAACCCCAAAAAGCAAAAAACAAAACAAAACACAAAGTCACAGAAATTATAAAACATATATATACACAAAGCTTGCTTTAAAAATAGGGTCTGTCTTTTTTTTTTTTTGCAAGGTAATAGTAGGTTATAAAAATGAAAATTAAAGGAGTAATGGGGACTTTAACAGCAAAAAAATTTTTTTAATTAAAAAAAATGACAATAGTAAAAATATATCTAAGACTTTCTCTGGAGCTATTGCGGACAGTGTGGGGTCAGTTCATTTTCAGATAGTTCCTTGGTCCGGCTTGTACTTCTCATGGTCTATAGGCCCCTTCCTATGTAGTCAGTGCTAACTACAGGGTTTTAATCTATTGCACCTATCACTTCTAAAGCAGTTCCCTCTGTTTATTTTAGCTTCTTCTATTTGCTGGTCTCTTCAGTGTCTAATTTCCGCCCTGACACACGGTGCACGGTGGTGGTCACTTTGTTTTAGGCTCGCTTGTTCAGTCGTGCTTTGGGAGGGAGGAACACTGCAAACAAATATCACTGGTGTGTATTCACAGTGATTCAGCCACACTGGGTTTGCCCCCTCTCACGGTGTGTGTGCTTTCCCAGTCTACAATGCTCAGACTCTAGGTTGCTCTGCCGGGAACTGTCTGATGCGGGCCCTGGTTTGCATGCCCTTCCCGGGTCTAAGCCGCTCAGGTTCAGGTTCTCAGGTACTCCACAAAGGTGCAGATTTGGTTGGGCCTGTGTTTTGCACCCATCCCAGGTCCGAGCAGCTCAGGTGACCAGGTCCTTGGCGCTCATAGTTGCCTCCAGTTGAAGGCTGTAACGTATCGCCTCCCCTGTCGCAGCTGCTTGGTTTCTGGCTGTACAACGGGCGCACCTTCTCAGGTGTGCCGTGTGTCTCTTCTGGGAAGCTGATCTCTGGCTGCAACTCTCCCGGCAGATGTCAACTGTCCAGAATCCCAAGCAGTCTTGGTTAGCAGAGAAGTCTTGGTTAGCAAAGAAGTCTGCTTGCAGTTTGGTATATGATGCCTCTCTGGGGCGATGATTGCCCTCTTCCGGCTCTGGCTGCCCTTGCCTGCCTGTCTCCAGTGGGGGATGGGCCAGTCCACAGCTGGCTAGCTCTGCTGAGTCCTTTGTTCTGTGAACATGCCTGGCGGTGGTTAGGGCTTTTCACGGGATCCCAGGATAGCTATCCCACAGTCTGGGTTGCTATCTCAAGCTAGTTCCCTCAGATTGCCCTCAGGGCACTCAGGCCCAGTCCTTACCCTAAGCAATGCAACCTACTCCTCCCTGTCCCACCCCAGCTTCCTAGTGGGGGATGCCAGCGTCTGGGCTGCTGCTCCGCTGGAAGTTGCTGTTAGGTACCTAATCTGTGGGTTTTAATTGTTTATTTATTTTTCCTCCTGGTTATTTTGCCCTCTGAGATTCCAAGGCTCACCACAGACCTGCTGGAGAGAGTGTTTCCTGGTGTTTGGAAACTTCTCTCTTTTTTAAAACTGCCTTCCTAGGACGGATCTCTGTCCCTACCTCTTTTGTCTCTCTTTTTATCTTTTATATTTTGTCCTACCTCCTTTCAAAGACAGTGGGTTGCCTTTCTGGGTGCCTGATGTCCTCTGCCAGCTTTCAGAAGTTGTTCTGTGGAATTTGCTTGGCGCTCAAATGTTCTTTTGATGAATTTGTAGGGGAGAAAGTGGTCTCCCCATCCTATTTCTCCACCATCTTAGGACCACCTCCTTCTTCCTCTTTTCTAACATTAGTTGACACACTTTGTTCTCTGTTGACTCTTCTGTTCAATAGGTCTTTAAAGATTTATAGCATTTTATTCCTTTATTTTGATGGAATTTTTGGAAGGAATGAGGCTAAATACACATGTTCATGATGCTAACAATTTTTATTGTTGCTAAGGTCTTAGCCAGAATTTCTATATTACTTTTTTTAAAAAATTGGAGTATAGTTGATTTACAATGATGTGTTAGTTTCAAGTCTGTAGAACAGTGATTTAGTTATACATGTTTCTATCTATATATTCTTTTCAGATTCTTTTTTCTTATAGATTATTATAAAATACTATGCTATACAGTTGGTCTTTAGAATTTCTGTATTTCTGTGAGTTGAGGAGGATGGTATGTGTGTTGAGGCAGGAGGAAGAGGCAGTTATAGGGTGGGTCCTTTCACATCCATCCCGCTTGGTATCTTTACTCTTTTATTTCTTATTAAACATTTCACAATAAATGTTATAATCTCTCTTTTACAAATGGGGAAACTGAGACCCAGGGTAGTAAGTCCCTGACTCATGACAACAAAATCATGCCAAGTTTGAGACCAACATCTAATTCCAAAGCAAATGTGTAATATCATCTTTACTTATGGTTAATGATTAATGATTTAAGATGACAATAAGTGTGTCTATTATTAATAAATCAATTTCACCCACCATTGATCTGGTTTGTGAAGTGTCACTGTTTGTAGTTTACTTATAGTCACCTTTCAACCGTTCATCATTCCCACTCCAGGTACTAAGATTTTCATAACAATTGCTTTTTCATAGCAATGCCACCACACATTCTGGAGGGCAATTTTTAATGAGAAGACAGTTAAATGTGGTCTAATTGGTTTACTGTGGCTGGGTTCCATAATCAATCTACATAATTAACAATTAGATGTATCTGATGGAGTAATGTGGCAGTTTGATAGAGAATCATGGGTCAGACTAGTTCAGGAAACCACTTCCAGCATATCCTTCTTTCATGAAGACAATCAGTAACCTTCAGATCCTCACATTTACAAACAGACTTGAATACTCCCCACTTCCCTCATCTTCAGCCCTCCCCTCCCTTTCATTCTTTATTTATTTATTTAACTTTCTTTATTTCTCCCCCTTTCTTTTTTCTTCTTTCTTTTCCTTTTTATTTTTTGATTATTCCTGAAAAATTGTGCTTGTGATAGGCAAGAAAAGATAAATAATTCAGGAACATTTGGGTCATTTTAGAACTTTACTGTAAGCACTGTGCCTAGATAGCAAATACATCTTCTGAATGGATGAATCAGTGAATGAGTAATTGTTCGTCAGTGGCTTCTGAGATACACAAACAAAGTTCTTGAACTTCTGGGGAATTGTGAACAACGTGCACAGTGACTTCTTTAGTTTCTTCCTATCTTTTCTCTTGTTGTTCAGGCACTAAGTTGTGTCCGACTCTTTTCGACTCCATGGACTGCAGCATGCCAGGCTCTTCTGTCCTCCACTATCTCCCAGAGTTTGCTCAAATTCATGCCCATTGAGTCTGTGATGCTATCCAATCATCTCACCCTTTGTCATTCCCTTCTCCTCCTATCCTCTATCTTTCCCATCATCAGGGTCTTTTCCAATGAGTCAGCTCTTTGCATCAGGTGGCCAGAGTATTGGAGCTTCAGCTTCAGCATCAGTCCTTCCAGTGAATATTCAGGACTGATTTCCATTAGGATGGACTGGTTTGATCTCCTTGCAGTCCAAGGGACTCTCAAGTGTCTTCTCCAGCACCACAGTTTGAAAGCATTAGTTCTCTCTAACAAGTCACAATTTTTAAAAAATTTGGCTGTGTCAGGTCTTAGCTGTGGCATGTGGGATCTTTAATTGCCACATGTGGGATCTAGTTCCCCCACCAAGGATCGAACTCAGGCCCCCTGCATTGGGAGCATGGAGTCTTAGCCACTAGATCACCAGAGAAGTCCCAACAGGGAAGTCCCAACAAGTCATAATTCCATTTGCCTGTAAGGTTTCTCCTCCCCATTTCAGCACGTGTGTGGTGGTGGGCGTGGCATGGGGGGATTCCTCATTCCACCAGGAGATTCTCCAAGGCTAGGTGGGTGTCCAACTAGTCCACTCAATCCTGGCACTGTCTGCCCAGAGACAGCATCTGGGCCCACAGGTTGAGGGCTCCTCGAATTCAAATGCAATCACAAGTCCAGGTTGTTCCCTGGCCTTTTACCAGTTTGGCTATAAACTGGAGATTGCCATGACTTCCTCTTTGTGTTTGATTAACTTGTTAGAGCAGTTTACTGGACTCAGGAAACTAGTTTACTTCCTAGTTTACCAGTTTACTATAAAGGATACTGAAAGTTACAAGTCGATAGTTGAAGAGATACCCAGGACATGGTCCTGAACAAAAGAGCTTCTGTCCTTGTGGTTTGGGGCCCGGCACCACGGCGCATGGAAGCTTTCTGGTTCCACAACCTGGAAGCTCTCCTAACCCCCTTCTCTTGGGTTTTTTAATGGAGGCTTCATTACAGAGATGTGCTCGACTAGCTCATTGGCCACTGGTGGTTAATTCCACCTCTAGCCCCTTTCACCTCCCTGGAAACCAGGAGAGGGACTGAAAGTTTCAACCTGGTTCCCCTGGCAACCAGTCCCCATCTTCAGATACTTTCCAGAAGTCATGTCATTAACATAAAACCCAGTTGTGGTGGAAAGGAGCTTGCTTGGATAAAAACACAATGTTTCACTTTCATGTCTTTATGACTTCAGGAACTAAAGAGTAAATATCATAAAAGATGTCCCTATTGTTCTTATCTCTCAGGAAATTCCAAGGGTTTTAAAACCTCAGTGCTAGAAATGGGACAAAGACCAAAAATATTCTTCTTATTATAAATCACAGTATCAAAGCTTAGTATGAGTGATCCTGTTGAATGTTGGCCTATAGGAATATAAACGTAGGATTGCCAGAACTGCTTTTTAAAAATAAACCAGAAATTCTGATATTTTTGTGAATTCTCTAGATTTTTTAAGGTTAGAAAATGTGTCATTTGGACTGTTCAGTTGCCAATAACAGACACCCCTCTAGCTAGTTTAAGAAACAAAGGGATTTATTAAATAATATATATGCACACAGGCTCCAGGAGACCAGAGAATCACTGCTTTGGTCTGAGTGTCTGTGTCCCTCCAGAATTCATATGTTGAAATCTTAACCCATAAGGTGATGTTGTTAGGAGGAGGGGGCTTTGGGAGGTGAGTAGGTCTTGAGTGCCAGTCCTCATGATGAGAATACTGCCTTTATAGAAGAGGCCATTGGAAAGCTCCCTTGCCCCTTCCAACATGTGAAGACACAGGTCTGCAGCCAGGAAGAGCATCTTCACTGGAACCTGACCGTGCTGGTGCCCCGATCACGAACTTCCAGCCTCCAGAACTGTGAGAAATTAATTTCTGTTGTTCATAAGCCACACAGCCGGTGATGCTTTGTTATGGCAGCTAAACCCCACTAAGACAACCAGTCTTAAGAGATTATGCAGCCAAAATGGCGCCCAAAATACGCTGCAGGACTGGGCTAGTAAAGAGACTACTATAGCTACCAGTAAGCACTGATGCTGAAACTCACACCATCGATGCTAACTACTATGCACCAAGGGCTGCTGCTGCTGTTGTCGCCTTCATCAGAGCGGACGGCTGGCAGTGCTTACTTTTGAACTGAAGCCTCACTCTAGTGTATCTGATCGAGTGAACCCATACTATTGCTTCAAGGCAGCCTGGGGGAAGGATTATATGTCTTCTCTCCTGGAGAAATAAGAACTTACAAGGCAGAAAACAAAACAAGAGGAGTATTCAAAGGAATGGATGATAAAGAGCACGTCAAGTTTCTGTTAAAGTAACCAATTCAATTTCGAAAAGATAAACACTGCACTGACCATCAAACTATGACTTTGTGTGAATCTGCCTGTCTGTCCATCACTAGTTTGTAGCCTCTAGTCTAGAAGGATATTTTACTCTGTATGTAAAAATAGAACAATGCTATGAATACATGAAAAAGTAATTGAGACAGCCAGCCTGTCCTTCAGAACCATGACAGAAAATAGGATCCCACAGCTCTGTGTTTACTCTGCCAGTAGCTACAGTCACTTCTCATCTACTCAGTTCCGCCAGTGGCATCACGTACAACGTCATGGCTTGTCACATATGTGTTGTAGACTCATATAACAAAACTGTCCTGGAAGATGAATGAAATAATAAATTTCTGCCTGACTAAAATTTCTAAAAGATGTTGTTCATGTCTTAGAAAAGTTTTATTTGAGCAGAAAGCAAAGATGGAATTAATAAACTCTGAGAATCGATGCAAAATGACACTCTTAAACTCAATGGCATACCCTATTCCTTTCTTCCATCTCCACGAGACTCTTAGCATTTGAGTTTTGAGCCATACCCTGACTCTCAAGGAATTTCGAATGTACTTCTAGAAACCCCAGGTCTTAGTTAGAGATCTTTTTTTGAAGTTATTGCCCAATAAATATGTCATCTCCATAATTAAAATTTCTGCATTATAAAATTAATACCAGGAATTTAGTGTGTGGCCGTCCTGTCATTATTTACTTTGTATTATTGAAATATCTTTGAGGCTATTTTGGTATGGTAAGTTGGACCTTCCTTCCATCTTGTGATCGAATTTTGTCTTATGTCTACCCAGGAGGAAATTTAGGGTTTTCTGTCTTTCAGAATTGAAGGTTTCCTCTGTGTTTCAGACATTATTCTGCTGTTTAGGAAGTAAATGGATTTTGAAAGGAGAGCATCATATTATCATCAAGATCAACTTAGCCTTAAAACAAAAAAAAAGCTATTACAAGCTCTGAATAACTCTAATAATGGTGAATTGCTCTTAAGTGTAGCTCTGAATTTATTTTGATTTTTCTCTAGCTTTGGTCTTTTATTCTATTCAAAATTCATAATTTAATGGGGATTAAAGATAATCAATAAATAATTTTGAATTATTGTTGGCCACAGCAGTTGAGATTAGCTCAGAGTAAGACATTTCTTCACTTTCATAGCCCGCCTCTGCTGGTCTGATTTTTTTTTTAACCCCTTATTAAATTATTAGTTAAAAGTTTTTAAGTCTGACTCTTAATCTCGGTGTCTTCCTGTTGATGAGAATCCAAGACCATCCTGTTATATTTACTTCCTTCCTCAAATTGGATGGCTGGTTATGTATACAAAGGCTGTATATATATATGTATACAAACACAGGCTGTATACAAAGAATTGTAGCTTGAGATTTCCAGGCTCACTGTGTCACCATTTTCTGGCTATGGGCTAGGAGAGAAACAAATTATAAGAGATGAGTACAGGAGCTATGGAGCTACCACTTGGGTTGGCCATTTTCACACGGCCATTGAGTTGACAGCCTCAAATCTCCCAATGTCATTCCACGGTAGAAGTCAGATCTGTTGTGTCAGGAACACATGACTAGAGAAAGTACTGTCAACTGACATTAACTGTCCTCCAATTTCTACCTCTTCTTCCTTTTAGCAGTATAATTCTTTAGACATCTAGCTAGAGAAGACATATCTTAGCCTCTTGGTGGCTAGGTGTATTCCTGAGATTGAAATCATTGGATGTTAGTATAAGAGAGTTGTATAACATCTGGATTAAATTAATAAAAAAAAGTGAAGTCACTCAGTCGTGTCCAACTCTTTGCGACCCCATGGGCTATAGCCTACCACACTCCCCCATGGGCTATAGCCTACCACACTCCTCCGTCCATGGGATTTTGCAAGCAAGAGTACTGGAGTGGGTTGCCAGTTCCTTCTCCAGAAGATCTTCCCGACCCAGGGATCTAACCCAGGTCTCCCGCGTTGTAGGCAGACGCTTTACCCTCTCAGCCACCAGGGAAGCCCTAGGACATTAAAGGCGTTTATGTAAGTCTGTTTATTCCTTGTCTGGTTACAGTAGCTCATCCTGGAAATAGTCTGCCTGTTCTCCCAGAAGGGAGTGTTTGCTTCAGTGATGGTACATCCATTTTGTGGAAACAATGCAGTTATTTGTAAATGAGATAGATACGTAATATGCTGCTGCTGCTAAGTCGCTTCAGTCATCCCCTACTCTGTGAGACTCCATAGAAGGCAGCCCACCAGGCTCCTCGGTCCCTGGGATTCTCAGGCAAGGACACTGGAGTGGGTTGCCATTTCCTTCTCCCATGCATGAAAGTGAAAAGTGAAAGTGAAGTCACTCAGTCGTGTCCGACTCTTAGCTACCCCAGGGACTGTAGCCTACCAGGCTTCTCTGTCCATGGGATTTTCCAGGCAAGAGTACTGGAGTGGGTTGCCATTGCCTTCTCTCAGATATGTAATATAGACTTGAAGAAATATATTTCAAATGCCAGTAAAAGTAAATGGCTGAAATAAGTGTGTGCATGTGTGTATATAAGCATAGGAAAGATTTTAGGAGGATAGTCAACAAACTGTTCCCAAAAAGGAATCAGCTTTTTCTCTCTTTTCTCTTGCTGTGAGCAGGAAGGGGTAATAATTAGCTAGCTTTGCTTATGTGGATCTGGAAATCAATGGAGAGACCAAAGCAACAAGACAGAAGTAGTTTAGGTGTCTGAATGACCTCAGGAGTAAAGCTGCCTTACTGGTCCTGGACCACTCGTTTCTTTACTGCTTAATGATAGAGAAATAAATGTCTATCTTATTCATACTTTTGATGTTTTCTACCATGTTTAAATTAATTACAGGAGGCTAGAATATATTAATACAATCTGGAATTTTTTTTTAATGTTTTTCACTATTTTTTCAATTACTAAAAGATTGCATACTATAGTTGAAAGATCATGATATTAAGGATAGACGGATTTGGGTCTGATCCAAAGTCCTGCAACTTCTTGAGGTGCGTGATCTTGAACATGTCATTCAATGTCTTTAAGTCTCAGTTCCCTTATCTTTGAAGCAGACATTTTAATATCTATCTTACAAGGCAGCTATGAGTTCAGCAATGTCTTTAATAAAATTTCTGCCCCATGGTAGATATATAATATATTGCAACTATTTTGCTTGGATTGTCAAATTGCATTGTTTCTAAAATGTGATAATGGTATTTGTTATTGTTGTTCAGTCACTTATTCGTGTTCAACTCTGCGACCCCATGGACTGCAGCATGCCAGACTCCCCTGTCCTTCACTATCTCCTGCGTTTTGCTCAAACTTGTGTCCATTGAACTGGTGATGCCATCCACCCATCTCATCCTCTGTTACCCCCTTCCCCTGCAGTGGTTATATTTATTAAAAGAGTTCTTATTGTTTAAGGACATATATTGGAATGTTTACAAATGAAGTTAAAAAAAAAAACAACCTAAAGATTCTTTTTTTTTTTTTTTTTTTTTTACTTTACAATTCTGTATTGGTTTTGCCATACATTGACATGAATCCACCACGGGTGTACATGCGTTCCCAAACGTGAACCCCCTTCCCACCCCCCTCCCCACAACATCTCTCTGGGTCATCCCCGTGTACCAGCCCCAAGCATGCCATATCCTGCATTGGACATAGACTGGCGATTCGATTCTTACATGATATTATACATGTTTCAATGCCGTTCTTCCAAATGATCTCACCCTCTCCCTCTCCCTCTGAGTCCAAAAGTCCGCTATACACATCTGTGTCTTTTTTGCTGTCCTGCATACAGGGTCATCATTGCCATCTTTCTAAATTCCATATATATGTGTTAGTATACTGTATTGGTGTTTTTCTTTCTGGCTTACTTCACTCTGTATAATCGGCTCCAGTTTCATCCATCTCATCAGAACTGATTCAAATGTATTCTTTTTAATGGCTGAGTAATACTCCATTGTGTATATGTACCACAGCTTTCTTATCCATTCATCTGCTGATGGACATCTAGGTTGTTTCCATGTCCTGGCTATTATAAACAGTGCTGCGAAGCTCAACCATGCTTACCTTCTAGCTTCTAAATTTACCTTCCTAAAATGTTGGCTTTTAATGTGTTAATTGCTTTGTTTATTTTCTTATTACTGAAAATCAAGGCTTCTTTATTGCTTCTAGAAAACAGTCTGTTATCAGAAATGAGAGCTGCAAGTATTTTCTCTTGGTATGGTAAATGCTTTGTCTTTTCATTCTCTTAACAGTCTCATTCAAAGAGCAATGTTCTTAATTTTGATGAGATTCAATTGATTATTTTATTATTTTTTGCTTTTACTTTTGCATTTTGTGTTTGTCTAAGAAAGTTTTACTTAAGTCACAAGGATTTCTCCTAGATTTTCTTCTAGCAGTTTAATATTTTTAAGTTTCATATTTATTTCTATAGGCAAGTTCAATTTTACATATCATACACATACATAGTCAGTTCTGACAGCACCATTTGTTGACAAATGATTTTTCTCTATTGAAATGTCTGTGCACCTTTGAAAAATTAATTGACAACAAATGTATGGATTTATTTTTGGACTCTTGTGTTCCATTGATCTACTTGTGTATAAGTATGCCAATTTCACCCTTTCTTGAAAACAATAGCTCTATAAATAAGCCTCGAGATGAGGTAGTGTGAGTCCTGCTTTGTTTTTCCTTTTTGAAGTTGTTTTGGCTATTCTAGGTCTTTTGCATTGCTGTTTGGATTATAGAAACAGTTTTCCAATTTCTACAAAAAAATCCTGCTGTGAATTTGATTTGGATTGCACTAAACTTATATGTCAACTTGGGAAGAACTGAAATAATAACAATATTGAATTTTCAGATCCATAGCTATGATATCTCTCTCAAATTATTTAAGTTTTCTTATACTTCTCTCAAATTGTTTAATAGTTTTGGCTTGCAAGCCTTACCCATTATTCGTCCGTTTTACTTCTAAGTATTTCAAGATTTTAGATGCTGTTTTAACTGCTATTTTTTAAATTTTCAATTTCTGTTTTTTTCATTGCTTATATATAGAAATTCAGTTGATTTTTTTTACATGTATCTTGTAGTCTGTTTGTTCAATTCTTGTGTTACTTCTAGCAGCTTTCTTATAGATTCTATAGGAATGCTCATGTCATCTGTGAATAGAGTTTTACTTCTTCCTTTACAATTTGGCTTCCTCTTCTTTCCTTTTTTTTAAATCTCATTTTGCTGATTAGGGCTCCACTATAATGTTGAATGGACAGAGGATCCAGGTGGGCTACAGTTTATGGGGTCACAAAGAGTCGGACACGACTTAGTGGCTAAATAGCAACAACAAAGTAAATACTGGTAAATTCTTGCCGTGGAATTCTAAGCAGCCCTTAAAAACAATGAGTCCATTCCATATGTAACGCTATAGCTAAGAAACCTTGTCAAGTGAAAAAAAAAAGTGCCATTGTGTATCGCTCGCTGCCATTTGTAAAACACAAGAGAATATGCATCACATATATTTCTCTGTTAAAGATTATCTCCAGAAGAGTCCAGAAGAAAATAGGGAATAGCTGTTAGGTCTGGGGAGGCGATCCAGGTGACTGAAGGATTTTAGCCAGAGATTAATTTATCAGAGAACATTTGTCTGCTTCTCTTGAATTTTGTTTCAAGTGAATGCACTGTTGAAGTAAAACAAAAAAGAGAAGAATTTAATAGGCTACACGGTAATGCTCACATTAGGCTAACTAAATCATATTGTTCCTCCTCTGTTGTATATTCCAGTAGATTAGAAAATCATGTGTACAAGCTGCCTCGATATTTTATTGATTTGTTTTTAGTAGAAATGATCATCTCATGCTCGACCTGGGATGTGTAATTTAACATTTACTCTGCAAAGGGCACTGAGGCCTCTTATTCCTTCCTGTGACTCCGTGAACCTCATCAAAGCTCCAGTGAGTGGGTTTTGGAAACCAGCACTTTGCGTAGTTTTCCTTAGGACAGTCCTCCACCCCTAAATGCAATTTAACCATAATCAACAAAAGATTAAAAAAAAATACTAAACACGCATACTGCAATGTAAGGCCAATTAAAATCTCAGAGTATGTCTATAGTCTTTCAGTCTTCATCCACAGAGTATTCCTGTGAGACACTGTACTGTCCCCATTTGGGACTGGAATGAATGTGACTCTCAGAAGGTGTCCCCTGAGCTGAAACACAAACCCAGGAGGAGCCCTGTTTGTGGGGGACATCATAAAGCCGCCTCCCTCAGAACAAGAGGGAGATTGATTTCTGCGGTGACAAAGTGTAAACAGAATTCTTTGCTCCCCTGAGAGAAGCCCCCCAAAGGAAGTAATTCATGGAAAAGGTAATTACCAATTAAATAGTAAACGTGCTACTTGGCCTGTAAGAAGAATTAAAACATATTTACACTTCAAAAAGAAGCAATTAGTGATAGTTGATTCACTAAGGAAAGTGCCAGACCAGGACAGAGGAAAGTGTGTAAATAGATAAAGACAGAGAGATTTATTATTAAATTAAAGCCCCTTAATTACCGCAAATGTTAAATATGCAGTTTTCTGACATTTAAATGATGCTTTTCACCCAAATGAAAATGAATTGTCCACCTCGGATTCCCACTTCCTAGGCAGGATGTAAATGCCAGTCCTAAATTAAAGTTAACTAGTTTCTGCTATACATTAAAAAAATTTAATTAGAATCAATAAATCATTTTTTCTTTTTAAATTTTGAAGTCGAAGTGTTTTACTCCGAACATTCAGCCGGCTCTCCAGAAGGAAGGAAATGGTCAGAGTCCCGGGGGTTTGGGTACAAGGAAGGCCTCTGCCTCAAGGCCCTGTCTATGACCTGCCGGGAGATGGGGTGATGAGCGCACATTTGCAGGGAAAGCCCGTGCCTTTCTAACCTGTGCCCTCCTTTGCCCTTCAGTGCCCCCGAGTGATAAAAGGTGTGTGTTCTGAATTAGATGCACATTTCTATTGAGAAGGCATCCATAGGGTCACAAGAGTCAGACACAACTTAGTGACTAAACCACCGTCACTCCACTTAGGAATCACCTGCTGTGTACCACGAGTTTAACATACATTTCCTCATTTCAACCTCATAAGAGCCCTCCAAAATGTTCTCATTTTCTTTTGTCCAACTCACCCAAGATGATTGACTTTCCTGTCGAGAGGCTTAGAAACAACTGGGATTCAAGCCCCAGGTCTCTCTGCCACTCACCATACTGCCACCATTAAAACAAAGCAAAGCAAAACAAAACAGAAAAAAACAGAGAGTAATAACAGTAAACTTTAATGTTATTCATTTTATTCATGTCTTTGCAGTACACAGGATTTTTATTAATAGTTGTGGCATGTGGGATCTAGTTCCCTGACCAGGGATCAAACCCAAGCCTCCTGCAGAGGGAACATGGAGTCCTAGCCAGTAGACCACCAGGAAAGACACTACTTTTTTTTTTTTTTTTTATTTACTCAATCACAGCTTAGAGAGTATCCTTGTCATCCTAGGGTGTTCCTGGCTGTGTTGTGTCTAAATTTTTATCCTGGAATTACTGGAAGCTAGTCACTACTCTTTAAAAAAAGCCTCTTAGCTTAAATTCGACAAGGTTGCTTTCTGTTTTTTGCCACTTAGCATCCGGAAAGCATAGTTCCACTCTTCCACTTCTTGCTTCAATTGTACCCTGTCGTTACTGGACAGAAATACTTATTTCTCTCTAGGTGTTTATCAAGTGCAAGGTACTGCCCGGTATGTTAGGAGGTCATAAGCTTACTAACATGAGTCTTTTCAACTGTTCTTCTGAAAGGAGGCAGGGATCAAATCCTTTGAAAGCACTGGAGTAATCCTTGCTCCTATTTGGAACCAGTCTGTTGTTCCATGTCCAGTTCTAACTGTTGCTTCCTGACCTGCATATAGGTTTCTCAAGAGGCAAGTCAGGTGGTCTGGTATTCCCATCTCTTTCAGAATTTTCCACAGTTTATTGTGATCCACACAGTCAAAGGCTTTGGCATAGTCAAGAAAGCAGAAATAGATGTTTTTCTGGAACTCTCTTGCTTTTTCCATGATCCAGTAAATGTTGACAATTTGATCTCTGATTCCTCTGCCTTTTCTAAAACCAGCTTGAACATCTGGAAGTTCACAGTTCATGTACTGCTGAAGCCTGGCTTGGAGAATTTTGAGCGTTACTTTACTAGCGTCTGAGATGAGTACAATTGTGTGGTAGTTTGAGCATCCTTTGGCATTGCCTTTCTTTGGGATTGGAATGAAAACTGACCTTTTCCATTCCTGTGGCCACTGCTGAGTTTTCCAAACTTGCTGGCATATTGAGTGCGGCACCTTCACAGCATCATCTTTCAGGATTTGAAAGAGCTCAACTGGAATTCCATCACCTCCACTAGCTTTGTTCCTAGTGATGCTTTCTAAGGCCCACTTGACTTCACATTCCAGGATGTCTGGCTCTAGGTGAGTGATCACACCATCGTGATTATCTTGGTCATGGAGATCTTTCTTTGTACAGTTCTTCTGTGTATTCTTACTACCTCTTCTTAATATCTTCTGCTTCTGTTAGGTCCATAACGTTTCTGGTTCCAAATAGGAAAAGGAGTACGTCAAGGCTGTATATTGTCACCCTGCTTATTTAACTTCTATGCAGAGTACATCATGAGAAATGCTGGGCTGGAAGAAGCACAAGCTGGAATCAAGATTGCCAGGAGAAATATCAATCACCTCTGATATGCAGATGACACCACCCTTATGGCAGAAAGTGAAGAGCAACTAAAAAGCCTCTTGATGAAGGTGAAAGAGGAGAGTGAAAAAGTAGGCTTAAAGCTCAACATTCAGAAAACAAACATCATGGCATCTGCTCCCATCACTTCATGGAAAATAGATGGGCAAACAGTGGAAACAGTGTGAGACTTTATTTTGGGGGGCTCCAAAATCACTGCAGATGGTGATTGCAGCCATGAAATTAAAAGACACTTACTCCTTGGAAGAAAAGTTATGACCAACCTAGATAGCATATTCAAAAGCAGAGATATTACTTTGCCAACAAAGGTCTGTCTAGTCAAGGCTATGGTTTTTCCAGTGGTCATGTATGCATGTGAGAGTTGGACTGTGAATTAAACTGAGCGCTGAAGAATTGATGCTTTTGAACTATGGTGTTGGAGAAGACTCTTGAAAGTCCCTTGGACTGCAAGGAGATCCAACCAGTCCATCCTAAAAGAGATCGGTCCTGGGTGTTCATTGGAAGGACTGATGCTGAAGCTGAAACGCCAGTACTTTGGCCACCTCATGTGAAGAGTTGACTCATTGGAAAAGACCCTGATTCTGGGAGGGATTGGGGGCAGGAGGAGAATGGGACGACACAGGATGAGATGGCTGGATGGCATCATCGACTCGATGGATCTGAGTTTGAGTGAACTCCGGGAGTTGGTGATGGACAGGGAGGCCTGGCGTGCTGCAATTCATGGGGTCGCAGAGTCAGACACGACTGAGCGACTGAACTGAACTGAACTGAATCCTTGTTCAGCAGGTTTTCTTTTTTTACAGGACTTCACAGAGCCTTTATATGCCAATGTGCCCTGGCAATCTTAAAGATATAATATGTATCAATTCAGAACGTATATAATATGGAAACTTTTTTTTTCTTTCCTTGAGGATTCTCTTTTGTGAATAATGTCTAATGAAACATAATAGGGACTGCTGTGATAACAATAGAAACTATGAAGGAAGAAATAATTTGAGAAAGTTTGAGAAAGGCAGTAGAATTTTAAACAGGCAAATTTAAAGTTTGAGAAAGGGCAAAAGGCAGAAGGCAGGGGGGAAGGAGCTGGCTTCTGAGAAGGCAGATCAGTAAAGTAGAAGTTTTTAAAAAATCTTTCCTTCTAATTGCTGTCACAGGCAACATGTAGCAAAAATTCCCCTGAAATTTGGGGTGTTCTTAAATCACAGCATATTGGTGTCTCAATATGCCTCCTTTTTAATACAATATTTCAATAAAACAGAAACATAAGGGCTGTGAGCACAGACTAGAGTCCAATGTGAAAATCGTCTTGTCTCCTGGGTTTACACGCAGAAGGTCTATAAGGTGGTGGTCATCATCAGAAGCAAAATCACAAATCCTACACATGGACCATCCACCAACTGAAATGTCTCAGGAACTCTTCTGATCTGTCTACATCAAGGAAGAGATAAACATCTGGAAAAGACTGAAAAGAAGGTAATTAGAATTGTCTAGAGCACAGAACAACTTTATATGAGGCATGAATGAAAAAAAAAGTATTTAGAAGAGAAAGTTAAAAGAAGACTGATGTTTATATCAATAATAATACAGTACATGTTATATGTTGGCCTTATGCTAAAATAAAATCTTAAAGATATAGATTGTGAAACAACAGTTTTCACATTAAATCCTGGAATAGGAAATTTCTCTTCTTGGATCATTTCTTCAAGCTTGGAGAAATTGTTTTAAGGAAAATAAAAAGAAACTCTTACATGCCAAACCCAATCTATACACTAAAAAATTTTTTTTCCTAAAGGATTTGTCAAAATGTTTCCATGGTATATTTGTTGTTCAGTCGCTAAGTCATGTCTGATTCTTTGTGAACCCATGGACAGCAGCACGCCAGGCTTCCCTGTTCTTCACTATCTCCTGGAGTTTGCTTAAACTCATGTCCATTGAATCTGTGATGCCATCTAACCATCTCATCTTCTGCAACCCCCTTCTCTTGCCCTCACTCTTTCCCAGCATCAGGATCTCTTCCAGTGAGTTGGCTCTTTGCATCACGTGGCCAAAGTATTGGAGCTTCAGCTTCAGTATCAGTCCTTCCAATGAATATAAAGCATTGATTTCCTTTAGGATTGACTGGTTTGATCTCCTTGTTTCCAAGGGACTCTCAAAAGTCTTCTCCAACACCATGGTTCAAAAAACTCTTCATAGGTCTCAAAAAAAAAAAAAAAGATTTCATGATTCTCTCTTTTAGCATTCTTTTTCAGTGACTTAGATATGCTAGAGCAATCTGACTTTTATAAGAATATACAGTATTTTGCAATCACACAGTGTCGTTCTGAGACCATATCATCTTGTATAAATGTTGATTCAAGGAATATATTTTGGAAAATGTTCTTAGGGATGAAAAATGCATAATAGCTCAAAGGATGATTTAGTGAAGTTTTTATAGATCATTAGCTTGTGAGTCTGATGACCTAAAGGAAAACTATCTTTGATTTTCAGTTAGTTTTGAAATATTACCAACGTATTAGCTATTAGGTAGATATTTAGACCCTTCTAAGTATTACTGAAGGGCTTCCCAGGTGGCGCTAGTGGTAAAGAACCTGCCTGCCAGTGCTGGAGATGCAGAAGATGTGGGTTTGATCCCTGGGTCAGGAAGATGCCCTGGAGGAGGGCATGGCAGCCCACTCCCATATTCTTGCCTGGAGAATTCCATGGACAGAGGTACCTGGTGGGCTACAGTCCATAGGGTTGTAAAGAGTTGGACACGACTAAAGCGACTTAGCACAGCATAGCACAGGTGAAATCCATGGAATCCATGGAAAAAATACCTTTTAAAAATGTTAACAGCTCACCTAGTGTCTTTATAGACCCTCTGTCATGGAATTATCTTCACAACAGTGTTTTCAAGTAGATATTAGTAAACTGTGATTCCGAGATGGCCAGTTATTTTCTCAAGATCGCACAGCTTGTCCGTGGAAAAGCCAGAACCGAGTTCCGAGACTTCTGATCGCACATTTTGTTTTCCTTCCCATTACAGTCCTTCTTCACAAGACTAAAGAAGATAACATATAACATATAGGCTAGTTCAAAACTTGTCCTGAACTTCTTTTTATTGCAGTCCTTTGATGGATATAGGGAAGCCCAAACCTTCCTGCGCTCTGTTTGGTTACCTCTGAAGTCTTGCCTTATGTGTAATATAGAATTTCACTCTTCTCTCTTTCTCAAGGAAAATCATAGAATTTGAACAATAATTGATCATCAGTAGAGTGTTCGGGGTATCAATAGGTTCATGGGAGGAAACAAAGATCTTCCTCCTTTGACTGGGTTTAAAAAAAAAACCAAAATGACTTTTATAAAGCAATTTTTTCCTGTTAACTTTTAAAAACTCATATGTACTTTCAAGAAAATTTAATCCATATGTTTTCAAATCATTTGCACTTAATTCATCACATGTTTGGTAAGAGCTATTTGATTTCCTAGAAGTGTAGGGACACTTGTTTATAGGATTTTAAAGCCCTTCTTTCCTTGAAGTCTGATCTTGCAAGGTTTTCCAGTGAACTAAGCCACAAATAACTCAAACTCAGGATCCCTGATCTTAGGTTTCCAAGTAGCATCTCCCAGATGGTCCTTGATTTTATTTATTTATTTAGGCTTCACTCTGGAGCATGTCACTCTTAGTTCCCCAACCAAGGATCAAACTCACACTCCCTGCTGTGGAAGCACAGAGTCTTAACTGCTGGACCATCAGTAAGTCCCCCAGATGGTCCTTTAAAGGTCAGTCTTTCTTTGGCTTCCACGCCATCATGCACTGTCAAAACGTTGGATTCTATCTCTACTCTTACACTTGTTGTCTTCTTTGCTGTGGACCCAGATAATCTCTGTTGAGGCTAGACTTCCTTAACTTTGCAGAGGTAACCACAAACATCTTGCTCTTGAAATCAGTTCCCAAATTCTTTGACATTCTCTCCAATGTTGCTTCCAAAGTACACTGAAAAAAGCCACCCGTGTTCTTAGCCAACTTGATTAGCCCTTGATGCATCAGTTGCTTCTATGCCTCTCATCTTGCTTTTTATTTATTTATTTTTAAAGGAAGGATAATTACTTTACTGCATTGATTTCTACCAAACATCAACATGATCATTCTTGCTTTTGAGCCTACAATAAAGCAACCAAAAAGGAGGAAAGAAAAAGGAAACCATGAGATTTTGCTGCTTAACAAAAAAATGGCAATTGGGTTTCTTGTCAGAGAATTTAAGTTTGAGTCTTTCATAACAAGGGTGTTCAGAAGGTCTTGGTCAAGATGCCTCAGGGTATAGGAGTATTAACAATTGTATTAAAACTGCTCTGATTTTAAGTTGAGTTGCTGGCATAGTAAGCTAATGGTTAGTAAGGCCATTTTTATAAGCCCTTTTGCCAAAATTCTTTAGACAACTCTTTAAGATTACAATGACCATTAGTCAATATTAGCATGATTTAATGTTATTATTAGTAAAAGCTAATATTTATTTGCTCTATGCTAGAAAGTGTCAAATCTCATTTTGTCCTCCTAGTTACCTAATGATGTAGATATTATTATCATGTGCCCAGAGATTCTACCAGAATGCCCAGAGCTGCCTAAAAATACCATCTTGCCTAAAAATTCCATCTTCATTAAGGAACAAAGGACTTTTGGTAAGAGACCGATTCCCAAGCTTAGAAGTTATTTCTTCAAGGCAATAACTTTAAATAATTCTAAAGAAGTTACTGTAAAGTTTTTGGGAGGGTCTACCTTGAAGCAGTATTGATAGATTTCTCAAGATATTTATAGGGGATCAAGAAAATATGCAATAAGAAGGCAAATAGGCTGGAATTAGAACTTTCGTTCTAAGAAAAAAAAAAAAGGATGAAGTAGCTTGAATAGGTAAACAATGTGTTCTCCGGGTAGCTTTGGCATAGTATTATTCATTCATCCACTATTTGTGATCAGTTCAACCCCTCTGAATTCCTCCTCCTTTTCCCCAACACATTCTATATGCTGAGGAAGGTGAGATCTGGGAGGAGCTGAGCTGCGGAAACAATAGAAGGAGTTCTTTTTAGAGGCTGTGGGGAAAGCAAGGCGGTAAGAGATGAGAAATTGGTTGAGAAAACCAAACTTGGTGAGATGACCAACAAATGTCTAATCAGCAATAAGAATTTGACATTCAGGTAGTGTTTGGTGTGAATCTTCTTCCCACTTCGACATGAGACGTTGACTAAAAACATTTTGTCCAATGTGTCATGGAATTAGAGCTTCAAAGTGCACTCATGAGCTAAATTCCGATTCAAATTAGGTGCCAGGTAAAAAAGAGGTTGCTCAAACTGGGCCCAACACACAGGAATTACAAGTGTTTTCAACATATTTATCAAATGCTTACTCTACACAATGGTCTGGGATAGATATTAGGGATACTGTATAAATAAGATGTTTCTGTCCCCAAGAAATTTAGTCATAAATAGACAAAAACTGCGTGCGAAGAGTTAGAATTAGAATTAGAATTAGTTAGAAAGTAGGTTAGAATTAGAAAAAGAGTTAGAATTGTAGGGTGCTTGGGAGTATCTGTGCAGGATGCTATTCCCACGGTGACAGAGACAGGAAATGTGAAGTTGGAAGGCGGGACACTGAAAGGGACTCTGAATTCCTTTACTGGAAGGCTCTCTGAAAACTAAGAGGTTGCTGATGAATTTGGAGGCTTGTGGAGACTGGTGCTTTCACATTTCCATTGTGGAGAACAATTAAGGATAGTATGAGAATTGCTGTCAGTCCCAACAGAAGGCCAGCGGATATGTGGTAGAAGCCTGCAGCTCTTTCTGACGTTTTTAGCAGCCTTTAGTGACTGCAGAATAGATTTTCAAAATGTGTCCCTCCCTTTGTTGGTGAAAGTGCTTTGAATAGACAAGCATTTTTCATGTGCCGAGAAAGGCTATGGGGGTGGATTAGGCCGTGAGTTTGGGGTGGGAAAGGCTGGTGTGTTTTCTTATGGACTGCAGGTAAGTTTATTATTCCAGGGCCTTCCCTGGTGGTCCAGTGGTTCAGACTTCGTCTTCCAATGAAGAAGGTGCTGGTTTGAATCTTGACTGGGGAGCTAGGATCCCATAAGCCTCTGGGCCAAAACATGAAACATAAAGGAAACAATACTGTAACAAATTCAATAAAGACTTTAAAATTGGTCCACATTAAAAAAAAAAAAAAAAGAGTCCTGAAAGCCAACTCATCTTTCCCTTGGTCTGTAACCTAACACAATAAAAATCTCATGATTCCACACTGACCAGAAGCAAAGCATGTGCTCTTAGGGCTCACAAGGATTGTCATCACTCCCTGCCTTGGTCAGCCATGACAGATTACCGTAGACTGGGTGGCTTAAGCAACAAAGGTTTACTTCTCACAGTTCTGGGGTCTGGGCAGAACAAATCAGTGTCTGATGAGGGCCCACTTCCTGGAACGTAGGCGGCTGTCTTCTCCTTGCGTCCTCATGTGGCAGAGAGTAGAGAAGTAGGCTGTCCCAGCACTCTTACAAGGGCACTAGTCCCACTAATCCCATGAGCTTCCCTGGTGGTTCAGTGGTAAAGGGTCTGCCTGTCAATGCAGAGACTCAGGTTCAATCCCTGGGTTGGGAAGACCCCCCTGGAGAAGGAACAGCAACCCACTCCAGTATACTTGCCTGGAAAATTCCATAGACAGAGGAGCCTGGTGGGCTACAGTCCATAGGGACATGACTCAGCAACTGAACAACAGCACACAATCCCATTTACGAGGGTTCCAGCCTCAGGACCTCATCTACTTCTAATCACCTTCCAAAGACCCCCATCTCTTACACTGGGAGAGGGGGGCGTATCAACAGATGAAGTTTGAGGGCAACAAACATTCAGTCCATAACATTCCACTGACTCTCTGTTGGGGATGAATGAGGCCAGCCCACAAACCCTGTGTGAAGGGTTCAGCAGACCATCCATCTGAACTGGAAACACAACTATATCATCGTTTTTTCCTTTTTTGGTTACACTCAATCTCAGAAGGCCGCTAGGCAGGGCAGCTCTGTGAAAACGAGTCTTTTCAATTGTGCAGGCCTGTGATTCGCCCTGCTTGTCTGGCTGTGGCTATGGTCACGGCCAAAACGACATCAGCACCACATTGCCCCTGATTCCCCAAGCCTGAAAAAGAGACAAAACATTCTATAATTGGGGATTGCTTTGCATGAGTTTTAATTTGATTAGTAACATCCCATAAGGCTAACCTGGTATATGGAAATTATGGACAATTAAAGCTGTGATCAATTAGGTCTAAATTGTTAGTCCATTGAGAGGCAGTAACAAGAAGCAACAGTTAGAACTGGACATGGAACAACAGACTGGTTCCAAATAGGAAAAGGAGTACATCAAGGCTGTATATTGTCACCCTGCTTATTTAACTTCTATGCAGAGTACATCATGAGAAACGCTGGGCTGGAAGAAACACAAGCTGGAATCAAGAGTGCCGGGAGAAATATCAATAACCTCAGATATGCAGATGACACCACCCTTATGGCAGAAAGTGAAGAGGAGCTAAAAAGCCTCTTGATGAAAGTGAAAGAGGAGAGTGAAAAAGTTGGCTTAAAGCTCAACATTCAGAAAACGAAGATCATGGCATCCGGTCCCATCACTTCATGGGAAATAGATGGGGAAACAGTGGAAACAGTGTCAGACTTTATTTTTTGGGGCTCCAAAATCACTGCAGATGGTGACTGCAGCCATGAAATTAAAAGACGCTTACTCCTTGGAAGAGGAGAGCATATTGAAAAGCAGAGACATTACTTTGCCAACAAAGGTCCATCTAGTCAAGGCTATGGTTTTTCCAGTAGTCATGTATGGATGTGAGAGTTGGACTGTGAAGAAGGCTGAGCACCGAAGAATTGATGCTTTTGAACTGTGGTGTTGGAGAAGACTCTTGAGAGTCCCTTGGACTGCAAGGAGATCCAACCAGTCCATTCTGAAGGAGATCAACCCTGGGATTTCTTTGGAAGGAATGATGCTAAAGCTGAAGCTCCAGTTCTTTGGCCACCTCATGAGAAGAGTTGACTCACTGGAAAAGACTCTGATGCTGGGAGGGATTGGGGGCAGGAGGAGAAGGGGACGACCGAGGATGAGATGGCTGGATGGCATCACGGACTCGATGGACGTGAGTCTGAATGAACTCCGGGAGATGGTGATGAACAAGGAGGCCTGGCGTGCTGCGATTCATGGGGTCGCAAAGAGTTGGACACGACTGAGTGACTGAACTGAACTGAACTGAACTGAACAAGAACTCTTGATTTTCAAAATCTTTTCCCCTAATCCTTTTGCCCTAGCAGTTCTCATAATGACAGATGAAAACTCCTCTGTTACTCCTGTGTTATGCCAGGAGTTTAGATAAATCCATTCATTTTTATTATTTAGGAGCATGCAACCAGATCGTCTAGGTATAAGTAATGTATAAAAAAGTCTTTGCAAATGCAACACACTTCCTTTTTATCACCATCGTAAAAACAATAAAAATAATCATCCAAATGGCTTTAGCAATCCAGAATATGCAGACCATGTGTACAGTACAAGGACCTACCATCTCTGGATAAATTAAGTACAAATGTCCTCAGATTAGTTTATAAAAGCTTCAGAGCAGTGTCTTCAAAGGACACTTGAATTTTAAAGATATGAAGTGAGACATAGCATTGTAGAAAAATCCTGACTTCAAAACTATAGCCGTTTTCTTTTTTAGTAATAAACTGAGGAAAAAAATATATCCACTGGAGGAATTTTCAGAAACATAGTTCAGTGGGTCTCTGTCTGGGGCCTTGTGTCTCCACCCAGGTCAGAAAGTGCCTGTTTCTTATTTCCTGGTGAACTGTTCCCAAGCCTTCAAGGCCCAGGTCATATGCCACCTCTCCAAGAAGCAGTCTGTATTCATTCCAGAAAATGTACCTCTGAACTCCCATAGGCATTTCTTCACTGGGCCCCTTACGGTTATCTTGTGATTTTCTTCCTTGTCTTCATTGCCTTGCCCTTCACATTGTAGACTGTTCTCTGCATCCCATGGTGTTTGGCATATGATCTTGAACCCAGAAGCCACAGATAAGCTTTTGCTGAATTTATCAATGACCTACTAAATTCTTGTTACAAATGTACTCTCATGGCCTTGAGGAGATGATATATACTCTCTTTTTATTTTTTCCCCCATTACTGAGAAAGGTCTAAAACTGAGTTTTATTGAGATTTAAGCTTATGACCCTCATACATCAGCCAAAACAAAAATCTGGTTGCTCACTTAAAAGAATTCTTGCAGGGAAAAATCCATGTGACACACTGACAGAGATGCTCTCTCAGCTCACATTAAGAGTAGATATTCGGGAACTTCCCTGGTGGTCTAGTGGTTTAGACTCCACGATAGGGGGCCCAGGTTCAATCCTTGGTCAGGGAACTTGATCCTGCATGCCATAAGTAGTAAAAGATTCCAGGCAATAGTTTATAGCTGATTATACAACCTACAGGAGAATGTTTGCTTTTTAATGGCAACTGTCCCCCAGATAAAGCAGTTAGAAAGGCATTGAAAGTGATGGAAAAGAGAGATGTCCGGCTGTAGCTATGGTCATGGCCAAAATGACTGTTTTCCAGATTTAAGACTTTCTTGCTGTTTAATAGTGAATACTCAGTGAGTATTAAAAATAATCATTTGAATTGCTGGAAGGGGTCATGAACAAAAGAGGCAAAGGTAATAGCCTCAGATGAGGTTCAGTTCAGTTCAGTTCCATTCAGTTCAATTCAGTCACTCAGTTGTGTCCAACTCTTTGAGACTCCATGGACTGCAGCACACCAGGCCTCCCTGTCTGCCACCAACTCCCGGAGCTTACTCAAACTCATGTTCTTCTCATCAGTGATGCCATCCAACCATCTCATCCTCTGTCATCCCCTTCTCCTCCTGCCTTCAATCTTTCCCAGCATCAGGGTCTTTTCCAGTGAGTCAGCTCTTCCCATCAGGTGGCCAAAGTATTGGAGTTTCAGCTTCAACATCAGTCCTTCTGATGAACATCCAGGACTGATCTCCTTTAGGATGGACTGGTTGGATCTCCTTGCAGTCCAAGGGACTCTCAAGAGTCTTCTCCAACACCACAGTTCAAAAGCATCAATTCTTTGGCGCTCAGCTTTCTTTATGGTCCAACTCTTACATCCATAGATGACTACTGGAAAAACCATATCTTTGACTAGATGGACCTTTGTGTATAGGAGATTAGGATTTTAATCCCACTGCTATTCCTTTGACATTTTTGTTTATTGCAGCCATACCTTGTTTTGTTGTGCTTCATTTTATTGTGCTTTGAAGATATTGCTTTTTTTTTAAACAAATTGTAAGTTTGTTACAATCCTGCATTGAGCAAGTCTAAATATCCCTTGGAGAAAGAAATGGCAACCCACTCCAGTATTCTTGCCTAGAGAATTCCATGGATAGAGGAGCCTGGCAGGCTACAGTCTATGGGGTCAAAAAGAGTTGGACACAACTGAAGTGATTTAGCAGGCATTATTGTGCTCTGAAGACACTGCTTGTGTTTTGTTTGTTTGTTTTTTGACAGATTGAAGGTTTGTGGCAATTCTGCATTGAGCAAGTCTATCAGTGCCATTTCTCCAACAGCAGTTGCTCACTTTGTGTTTTGGTAATTCTCACAAAATTTTCAAGCTTTCTCATTGTTATTGTATTTATTGTGGTGATCTTTGATCAGTGACTTTTGACTTTAGGACTAGGACTTGCTGAAGACTCAAATGACCATTATCATTTTTAGCAATAAAGTATTTTTTCATTAGATATGTAGGTTGATTAATTTATTAGACTAATGCTATTGCACAGTATAGTGTAAGCATAAGCTTTATATTCACTGGGAAGCCAAACATTTTTGTATGATTGACTTTATTATGATATTCCCTTCACTGCAGTGGTCTAGAAATGAACCTATAGTATCTCTCAGGTGTGCCTGTATCTTTGTAAAATAACATTCCCTTGTTTTGTCTGACACATTTATAGAAATCTAAGGGTTGACTTTCATTGCAGTACAGTACAAAAGGTATATAGGAAGTGACCTTGGTGAGCCCAGGCAATAAAAGTCAAAGGCAAGGAGCAGAGATTCAGATGGAAAGATGGCCCAGTGGAGATAAAAGCAGAAAGCTGTGGAGGGCATTAAATGAGGGCTGCATGACATCCCTGGCTTGGCCGTATCACTTTGCTGGTATTTCTTCACTTTAGATGCTATTTCTATAATTCTTAACATCTAAAGCTCAAGGAAAGAAAGAGTTAAGATTAAGGTAGTGAGAAGTTATGAGTGACTTGAGTTGGCAAGTGCCTTAGTAATTGTACAGGGGTCAATGAGCTTGTTTTGCAGAGGGGCAGATGGTAAATAATTCTGACTTTGCAGGCCCTATGAGGTCCATTATAATTACTCATCTCTGCCATTTTAGCATGAATGCCTGTGAGTGTGTATAGTAAGTTGCTTCAGTCATGTCCAACTCTTTTGCTTCCCCATGGACTGTAGCCCATCAAGCTCCTCTGTTCATGGGGTTTTCCAGGCAGGAATACTGGAGTGGGTTGCCATGCCCTTCTCCAGGGGGATCCTCCTGACCCAGAGACTGAACTCACATCTCTTATGTCTCCTGCATTGGCAAGTGGATCCCTTACCCCTGGTGCCACCTGCAAAGCCCAACATCAGAGCAGCTGTAGGCCATGTATGAATGAACAGGGCCGGCTGTGTCCCAGGGAAATTTTATTTGTGGCACAGATGTTTGAATTCCTTATAATTTTTGCATGTCACAACATACTCTTCTTTTGATTGTTTATCAATAACCTTGAAATGAAAACTTTTTTTTTTTTTAGCTTGTATAGAAGCAAGCGGGAGTCTGGATTTGCCCACGCTGTAGTTTGACAACACCTGGTCTTATCCAACCTCCTCATTTACAGATACAAAATGGAGGCCCAGAGAGGCAGTGGCCTGCTGGGGATCACACAGCAAGTTGTGATGGCTATTTTCTTTTCCTGAGCAGACTTGTTCTATTCAAGAAAGGACAAAAGAGAGGCATCATTCAGAGAGAATAACTCTAGATGTTGGGTTGTTGGAAATATAAAATGTTGGGTTGCAGAACTAATTGTATATTCTGGGATGTATTTGTGATTGTGGACATTCCAAAGACCAGTTAGGCATTAATCTGATGGGGTAAATATTCATATTTGTGAAAATACTGTTACCTGCCCCTCACTAGAAACCTCACCAAGACAGCAACATTGAGGCCATGCAGACCTTTTAGCAGAAAAAGAAAGATTAAAAAAAAAAAATGGTGCCAAGAACATGCAAAATGTGATTCTGCCACTGAGCAAAATCCTAAATCCCCCCCCCCAAAATAAGATTTTATAAATTATCAAAAGGTTTTATGTTACTTATGTAAATTTTATTTTATGTAATAAAATTTTATTTATGTAAATCCCTTCAAATATTAACTTCTGCCTGAGTAGAAGTTAATATTGTTAAATGTCTTCTCTAAACATGAGTTTAGAGAACTTATTGTCACTCATCTCTCTAGATGGGTTATACTTCTAATTCCTAATCTTTTTGGAGAAATGAGAGGTGAATGACTGCCCCACAGTGTGTGGCCAGGTGATATTTTGGTATCTGACATTGGATTTAAGATTTCTTTAACGATTCCTTCTAGCGACTTTCCTGGCGGTCCAGTGGTTAAGACTTCACCTTCCAATGCAGGGGGCGAGAGTTCAATCCCTCTTTGGGGAGCTAAGATCTTTCATGCCTCATGGCCAAAAAACTGAAACAT
This sequence comes from Oryx dammah, assembly GCF_014754425.2. Lineage (NCBI taxonomy): Eukaryota > Metazoa > Chordata > Mammalia > Artiodactyla > Bovidae > Oryx > Oryx dammah. The sequence goes on along the minus strand of NW_024070206.1, from coordinate 6,654,882 downwards.
AAAACAGAAGCAATATTCTAACAAATTCAATAAAGACTTTAAAAAATGGTGTACTTAAAAAAAAATCTTAAAAAAAAATGAAAGATTCTATATTCAACTGTTTCTGATTAGAAGGACAGCTGCTCCTCCGGGGCATGCTGAAGTTACACACTGTATGTGTGATCGTGTCTTTGAATGCCAGCCTCCTGGCCAAGGGCACACAGTGCTGTTACTACCATTCTACAGATGAGGAAATTCAAGTTCAAGCAGGTGAAGTAGATCCATAGTTAATGAACACGAGACTTGGGATAGAACTCAGGCAAAGAGGACGTTGAACTCCCACACAGGGCACAAAAAGTTAATGTTGTAGCTCTCTGATGGCCCTGAATTTCATTAATTTGGTGTTAATATTTCCAGTGTGAAACATTTTAATGAAGTGTTTATTCAATGAGAGGAGGAGGAGGGTGGGGCCTCACTGTTTCATCCCCAACATCAACAGAATCAGAATTTCTCTACCACTTAATGACTTGTGGGGCATCCCACACTGCTGGGTTATACAGATGTCTCTGTGTAAGAAAATCCAATTCAAGGAAATCAAAATGTTTCCTTTTGGAAATAATTATTTGCACCTCAAAAGGATGCTTAACAAAAGATTTATATTCAGTTTTCCTCTAAATAGTGAGTTAAGTATATTTATAATATGATTTCATCTATAAAAGGTTTGATTGACATAATTTCCAAGTAGATCAGTTCATTGATGGTTAAGACATAAGCTACATATATATTCCATAGCTGAATGAAACCAAATCAAAGAGCAATAAGGAAGAAATTAGAAAATTTGAGAATCCTTTAAAGGGAGTCTTCCTCCCAGGGCAGGAATACACCCTTTATAGCAGACGAAGTACAGAGACCGGCCTTTGCTGGAACAAGACTTATCATAGGAAAACCAAATCTTTGATCTTTAGAAATATCCATTTTATATTGTGGGAAATTTTGTTTTTCATTCTTTTTGTTTGGCTGCGTGATATGCCAGATCTAAGTTCCCAGGCCAGGGATCAAACCCATGCCCCTGCAGTGGAAGCACAGAGTCTTAACCACTGGACTACCAAGAAGTCCCCAAATTTGCTTTTCCGATACCTCCACCTCATTCTTTATTCTGCTCTTGGGATTCCCTTGTGGCTAAGCTGGTAAAGACTCTGCCTGCAATGTGGGAGACCTGGGTTCCATCCCTGGGTTGGGAAGATCCCCTGGAGAAGGGAAAGGCTACCTACTCCAGTATTCTGACCTAGAGAATTCCATGGACTGTATAGTCCATGGGGTCACAGAGAGTTGGACACGACTGAGTGACTTTCACAGGGAACAACCAAAAGCAGGTTGCCTCTCTCAAATTCTTCTGATAATTCCAAGAGGACAACTTAGATTCTTAAAAAAAAAAAAAACCGTATCTACTTCCTTTGTTCCTCATAAAGCACACGTTCCAAACTCCACTTTTCCTTACATGTGTCCTCTTCTGGATAATTCGATTCTGTCACTGTCCTTTCTTACATCGAGGGAACCAGCACTGAAAAAGTATATAATAAATGTGTTCCGCAGAGCACAGAGAATGATATGGACTTCTGCTTGCATTAATGAAATCTAAGAAAAGTTTTTCACATCTGAAACCTCTGCTCCCACAAAGAGGTCTCTGACTTACACTTTTGACGGTGTTGAACCAACATTTTAATCCTCGGTTCACATCTGCCAGTACTGTTTTCAATGAGCAACTGTTATGAAACATTTAATTTTAAAGCATTTTCTTTTACATTTGGTATTAATTCAAAAGAAAACAGGGGTCACAATAAATCAACTCCGTGAATGTTTACATGTACATTACAACAGAGCTATTCATGTTTCCCATACATGGACCCTTAATTCATTGAAGGGAACTAGCTTGGGGGCATTACCCACGGAAAAACCTTGGACTAAAGCAGATACCAGTGGATTGTTTCATTGTTGTGAAGTGAAGTGGAAATTCTGGTGACGAGAGTCTTCTGTTTACGTGAAACGGGTCTGTGCAAAATGTGATTTCAAGATGGCTTTTTGGTGGAAACCTGCTGTTTCCATGCCACTGGCTTATTACTCACATTTAAAAATGAACTCCATGCTAGGCAAGACATCCACATGTTCAATCACTTCAAAATGATTATGGCTGTGTTTTCATTAAAAATATTTCAATAACCATGGGAAGCTCATGAAATTCAAAACATGGAAAATGTCTGGGTGATAAACATGTCTCTGAAATTCCGATTAAGCAAGGTGACCTGGGCTTCCATGACAAATGACTTTAAAAAAAAGAAGTTAAATGATTTTAGTTCAATTTAGTAAAAGGAGGGGATGTGTTGGTCGGGGGTGAATGTAGCAATGGTATGAATCGGCGGTCAACCCATGGTGATTTCAATAGCCCCGTCTCACTGTTCAGCTGTATCTACTGCAGAGAGAAGATGTGGTACTAGCTGATCCCACGGCTCACCAACACGCATGAGCTTTCCGTGAAAACTAGGGTTCTGTGGCCACATTTCCTTACTGCGTTTGTCACTGCTGCCTCTGTACCCCGACCTGCCTCTGTAAGCCAGTGTGAGCCCCTAACATTTGGATCATGGCTCTTGAACAGGGCCCATGGAAGATGTCAGTAGTCTTATTTGACGGGTGCTTGTTCCCAGGGAGCTTAGAAACAAGGTCACACTTACCCTCAGCATGGGGCTCCAGGCAGCCAGCAACAGAACTGGTCCAGTTCTCATTCAGTCCCCTTCAGAGAACCCATTCTGCTCCCACCTTTGTTCTCCTTGAGCATAAACTTCCGAGGAATCTTGCCTCATGCTAGACGCATGCATTTCTGTCAGCTCTGGTCCAAGGGCTGGAAGACTGGATACACCTAGAGTAATGGGGGAGATGTAAAGAGACAGGGAGCAGCCAGGGAAGCCAGCAACATGACGGAGTCTTAAATAGTCCTCAGTAGCTGCCATTTTGTCCTTTTCTTTCTTTCTTTCTTTTTATAGCTGGGTATGTTATTGGCAGTGAGTTTGCTAAGGAAACCAAATAGTTGGAACAGAGAGCCCCAATCCCACTCATGAAGTCTTTTCTCTGCTTTAGTGGAGTAAGAACACCAAAGCATAGCTCATGGTTTATAGAACTATAGCCCATCAGATGCCACCATGATGGGTGTCAGCGTCCCTTATTTAGAAGGAGATCATGTTGGCTAATCTTTGTGTTTTCACCAAAGAATTTATCTTTAAGGTCAGTCATCTGTTGCAATTGTCTTTCCCTCTCTCCCTCTTCTCTCCATCCCTCCTTCCTTTCTTTCTTTCCTTATTTACTTGAGAATGTTCTCCCACTCATGAACATTTGGGAGACGTTAAGCCAATTCAGGGATGACATTTCATGAAAACTACACCTAGTAAGACAAAACATATTTTGTCCTTCTTTTGGATGCCTGAATTAGAACTAAGCAAATAAACACAGGTGGGAGGTGTCACTCATGCAACAGAAATAACCGTATACCAACATCTACCTCAATCCACAGTGGCTGTTGTTCTCTACATGGGAGAAAGCCATGGTCAGTCCTCTTTGTTGCTGTGGGCAGCATCAAATTTCTTATGGCAATACCTAACAGATATCCAGTGCTTACTTTATTATACCAGGCATATTATAGGCATTGTCTGATTTGATCTCCAGCAAAATTAAAAAGGCATAAACTTTTCAAATGTCCATTTTAGCAGTGAGGACATTGAGGCTGAGAGTGGTTGAAAAATCTTGTTCCAGAGTCACAGTTGCCAAATAGTAGGTAAGAATTTTGTTGTTGTTTTTGTTTGGCTGCTTTGGGTCTTAGTGGCAGCATGCAGACTTTTTAGTTATGACATGTGGGACCTAGTTCCCTGACCAGGGAATGACTCGAGGCCCTCTCTGCATTGGGAGCTTGGACTCTTAGTCACTGGACCACCTGGGAAGTCCCAAGAATTTAAAACCAGGTCTGACGGCTCCAGATTCAGAGTTTAGTCACAGTGCTTAAGTGCCTCCATGGAATTCGTAGGAGGAAGGAATTTCTCTTCCACCTCTGATATAAATAAGCTTTTGTCTACAAGTTCATTATTGCTACCTGTAAGAAACGAGATATGTAATGACATGACTAAATTAGTTCAAGCACATTTGACTCCAAATTAGAAGGTACAAAGCATCATTGATAAACCACCAGCTAACCACCTTAACCTCCACATTTCCTGAGTAGTTAGAAGGAAGTTACAACCTCTCTTAAATCTCTGGATGTACAGGATGATAATTTCCCAATAAACTGAATCCTGTTACTATCGGAAGATTTGAAAACTTCTAACGATTATTACCAATGCCTCTAAACAACATGGGCTGGCAACAGCCAATCAAAATCTCCCATTGGATAATGCTTGAGTTTTATTTCCAAAAGGTAACTTAGCAGAAATGGAGTAACTGTTCATTATTTTCTGTCATTTTTATATCATTTTTTGCCATGCATATTGTGCAGTAATTGCAGGAAATTAAATTTGAATCTTGTGACACAAGCATGTTGTGAATATCATAAAAAACACATATGTTCATAAATGGTAAAAAAAAGAAAGGTGATAAAAATTACATTTAGAAAACTTTTACAGTCTTTCAGAACAATGGGAAAGGGAGTGTTTGAAGGTTCTTTGTTCAGGCTGAATCTCTAGGTGGAAATGCTTTCAGGAGGCAAAGTTTTGTTTCGTGGGGCATATTTGTATTTTTGCTATTTTCTCCAAGTTTTTTACATGGTGCCCTAAGAGCAGGAAGACATTTAAAATCCTATACAAAGAACTGGCTTGAAAAGAATTCCTGGCCAGGTCCAGTAGATACAGAGCCTGCAGACAAAGCCGTTTTTCACTTGCCACGTGAAAGTAGGAATGGACAGGGAACCGTCTGACTTTTTCAGCTTCTGCTGTTGTGTCTCCTCTGCTGGGTGGTACCTGCTGCTTTCCTTGCTGCCTCTTCCTGGGTAAGGTTAATTCCTATCTAATCCTCTTAGTGATACTGTAGAAACATCCCTGAGGCTGTATGTTTACACCCTACTGTGTGGCTTGACCTAGAGTCAACCTCATCAGTTGACGTGATGGAAGAGCCAGTGACTGGCACCTGAGTGCTGATTTGGCTGCCATCATCAATACCATCTCACATCCAGCTTTCATCATGTGATTTCTCTGGGCCCATGGGTAATCCTCTGGAACAATCTCACTCTGCGATTTCCTATATTAATAATGGCAGACAATGAATTCATCCTAACACATTTGCAGAATGATAAAGCATTACCTTTTATGAATTAATGCCACCTAGGATTGGCAAGTTACATAAGTGCCTGACTCTCCTTACAAAAATTCTCTGTCTACTGTCCAAATATAGTGTATAGTCGAGCTCAGTTCCAGACTTCCCATGAAGACTTCTCTGACTACTTCAGTTGATTACTATTTCCTCTCTTTGAAGTTCTTATTGACTGAGTTGTTAATTTCAGTTTAACAGTTGAGCATCAGTTATGAGAATCTTTTGTTAAAATGTCAAATCTTTGTAAGTAGAAACTAGGTCTCTGCTGTCCTTCAGATCCTTCAGGATGCTTCAATAGTACCTGTATCTTCATCCAAAACCATCATGATCCTATTTGCCTCCCCAAGCCAGTCCTCTCCCTTACTTGCTACTGTTGCCACTGCTTCCATTGTTTCTAATACCCAGGCAACAGTCTTACAAAGTAAGTCTTGATTTCCCTCTCTCCATCACACCCATAGTTAATCAATTGCAAAGTTCTTCAGATTGGCAATTTTTTTATTTGTTTGGTCTCTAGAACCCTTTTATCAAAGGAAATATTGTATAAAATTCCAGTGTATAAAAAAAGCGGGACTTCTTTGGTGCTTCATTGGTTAAGAATCCTCCTGCCAATGCAGGGGACAGGAGTTCGACCCCTAGTCTGGGAAGATTCCACGTGTCCCAGGGCAACCAAGCCCATGCTCCACAGACTACCGCAGCCTGCATACTCTAGAGTGAACACGCTCTAGAGCCTGTGCTCTGCAGTGAGAGAAGCCACCTCAATCAGAAGCCCCTGCAGTACACTAGAGAGAGCTTGCCTGCAGCAACAGAGACCCGGTGCAGCAAAAAAATAAATAAATAAAACTGAAGGGAAAAAAAGGGAAAAGCAGCTAGTGTAAGAAGAGGCTGAACTGCCTGGTGCCTCCAACTGCAGCGCTTGAAAGAACTAGAATCTCTGAGGCTGAACACCATTTAAAGGCATGAAAAAGCAGCATGCGAGAGTAAAAAAACACTGGCATAGATCAGAGGATCTGAACTGAGCCTTGGTTTTCTTGTCTTTAAAATAGGGTATCTTCCCTGCTTACATCACAGACTTATTGTAAGGATTAAACAAGACTCTTCATATGAAAGCACATGGCAAACTGTCAAAAGCCATGTTGACTTAGGGAGCCATCACCTCTTGTGTGATCTTCAGGGTCCTATTCTCCTCGTTCTACCTACTGCCTAGCCAAACACTGCTTCATAGAGTAATCCTCCTAAAGCACATCCCTTCCACATCGTTTTATTTTTTAGAATAACATTATTTGTTAGAGGAAACCACTGCAACTTAGTAAGATGGAAAATTCTAACATACAAACTTGAAATAGGTCAATGAATGCATGTGCTCATTATCCTGCTTTAACAATAATCAATGTTTTGCCTATCTTGTTTTTACGAAAAAATTTAAAAACCTAACGAAATGTCTGAAAATAGAACAGTTGAATAAACTGGGGTCTATTGATTTGTAGTGCTATGAAGCCTTAAAAATAGTACAGATTTGTATTATAAAACAATTCATAATATATGGCATTACTGCAACTATGAAAGTTCAAAAATAAATATTCAATCTGTGTAGAAAAAAAGACAGGAAGGAAGTACAGTAAAATATTAACTAGTTTCCCTTTAGTGTTTCATATCATTTCTTGACTCAGAGATATCTAATAGTTACCACCGACTGCTAAGTTAAGATCAAGTGTTTCAATTTAGTGTTGAAGCCTTTTACAGTGAAGTCAGACTTCCCTTTCTAGTTATTAGTGGCTGTCATTCTTCCACATAAACCTGATGCTTTTGCAAAATCACCTACTGAGGCTTTTCTAAATGCATCCTCTTCTTGCTTGTCTCTCAGCTTGTGTTCTGACTGTCCACTTTGGCACCATCCCTGAAATGCAGTCAGTCTATGATTCAAGTCACATGTTTGGTCCCTCATGTCTGGTGAAGCCTTTTCTGACCCCAGTCTCTGCTTCAATCTCCTCCAGACTCCCAACAGGAAGCAGGGAAGATTCTCATGGATTCCTGAAAGGCAGAGAAATATGGTATTTAGAAGTACGGAGGATTTATGAAAATTTCTCCCAAGTATTTAATAAAGCAAACTGAAATATGTTTTTGAAAGCCACCTCTCTGTCTTTTGAAAAATAGGTAGACCTTTTAAAGATAGAGAGAAATAGGCAGACCTTTATTTGAGGGTAAGTTTTCTCAGTTTATAATTTTCTTCTTTCTACTAAGAGACTAAAATACAAGTCAGAGGATGCTATTTTGGCAAATGGGGACCTTCCTTGCTGGGTCAGGGAAGATTTTTTTTTTTTTGGCCATGCCATGCAGCATGCGGGATCTTAGTTCCCTTAGTGTGTGTGTGTGTGCTAAGTTGCTTTAGTCGTGTTTGACTCTGTGCAACCCCTTGGACTGTAGCCTGCCAAACTCCTCTGTCTGTGGGATCCTTCAGGCAAGAATACTGGAGTGGGTTGCCTGCCCTCCTCCAGGGGATTCTCCCAGATCAAACCTGAGCCTCTTCTCTCTCCTGCATTGGCGGCAGGTTCTGTACCACCAGCGCCACCTGGGAAGCCCCAGTTCTCTTTGCTGCTAAGTCGCTTCAGTCGTGTCCGACTCTGTGCAATCCCACAGATGGCAGCCCACTAGGCTCCTCTGTCCCTGGGATTCTCCAGGCAAGAACACTGGAGTGGGTTGCCATTTCTTTCTCCAATGGAGAAGTGAAAAGTGAAAGTGAAGTTGCTCAGTCGTGCCCGACTCTTAGCGACCCCATGGACTACAGCCTACCAGGCTCCTCCATCCATGGGCTTTTCCAGGCAAGAGTACTTTAGACAGGGATCAAACCTGTGCTCCCTACAGTGAAAACATAATGTCTTAAAAACTGGACTACCAGGGGACTTCCAGACCTTCTTTTCTGAAAACTTACATTCCCTGAATATGAGTATTGTTATCTTCACACCAAAAGATTTCAGTTGTTTAAAAACTGCTCATTTATCAATATATAATTTAGACTTAGAAAAGCAGGCTGAGTTGGTGAATATATTTAACAGAAAAAAAATGTCACTTTAAGGTATAAAAGAGAAAGGGACCATCTGCCATGTAGGGGTTCTCATCTGTGTTTGATGCAATAACTAAAAGAATTTGCAGAAAACTAGTGATGAGACAGAATAACTCAAGTAGGCTTTTAAAGGATCTCACTCATTTAACTACTTGATAGATAGCCTAAGTAATTTACTTAAATAAATAGACGGTGTTCATTTGAAATGATCAAAGCTTTTTGTTCATAATTATCTGCTTAAGATAGTTTTCCTTTTAAATACTTTAAATCTTTTCTTGTTGCCATCCTTTACACTGTCTACTTATCTTTTTTAAATAAGGACAGAATCAACTGAATAAAGGTAAACTTAGTCTATGATGATTTGCATGATTTCTCTTATCAATTAGAGGGTTTGGAATCAATAGCGTTTTACTCCAGTACACCTGGATGCATGATATTCCATGGAAACTCATCCATGACTTTATATTCTCCTCTATCAGTTAGACAAAGAAAATGTTATATGGATACCACACTGCCATTCTGTTGGTCACCTTGGAAACTCGATAGTGAACTGGAATGTCAAAGTCATTATTTTAGAGACGTGCTAATGACCAGAACTCTCTGTTATTCTCCATTTCCTGCCTGAAACAACCAAAAACAAAAAACAAAAACAAAAAAATAATAACAAGGTATGTGGAACAATGAACGATGATTTTCAAGACACTGGTGAACAAGCTACTAAATAAATTTAAAACAAATCAATTAAGCCTGCTCTGCAATTGCCCCCAGATTTACCGCCTTGAGGTAATTTCTAGCCTTCAGTGCAGGCAAGGGAGCCTGAGCAGAACCTAGAAGAATCCCCTGGGTGAAGAGGCAGAGCTGAGAGATTGACGGGGTCAGGAGGGCTGCATACTACAGGGCAGAGTATGACAGAAATGGAGAGCTGCACAGAGAAGAAGCTCCAGAGATTTACCCAAGGGGCCCCTCAGATAGTTAGCTGAGTGCTGACCAGACATGTACTTGAGGTAACTTTTCAGAGACGGGATAAAACTCACCTGAAATGATTAGAGATACAATTGCCTCAGAGTCACACCAACTTGAAAATATTCCCTGTTTCCATCAGCCAAATGAAGAATTCCATGATTCACAGGGTATTAGAGGGAGAGGGATCTTGCCTCACTACGAGGGAAGAAAAACAATGACATACCTAGGCAGCATATTAAAAAGCAAAGACATTACTTTGCCTACAAAGGTCTGTGTAGTCAAAGCTATGGTTTTTCCAATAGTCCTGTATGGATGTGAGAGCTGGATGATAAAAAAGGCTGAGTGCTAAAGAATTGATGACTTAGAACTGTGGTGCTGGTGAGGACTCTTTGAAAGTCCCTTGGACAGCAAAGAGGCCAAACCAGTTAATCCTAAAGGAAATCAACCCTGAATATTCATTGGAAAGACTGATGCCAAAGCTAAATCCAGTACTTTGGCTACCTGATGAGAAGAGCCAACTCATTGGAAAAGACCCTGATGCTGGGAAAGACTGAAGGCAGGAGGAGACGGGACGACAGAGGATGAGATGGTTGGATGGCATCACTGTCTCAATGGACATGAGTGTGAGCAGACTTCGAGATGATGAAGGACAGGGAGGCCTGGCTGCTGCAGTCCATGGGGTTGCAAAGAGCTGGACACGACTGAGCGACTGAACAGCAACAAAGGGAGGAATACTCAGCCCCAGCTTGAGCACTGCCTTGGTCTTGCTTAACAAGCCTTAAAAGTAAGACTGAAAGGATGAAATAGTTTGCAAGTAACTTAACTATATTACAATGTAAAACTCAAGAGAAATATGTATAGAAATGCAAAAATATTCAGTGCCCCCAAAGTAAAATTAATCTGGCATCCAAATTTTGATTGGCATCCCATCAAAAATTACTTGGCATGAAAATAAGGAGGAAAACATAATGACTAATGAGAAAAAAATTTTAAATGACATAAGAATTAGATGACAAAGATAGTTATTACAACTGTACTCTATATGTTTATAAAGTTAAGTAGAATAAAATTAACTAGTGAGATGGTCATTCAGACATACACATTACAAAATCTGAGGTGAAAAATACACAGGATTAGACATTGCAGAAAAATATTTGCAAATTTGAAGGCACAGTGATAGAAATTATTTAAATAAAACAGAGAGAAAAGAAAAATTTAAAAAATTTAACAGAGCATCAGTGAACTATGGAACAATTTTAAGTAGCTTAATATAGGCATAAATAGAGTCTCCCAAATGAAGGGGGGACAAAAATATTTGAAAAAAATAACAGGTGATATTTTTCCAAATTTGATGAAGACAGTAATCTTAAAAATCTAAGAGTCTCAATGAACCTCAAGCACAAGAAATGTAGAAAAAACCACCCAGGGCACATCATACCAAGATTGTTCAAAAACAGTGACAGTGAGAAAAATCTTAAATGCTGACAAAGGAGGAGAAAAAAAAGTCCCATACTTAGAAACAAAATAAGAATGACATCAAATTTCTCATCTAAAACAGTGCAAGTTAAAATGTAATGAAGTGTAAATTCTAAATTTATGAAAGGAAAAAAAATTGTCAATATGCATTTATATACGCAGTTAGAGTATCTTTCAAAATCTAAGTCAAACTGAAGACATTTTAAACATATAAAAGCTGAAAGAATTCTTGCACTAAAAGAAACATTAAGTAAAGTCATTCAGACAGAAGAAACATGGTACCTGATGGAAATATGGATTAAACAAAAAGTGAGGAGGACTGGAAATGGAATCTATCTTGGTGAAAATACAACATTTTAATTACTATTTAAATTACTTCAACGCATAACTGACTAAAGGAAAGTAACAATTCAGTGTGGACCGTGTGAAACTAAATATACGACAATGGTGGCACAAAATTTGAGGGCGGGGGAATTGCAGAATACTCTTGTGAAACTCTAGCTCTGTGTGTGAAGTGGCACAATATCATTTAAATACATGAAGCTGTATAACATCGCTTGGTAAGTTAAAAATGTGTCTGATAAACTGTAAAGCAACCACTAAAATAACAAAACAAAGAGTTTTAGCTGCTGCTGCTGCTAAGTCGCTTCAGTCGTGTCCGACTCTGTGCGACCCCATAGACGGCCTCCCACCCGGCTCCCCCGGCCCTGAGATTCTCCAGGCAAGAACACTGGAGTGGGTTGCCATGTCCTTCTCCAATGCATGAAAGTGGAAAGTGAAAGGGAAGTCACTCAGTCGTGTCCGACTCTTAGCGACCCCATGGACTGCAGCCCACCAGGCTCCTCCATCCCTGGGATTTTCCAGGCAAGAGTACTGGAGTGGGGTGCCACTGCCTTCTACTAGAGTGGGGTGCCATATATATCATGCTAAGACTTGTCAAAAGAAAGCTAGACTTTACTTACGAAAAGATAAAATAGATTTTAGAGTGAAGAGTATTACAAAGGATAAAAATAGATATTTTATTATAATAAAAGACATCTGTTATATATAATATATTACATACATATGTGGACTTCCCTGGTGGCTCAGACAGTAGAGAATCTGCCTGCAATGCAGGAGGCCGGGTTCAACCCCTGGGTTGGGAAGATCCCGTGGAGAAGGGAATGGCAACCCATATTCTTCCCTGGAGAATTCCATGGACAGAGGATCCTGGAGGGCTATAATCCATGGGGTTGCAAAGAGTTGGACATGATTGAACGGCTAACTTTTTCACTCTTCAGGTACATATGTAACATAATATATCAATGTTATGTGACAGAATAATCTGTGTCAATTTCAAGTCTCCTGTGTCCTGGTACTATAAGCTGTCAGTACTTAATAGAGTACCAGTGTGTGTGGGATCAAGTCCTCTAACCTTCAGTAGTGTTTCTTAATCTGGGAGCCTTTTACTTTAGATGGTCCCTAGCTCTGTATTCATACAGACTGCTTTTATGGGTATGATCCTCTTTCTTATTTGCCTGCGCCCTTAACCTTGGCCCTGCTTCTCTGCCACACTCAGAGATACAGTAATGACAGCACTCTGAAGCAAGGAGTTGGGCAAGAATGGATTAATCTATGGCCCTGGAGTCCCACTCCACCATGGAATCATTCCCTTCTTATGACTTGCTGCCTCCTCAGAGGCCTACTCAGAAAGCAGAGAGCTCGTCCCTCGACTCTCAGAGATCACATGCCTTAGGCTTCACCTCTCCAGGGTTCTTCACGCAAAGTTACCCAGACAGCGCTCTCTCATACTTACTGTACTAGTCTTCCTATCTTCTGGAGGGTTTTTGCTAAGGGGAATTTTTTTTCCTTTACGAGAGAGATGTGTTTTGTGCGTGTGTTGTTGAGTTGTATACACTGTGCAACTGCTGAGATACAGTACGGCTGTTCCCAGGTATTTCTCTATGCCTCACTATCGCTCATAGCTTTCAAAACACAAAGCCAGAATGCGTATCCTTTTTTTTTTTCTTTCTGATTTATCACTTTCTACCTTGAGTAAGGAGAACAAAAAGGCTTAATTTCTTGAATAGAGAGAAGATGGTGGAGGGAAAATTAACATTTTATATTTGCGGTTTCACTAAACAGGTATCTAAAAAACTAACCATTACAAGCACATATCTTGAGAACAAAAACATGATTTCATGGAAAATCAGGTCTATGTGGAAACCACCTTGCATCCTGATTGAGTAATTAGCTGCCTCCATCTTCACCAATGTATCCTGAAAAATACGTTAACACAAGACCTTCAGAAGTTGGCATGATCTTAAGCCAAGTTGTTGTAAAATAAGTATAGATATATTTTTAAAAGGTTTCCATTGCCTTCTTGCATTTTTCAAAAGCTTTGTGGATTAATCCCATGTAAAATAAGAGGTGGAAATATATGTGCAAGGTTAAATAACCGCATCAGGCAGAATATGCTAGAATGCCAAGTGAATGGTGTACTATGTTTCTTTAACTGAAGACTAAGCAACCTGAGCACCCACAATTTCTTTGAGAAATTTAGAATTTTATTTAGTTATTCCAGTACTTAAGTTTACATTTATATTTACAAATGCATTTTTGGGGAGGTGAAAGTCAGCTGCCTAGACAACTCACCATATGAATGCGAGTTTCATTAAAGTCCAAATGGAGAAACTAAGGTAAGACCTGAGTCATGAAATCTACCATAATATTGTCATGAGAACTCAAAGACTGAACAAGCCACACCAGGCTTCCACCTTCACTGGGTCATAACCATACGATGGGGAATTTTCCACTTCTGACTCCAGGAATAATTGGGTTGTTGTTGTTGTTGTTTAGTTACTAAGTCGTGTCAGACTCTTCTGTGGCCCCATGGTCTGTAGACTGCCAAACTCTTCTGTGCGTGGGATTTTCTAGGCAAGAATACCTGAGTGAGTTGCCATTTCCTCCTGCAAGTTGATCTTCCTGACCCAGGAATCGAACCTGTGTCTCCTACACTGGCAGGAGGATTCTTTACCACTGAAGCCTGGGAAGGCTTCCCACCTGGGAAACCTAATTATTGGGTTAGGTACCCATTTAATGAGGGACTTCCCTGGTGGCTCAGATGGTAAAGCGTCTGTCTAGAATGCAAGAGACCCAGGTTCGCTCCCTGGGTCAGGAAGATCCGCTGGAGAAGGAAATGGCAATCCACTCCAGTACTATTGCCTGGAAAATCCCATGGACAGAGGAGCCTGGTAGGCTACAGTCCATGGGGCTGCAGAGTCAGACACGACTGAGCGACTTCACTTACTTACTCATTTAATGCAGATTTTCATAACGCTATCATCTTAACCTTATTTCCAAGTGAACAGGTCAGCTTTTCAGAGTGATCAGGTGACACTATTACAGCTGATGTTAGAGCGTTGCTCATCATCAGAGCTTTGGTTAAGTGTGAAGCTTTGTTATCCTGCATTATCAAATAAAACCTTAACACTACAAGCACCAGTGTTCAGCTCAGTCACTCAGTCATGTCCAACTCTTTGCGACCCCATGAATCGCAGCACGCCAGGCCTCCCTGTCCATCACCAACTCCCGGAGTTCACTCAGACTCACGTCCATCGAGTCTGTGATGCCATCCAGCCATCTCATCCTCGGTCGTCCCCTTCTCCTCCTGCCCCCAATCCCTCCCAGCGTCAAAGTCTTTTCCAGTGAGTCAGCTCTTCTCATGAGGTGGCCAAAGTACTGGAGTTTCAGCTTTAGCATCATTCCTTCCAAAGAAATCCCAGGGTTGATCTCCTTCAGAATGAACTGGTTGGATCTCCTTGCAGTCCAAGGGACTCTCAAGAGTCTTCTCCAACACCACAGTTCAAAAGCATCAATTCTTCAGTGTTCAGCCTTCTTCACAGTCCAACTCTCACATCCATACATGACCCCAGGAAAAACCATAGCCTTGACTAGACGGACCTTTGTTGGCAAAGTAATGTCTCTGCTTTTGAATATGATATCTAGGTTGGTCATAACTTCTCTTCCAAGGAGTAAGCGTCTTTTAATTTCATGGCTGCAGTCACCATCTGCAGTGATTTTGGAGCCCCAAAAAATAAAGTCTCACACTGTTTCCACTGTTTGCCCATCTATTTCCCATGAAGTGATGGGACCGGATGCCATGATCTTCGTTTTCTGAATGTTGAGCTTTAAGCCAACTTTTTCACTCTCCTCTTTCACTTTCATCAAGAGGCTTTTTAATTCCTCTTCACTTTCTGCCATAAGGATGGTGTCATCTGCATATCTGAGGTTATTGATACTTCTCCTGGCACTCTTGATTCCAGCTTGTGTTTCTTCCAATCCAGCGTTTCTCATGATGTACTCTGCATATAAGGTAAATAAGCAGGGTGACAATATACAGCCTTGACGCACTCCTTTTCCTATTTGGAATCAGTCTGTTGTTCCACGTCCAGTTCTAACTGTTGCTTCCTCACCTGCATACAGATTTCTCAAGAGGCAGGTCAGGTGGTCTGGTATTCCCATCTCTCTCAGAATTTTCCACACCAGTGTAGTTGTATGTAAATAGGCATTCTCTGTATTAGTATTACTAAAGTTAAAACACAAAAACTGGTTTAGATTAAAACTAAAGGCTTCATTTCCCTCCCCCATGATTAAAACCCACATCAAAGGTTTAGTTTCAGCAAAACAGTGTAATCCATCACATTTAAATTCACATTGTCAAACTGAATTTTATTGACTGTGTGGTTTTGGTGATATAGTGTCATTAATGTTGAAAACACAAGGATAAACGTGCTAAGGCACCCAGTGAACTTGGTATGGTTGCTGGCACGTGAAAAGCTTTCAGTAAACATGATCTGTTATTATTTTGTGGAAATTTACAGCAAGTTTTATTTCAGTACATGTTTATGGAGCATTATTATTATATCTCATTTAGGATAGCACTGAGGTCCACCATTTTTTCTTTAAAGGTCTGTAAATAGGACTCAAGTGTAATAAACACTAAGTTGGAAAGTAACTGCCAGAAGTTCATTAGTAACCAGAGGGCTTCCTGGAAGACATCAAAAAGCTGCCTTATTATTATGACAAAAACTTAAAATGGAGGCGCAGAAAAATAAAGTGCCTTATTCAAGCCCCTTCATCAGAGCAATAGAAGAGCCTCTGATACTTTGAGTTCCCATCTCTGGCACTCTGAGTGCTTTCTTTCTCTCTTGTCACTGAACCCCAGGAGTAAATAGTACTCATTCTTTTGTCTTTACGTAATGTTTTTGGAAGCAAATAACAGTTGATTATATTTAGCAAACAGTGCTTCTTACTGTATTTTGATATAAGAATTTTTTCAGTTTGCTTTGGAAACTGACAATTATGATGACATTGAATAGAGGTTAGGGGACACATTGATTATCGGGGTAACGTACATATTTGCATGAATGCCAGTTTTGATGAAGCATCAAATTCTTATTTGGCATATCCATTATGTCAATTGTGAACTTAAATATTTCTGTGGAAATGCCAACAGAAAAGCTTGCAATCTGCTTACCAAAAATAAATTGCATTAAAAAAAATAGAAGTGTATCATACCTGTGTAAAAGGTACATACACACCACATTTTAAAGGAAATCTATATATGTGCTTAAAAAGAAATTATACATGAAATAAAAGCTGTGAAGTATCATCATAGCGACCGGAGATTTCCATTCAAAAATCATTACGCGGCAAAGACTGGCTACAAAAATTGGGAAGATTTGCCTCCCAGCACCAAGGAAGTAATTTGAAGCAAAATATGCACAAAAGTAGTGGTTGCTGAATCTTTCTTTCCCAAGCTATTTAGTAATATATTGGAGAGGGCCTTCCATGTGCAGGATGAATCGAGCCTGGGACCTTTAAAAGATATGTTAGATATAATAGATATGAGTGTGTGTTTACATATGTGTCTGTGTACATATACACACATACGCAAATATGCGTGTATATAAATAACACATATATACATGTGAGTATCTCTCTGTGTAGACAGATATTAATGGAGATAGAGTAGATAGAAGTGGCAACATCTGGTCTTCTTTAAGGAGCTAAACATTCTACTTGGAGAAATGAGACTGATACATGAAGCAAAAGTAAAAATTTTAAATTGAGATAGCTACAAATAATTGTAGCTCCGTTGCCTCTAAGCTCCCGCAGCTTCTGGGTCATACCTCCCTTTCATACCCCCATACCACTGAGAGTTGCTCGGAGAAGAGGAGGGAATGAGACTCCTTCGAGGCGCTCTGCCTTCCTGAATCCCGTACCCCTGGTCCTTGTCCTCCCTTTGTCTGCTATCACCTCTGTACTAACCACCCAGCCCCAGCCTCCAGCCCCATGGTCGTCCCCAGGGTATCACTTGATGCCTGTCTCAGGTCTGTCCCACTCCTGCTTTCTCTGTGCCCGTGTCTTTCTCCGCACGTCCCCTCCGCAGCCAGGGAGACCCACGTCTACTCCCTGGACTGAGGGGCAGCTTACTTCCTTGCCATCCATGTATCCAACCCAGAGAAGGTCACCATTTAGACCTTCCGCCACAATTTCACAGATCATCCTCCCTCTGTTTTCAGCTCCTCTCTCACCTCTTCTTTTGAAGTCTTCTCTTTCAGAACTCCCCAAACTTTCGTCTCTCAGAGCATTACTGAGGAGTGGGGGGAGGCGGGAAGATCCTTATTTCATGACACAAAATGCGCAATAAAAGCCGTCTCAACTGCTCTCATTCCACACAAAACACTGTGGCCCAGCTTTGTCTAAGGGTTTTCTTTTTTAAAGATTTTAAAAATTTTGGCAGCATGCTGCGTGCAGGCTTTCTCTAGTTGCAGTGAGCAGGTTTCTTATTGAGGTGGCTTCTCTTGTTGCAGAGCACGGGCTCTAGGGCACAGAGGCTTCCGTAGTTGTGGAACGAAAGCTCAGTTTTTTGCAGTTCCCTGGCTCTAGGGCACAGGCTCAATAGTTGTGATGCACTGGCTTAATTGCTCCATAGCTTATGGGATCTACCAGGACCAGGGATCGAACCCACGCGCCCTGCATTGGCAGGCAGATTCTTAACCACTAGACCACCAGGGAAGCCTTTTCTAACAGTTCTTTAAGCTGTTCCCCAGAGGCATCTGTCCCAAAGTGGAATTCTGCCACTGTCCCAAAGCACAGAGATAGCATTTTTTCTAGTAAGCGTTGGTATTGTATTTTCCTGGGCTTCCCTGGTGGCTCAACTGTTAAAGAATCCGCCTGCAATGCAGGAGACCTGGGTTTTGTCCCTGGGTTGGGAAGATCCCCTGGAGAAGGGAACAGGTACCCACTCCAGTATTCTGGCCTGGAGAATTCTATGGACTGTATAGTCCATGGGGTCACAAAGAGTCGGACAGGACTGAGCGACTTTCACTTCACTTCACTTGTATTTTCCTAATAAAGGTTAGTATTAGACTAGAGGAGCAATACAGTATTCCATATATTTTGTTGCTAGTGAATAAAACATTCTGAACATAGAGTCAGAGTGAGATGGGAACAGAATTGGATGAGTAGAGAGGATTCAGATGATGGGAAACTTTCAAGGCTGAACAAAAATGGCTTGTTTGGGTGTAAATTCTTCTTTGATTCATGAAATGTTCATCATTGTATTGATTAATTTCTAAATTTTTGGCAATTTATTAGTTTTACTTTTGATTTCTAGCTTAATTCCACTGTGGTCAGAGAACATACTTTGTTTGTCAGTATTAAGAAATTTGTTGGAACTTGTTTTTATCACCCAGCATTTGGTAAATTTTAGTGACTACTAGATGTATATGCTTGTACATTGGAGAAGGAAATGGCAACCCACTTCAGTGTTGTTGCCTGGAGAATCCCAGGGACGGGGAGCCTGGTGGGCTGCCATCTCTGGGGTCGCACAGAGTCGGACACGACTGAAGCGACTTAGCAGCAGCAGCAGCAGATGTATATGCAAAAAGAACATATATTCTGCGGTCACTTGTTTTACTTTTTACGTATGCCTACTAGACCAAAAGTGTTACTCTTATGGTTTACATCTTCTTGTACTTCCTCATTATCTTGTCTGCTTGCTTTGTGTTACTGAGAAAGATATGCTAAAATCTCTCAATTAGTTTATTTCTACATTAAGACTCGTTCCAGCTGCAGGGATGTGGTAAAAATATATGGGACTTAGAATCAATGAGATGTGGAAGAATACTGCCTATCTGGACATATGAATAGTGTGTAGACTTACTTTAAACCCAATAGAATAAGAAAAGAATTTTAGTACATTCTGGGCAATGGCTGGAATGGGAAGATGGCAGGATAACTAGAGTTGAGTTTAGGGTTTTGAGGGGAAGGGGTAAGTAGGGACACCACAGAGAGGAACCTTGGGTTTCCTTTAATTACCCTTTGAGCCAAGAGCAAATCCCAACCAGCTCATTCACTTCTTCCTCCATTGAAGGTCTCAGCTTCAACCCCTTTTCTAGGAGAAAGGGTCTCAACCTGAGGTTCCATGGACACCCTAATTTATGAGTTTCAGGGCCCTCCCCATGACTTTAAAAGCAGGTAGAGAATTGTGTGTTCATGTGAATATAAACACTTATGTGGGGAGAAGTTTCCTTCTCTCACCAGATTATCGAACTTTTCCATCACTCAAAAGCAAGTAAGGGCCACTGCTCTGGAGCCAGTGAAACTTTTCACACAGCATATACTCACCCCAGGGGATGAGGCAGGGGACTGAAAGGCACCAACCCCAAGGGCCAGGCCCTCTCCCCTGAAACCACCCCAGCAGCCAGCCTAACTCTTCTAGACGTCTTTACATAACTGTTTGCACAACTGCGGAAAGAATATCAACAACCCCATCTGTCCTCCACCGAGGCATTAACTTCCCACCGTTTCAAAAAATGAACATTTGTGAGTGACGTGCTTTACATTTTTGCCGTCTCCTTGGCTGTTTACCAAATCTATCTCCTCCCCTCCTTCTTTCCTGAGGACAAGATGAGTGACAGAGGACGTAGGGTCGTAACTCAACAAAGAAGCTTCCCCTCTTTTCAGGGACTTCTGACTGAGCCTGGTCCCCATGTGCTGTGACGTGTGAGTTTCACACACCAGGTGCTCTGCAGCTTCAGGACCATATAAGACTCCTGTGACTCAAGAGTGTTTTCAATCCTGGATACATTTCTGCGATGGCAACAGTCCTAAAGACATGGCTTAAGCTTTATCCTGGGCTGTGACCTCATCCTTTTTTTTCACGTTGTATTTGTAAACATTTCAGGATGATAGTTGACAACAAGGTCGTGCACAGGAGGAAGACCGTTGTGCACAGAGACTCAGAAACAGGAAAGACTAACTCAAGCTCACTGGCCTTTCCCAGATGTACATCTTCTGGTCCTCAGGCATAAAAAGCTGGATTAGCTGACTCTTTTTCCAAAGAAATTGAGGAAAACAAATGTGCTGAAGACATCTACAAGGCTTAGTAGAAGTCAGGAAACAAACAAACAAAAACAACCACTTTTTTTTTTTTTTGGTAGGGTCATGTAGAAATCCCCAATATAAAGGGATTTATATTGTCTCAAAATATCACCAATATAAGGATACTTTTTAACTCAACACATGTGGAAATATTACACAGCTTTTTCAATATAGGTGAAGGGAAGTCTGCAGGGGTGATTTCAGGAAACAGTTTCTTAAATTTTAAAAACAGATGCAAGGAAGACATTGTCTCCCCGACTCCTCCAGCACTCCGAGTTAGTGGTGGGTAAAGATGTGATGCATGGAGCTGTAGCAGTCACTGTGTGACAATAAGGAGAACTAATAAACATGCAGATGGTAGAGCAGAAAGACAGAAGAACTTTGATCTTCACTTCACTTTGAGTGACTGAATAGCCCAGCCTTAAACTTCTCCCTTCTGCCATTCTTGTCATGTGAAATTACAGGGATTTTTAAAAGAAAAATATGTTTGACATAAGATCAAACTTATATGTGCTTGAGAAAAGCACTTTCCAACTTTTTTATTGACGTAGAGTTGATCTGCAATATTTTATCAGTTTGAGGTGAATAACATAATAATTAAATTTTTTTTATAAATTATACTCCATGCAGGGCTTCCTTGGTGGCTCAGACAGTAAAGCGTCTGCCTGCAATGAGGGAGACCCTGGTTCGATTCCTGGGTTGGGAAGATCCCCTGGAGAAGGAAATGGCAATCCACTCCAGCACTCTTGCCTGGAAAGTCCCGTGGATGGAGGAGCCTGATAGGCTACAGTCAGACACGACTGAGCAACTTCACTTTCACTTTCATACTCCATGCAAAGTTATTATAAATATTGACTATATTGCCTGTGCTGTATATTATATCCTTATAAATTGCTTAGTTGATACCTAGTAGTTCCTACCTTAGTCCCCTAGTAGTTTCTGCCTCTCCCATCACCATCTCCCCTCAGGTAGACCACTAATTCTCTGTATCTGTGGATCTGTCTCTATTTCATTATATTTTTACTCATTTTTTGTATTTTTTAGATTCTACATATAAGTGAAAACTTACAGTATTTGTCTTTCTCTGTCTGACCTTTTTCACTAAGCATAATACCCATCAGGTTCATTCACGTATCTCAAAATGCAAAATTTCATTCTTTTTTTATGGCTGAGTAATATCACATCTTCTTTATTCATTCACCTGTCAATGGACACCTAGGTTGCTTCCATAACTAGGAATACTAGGAAGCAACCTAGTTGATAGTTCCTAGAATCATTATCAATAGAGAATAATGCTGCTATGAATATTGGGGTGCATATATCTTTTCAAACTACTGTCTTTGTCTTCTTCAGGTATGTACCCACAAGTGGTATGCTGGACAGGGTGGTGGTTCTGTTTTTATTTTTTTTGAGAAACCTCCATACTGTTTTCCACAGTGGCTGTACCAATTGAGACTCTTACCAGCAGTGTACAAGTTCTCTTTTCTCCACATCCTCACCAACACTGATTACGTCTTGCCTTTCTGATGATAGCCATTCTGACAGGTGTGAGGCTGTGTATCATTATAGTTTTGATTTGATCAGGGCAACCCCTGATGATAATTCATGTTGAGCATCTTTTCATGTGCCTGTTGGTCACCACTATGTCTTCCTTGGAAAATCATCTATTCAGGTCGTCTGCCCATTTTTTAAAAGGTCTGACATTTTGATATTGAATTGTATGAGGTTTTTGTATATTTGGGGGTATTAAACCTTTATGGAGAAGGCAATGGCAACCCACTCCAGCACTCTTGCCTGGAAAATCCCATGGACAGAGGAGCCTGGTAGGCTACAGTCCATGGGGTCGCAAAGAGTCAGACATGACTGAGTGACTTCACTTTCACTTTTCACTTTCCTGCACTGGAGAAGGAAATGGCAACCCACTCCAGTGTTCTTGCCTGGAGAATCCCAGGGACGGGGGAGCCTGGTGGGCTGCCGTCTATGGGGTCGCACAGAGTCGGACACGACTGAAGAGACTTAGCAGCAGCAGCAGCAAACCTTTATCAGATGAGCTGTGTGTGCTTAGTCGCTCAGTTGTGTCTGACTCTTTGCGACCTCGTGGACTGTAGCCCACCAGGTTCCTCTGTCCATGGGGATTCTCCAGGCAAGAATACTGGAGGGGGTTGCTATGCCCTCCTCCAGGGGATCTTCCAAACCCAGGGATCGAACCCAGGTCTCCCTCAATGCAAGCAGATTGTTAACCGTCTGAGCCACCAGGGAAGCCCAGATTATCAGATGTATCGTTCGAAAATATCTTCTCCCATTCAGTAGGTCACCTCTGTCTTTTGTTGATGGTTTCTTTTGATGTGCAAAAGCTTTTTATGTTTAAGTCAACTGAGCTGGGCTTTCTACTAAGCGTAACTAAAACCTTCCAAAATGATTCAGTCATATGGTACAATTAGTTTTCAAAGGTTTGCACCAATTCTTCTCCTATCAGCAATGTGTTCATGTGTCAGTTTCATTGGAATCTTAATTGAGGCTGTGTGCAAGCTCAGCAGCATCCCCATGTGTGTGTATCTGTGTGTGTGTGTACACATGCATCCTTTTAGGGAGTGCATATTTAGCCTTTACTAAATTAAACTGGCTAAATTTAAAATAGTACCTCTTTACTATTTTTCACTGAACTTAAAGTAAACTGAGCTGAAAACAAGATTTCCATTTTGAATACATTCTCTCCCATCCACCCTTCAGGTCTTTTTATCCCATCTCGGTGAATGCACCATGACCCACTTAGGTGCCCCGATCCAAAACTTGGGCATCTTCCCTATCTACTGCTTTCCCTTTCCATTCTCCATTTAATCAGTTTCCAAGTCACTTTTGTTTCATTTGATACTTTTTACTCCATCCCTAACACCTCATCTTCTTCACTCATCCTTTCTTCTGAATTCCTAAAATAGTCTCCTAACAGGTCTCCCCTGCTGGTCATCTCAACCTCTTTTGCAACCCACCTTCTATACTTCCTTCTAGCTATCCTGGATGGATACAGGTCTTAACATGTCACTCCCTTCCTGAACTCAGATCATGTGATCTGATTCTCACTTGGTATTTAAGGCACCATGTAGTCCTCCTGTTCATTTTCCTCCAATTATTTTCTCCCACCGTCTTGAATACAAGTTCAGTTCAGTTCAGTTCAGTTCAGTTCAGTCATTCAGTCGTGTCCAACTCTTTGCAACCCCATGAACCGCAGCACGCCAGGCCTCCCTGTCCATCACCAACTCCCGGTGTTCACCCAAACTCATGTCCATCGAGTCGGTGATGCCATCCAACCATCTTATCCTCTGTTGTCCCCTTCTCCTCCTGCCCTCAATCTTTCGCAGCATCAGGGTCTTTTCAAATGAGTCAGCTCTTCACATAAGGTGGCCAAAGTATTGGAGCTTCAGCTTCAAAATCAGTCCTTCCAATGAACACCCAGGACTGGTCTCCTTTAGGATGGACTGGTTGGATCGCCTTGCAGTCCAAGGGACCCTCAAGAGTCTTCTCCAACACCACAGTTCAAAACCATCAATTCTTCGGCACTCAGCCTTCTTCACAGTCCAACTTTCATATCCATACATGACCACTGGAAAAACCATAGCCTTGACTAGACGGACCTTAGTCGGCAAAGTAATGTCTCAGCTTCTTAATATGCTATCTAGGATGATCATAACTTGCCTTCCAAGGAGTAAGTGCCTTTTAATTTCATGGATGTAATCACCATCTGCAATGATTTTGGAGCCCCCCCAAAATAAAATCTGACCCTGTTTCCACTGTTTCCCCATTTATTTCCCATGAAGTGATGGGACCAGATGCCATGATCTTAGTTTCTGAATGTACAGCTGCCTAAAAGCCATGTCATGTCATATCTTCTTCTTTTGACCAGTTTTCTCTTTCTTGAATGCCTTTTCCCAGTTGCTTGAAAAGTCAGCTTGGATATTACCACTTCAAGAATGCAGTGCCCCTTACCTTCATCTGTGCCGCTACTTCGTTTATCTCCATCACTGTCTTTTCCTTTACTAGATCATGAGCAGGGATTGTGGTTTATTTCCTAGCTCACACTAATAATAATGCTAATTATAACAATGACAGCACTTATATAATGAAAGTAATATTTGCAAAGGTGCTTCTTACATGTTTAATTTAACTGATTAAGTGATTTGATTTAACTCTCATATCTGCCTTATCAGGTAAGTTACTACTATGATTATTATGCTCAATTTTTATCTGGGAAAAATGGAGGTACAGAATGATGGAGAAAATTTCCCAAGTTACACCATTGCTAAGAGACAGAGCGCGGCTCTGAACTCAGGCAGTCTCACTCCAGAGCCTGCATTTTTGTCCATGTTGATGGATGGATTCTCTGGTTGTTTGATGAATGTCTGGTTGATGGAAGCCGAGGCAGGATGGGCAGTTTGGAGAGATGCTTCTGACACTTCCAGCCCATGTGTACCTCTTGAAGGAGGCAGGATGGGTAGGCTGGTGTAGGGTCCCCTTCCCACTTATAGCTTTCTCCTGATGAGCTTCCACAACAGAATATTCTTTGATTCCACAGTGAGGCTTGTATCTTCCTCTACTCTCTAATCCTTTGAATACTCAGTGTTTCCTTTCTCAGGACATAATCTGGTATCTTAAAAGCATAATAATAGTAATAATAATGTTGATGATTCCTAACATTTATTGATTTTTTAAAAATTTTAGATACTCCATCCCCTTGTCAAGAAATTTTGAACAAGAAATCTTAGTTTTTGCATTCATGTCATATAGCTGGGTATCCCTACTGCTTGCTTGCAAGCTGCTCTGTTGAGGCTCTTAAGCTTTCTCTTGCTATGATCAGGACAGAAAAGCTATTTGCTCCTTCTCTGACTACTCGCAGCCCACCACCCCTGAAAACCTCTTTTTTAAAAAATTTATTATTATTTTTTTTTATGAAAACCTCTTTTTAACTCCCCCTCCCACTACCAGCCACATCCCGCACCCACAGCAGCTATGGTGTCACGGAAAGAGAGCGAGTCTAAGAGCCTGAAGACCTTGTTCATGGGTTAATAGCTGTATTACCTTCAGGAAATCATTTTGTCTTGCTGAGCCATGGGTGCCGCATCTTTTAAATGCAAGTGACAATTACTTCTGCCTCACAAGGTTACCTCCTCTGGGGGGTCTTCTCTGACCCCATCATCTTGGGAAGGAATTAACCTCCCCTTCATATGAGTACTTAGCTGCCTTGTTCAGGCTCTGTGTGCCACACTCCATTGTAATTATTAGTTTATTGACACCATCTACTACACTGTTAATGTCTCAAGAACAGGGACTGGCTCATAGTTGTCTTTGGGTCCCTGCTTCCTGAATTTCCACAGTGACCACAGCCTTTCTCTTGAGCTTCCCATATGGAATTCCATCTCATCCTCACAGCCATCCATGACATCCATTTGGATCCAAAACCACTTGAGTAAAAATGAATGGGAAAACAAACATGGAACCCCATCAGTCTTAAATAGGAGACCAGGAAACATTCCTGCTCGTGGTCTTCAACTTTCCCATCCAATAATAATAAAAGTCATCCTGCATCTAATGCTGATGAATACGGCAGGACTTCTGCTGATATCGCGGCCAAAATACCTACAGCACCATACACGGTATCTTAATTTCTAAAGCAGAACTTGGACAGGGGGGTGAACTGTGACTTCGTTTTCAGTGGAATGGCTCTGTGTAGGGGACTCGATGGAGATGCATTATTGAGAGATTTTGAACTTCTAGAATGTGTGGTAATCAGTGATTTTTTTTTTTTTTGATAATACTCTTTCCCACCCCTTCTTCATCTCACAGTTTATTATGGCTCCGGGGTCTGGAAACTTGTTTGGGCTGAATATTGTTTGGGATGTCAAAACAAGTATGCATACTTTAATGATTAAGTTGATCTCTTTCTACGAGGATACCACTCATCTGGATATTTTCGCCTTGGAGTGTGAGGAAATGGATCTCGGAGTGTGTGCACTTCCTATCTTCAAAGGGAAGAAGAGAGAGAAGACAGTCTAAGTGTCAGGAAGAGGAATGGCTGCTCCAGATATGCCCTTTGACTCCATTTCCTGCTCCCCACCAACCCTCTGGAGAGTATGCTCAGGGAGCTCTCCCTCTTCCTGTGAGGCCAGAGATGTTTCTAGTTTTAGGGCTGTTGTGGATGACATGTCTGGGCAAGCATGTGGCAAAACCACAGAGAGACAGAGGAGGAAAGAAAGAAAGCTGGGCAAACTCAAGAGCACCTTCTGCAGGACTTCTCTCAAGCCTGAGGTAAATATCGCCACTGCCTCCTCCTCCCTCTCCAGTGGCACAGTCCACTTTTCCCCCTGTGTTTGCCTTGTGGCAAGTCCTTCTGCTATAGAGAAGGGGAGGCAAGTTGCCCTGTAAGAGGGGCTTCTCCCAAGTAGCAAAACTTCTCTGAGTTCAGGTCTGAAAGAGAGACTGTCCCTTCCCGAGGGGAGTGATCTCAAAGGCCAGAAAGTCGAGGCCTCCATCCCGTGAGGGTGCGTGTGCTTGCTCGCTGGGCATGTTGAGGATAACCTTTCCTCAGAGCCACACCCTGTGATCTTTGGATCCGAGCACCAGACCAGCCCACGTCAGAGAGTGGGTAGCTCTGTCCCTTTTTCAAGACACATCAGACTTACAGGAAGGTTTCTTCCCAAGGTGATCATATCTTCCTCTTACCTGCGATGAACCCTGTCTAAGCCAGGCTTCCTTCGGCCAAGTTCCAAGTGCCATCTTGACACGGAGGAGGCCCATGAGTGCTCACCAGTGATTCTCAGCCCTGGCATATGCAGCAGCCTCATCCAGATTCCAGCAAAGAGGAATTGGCAGGGCATGAATAAGGGCAGAAGGTAATTGAGGAGCTGGGGCTGGTTTTAAGGCAGGACAGAGCCCAGCTCCACGAGCTGAGCTGGAAGGAATTTGCTGTCTGTGCCAGATGTCATAAAGAGCTGCTGAGCTGGTCGAGCTCGCCCGTGCTCGGGAGCGAATCAATCAGATGAACTGGGACTGCGGCTCGGCTACAGACCATGAGCTAATGCGGACTCTACTGCAACAAGCCAGCGCCAAGGGCCCGGAGCTGGCCGCAGGAGGCCAGAGAGCCGAAGCAGCAAATGCCTGGAGCCAGCAGGGAGAGACCAAAGGGGGTCCAGGGTGAGGGTGGCTTCCAGCAGCTGTGTTTCCACGCTCATCACCTCTGGGCATGTTAGGGGCGCTAATTGTGGAGCCGGAGAGCTGTTACAAGCAGACCAGATATGTTCAGGGGGATCCTGACGATGCTTGGACCAGTGTCTGTAAGTGAATAGACACAAAAGTATGATGTCCAGAGAAGAAATAAAAAAAAAGCAGAGAATGAAGGAAGCTGATTGGCTGATCCTACCTGTTACCTTAGCAACTTGTCCATACTGTTTTATCCAGAGAGCCTTTGTCACAGAGTGATAAATCAATAAATAAAAATCTCTTGTTTATTGAGCTGTTACTATGCGCAAGCACCCTTAAGGGAATTTGATCTACATCATTTCATTTACTTCAGACTCAGTGAGGTCAAATATCTTTCCCAAAGATATATAAATGTGTGTAAGTGTATATGTGTGTAAACACATAACTATTGAACAGCAATCAAGTTTCAAATCCCATTCTCCCTGACTTTAAAGCCAATGTGCCATGAAGTTTCCTATTTTAAAAACAGATTCTTTATAAGAATTTTTCAAATTAAGCAACTATGGCACTGATGGTCAAGAAAATAAAATTAACCAGTCACCCAGTTTGGAAATTTAAAAAAGAATGTTTCCCCAGGAACCAAAGAAAGGGACATACATTGGCCATATGGTCACAGATTGAAGTTTTCCGTTTTCTCTCCTTATAATAGCCCTGGCAGACAGCTAATAAGAAAAACATATTGCAGAAAGAATGTACTCTTCTCTCAAATCACATGGTACAGATTATTGGTGGCAGCAGAAGTTGCTGAAAACAAGTAATAATCTGGCAATAGGTAAATTCAGCCCCTCTCATCCTGGGGGGCAAAATGCACTGAGATTTATGAGTTTATCCTCTAAAGACTGACCTTATTTAAACACTATTGGGGACGGAGGCATGGAGACAGTGATTGTCCTCTCGGACAACACTTGAGTTCATCCGCTGCCATGTTCCCCAACGTCCCCCCTCCCGGTCAGACTGTTCACTTGATGGAATCATTTGAGATTGTTCTGGATGGATAGATGAACAGTCATATCATCTATAGAAGGGCAGACAGGCTTCACTACTACCTTTTTCATTATAATATTTCCAACAAGAAAATATTCAAGTTAGTCTAAGGAAAAGAAATCAACTTTGAACAGAAACAGTGGGAAAAATCACTCTTCACAGTAGAAAAACTCCAAGCTCCTACACTCCGTTGGCCCTCTGTTTTCTTTAATTTAAATCAAGGTAAGAGGATGGGAAGTACAGCTCCTTAGAGGGGTATAGAATCCACTGTGCCTTTTAACAGAGCTGTCTAACACGAAGTTAGTTCAGATTTTTCAGCCTCTTTGGTATTCCTCACCAAAGGAAGAGCAGAACAGACAGCTGGGTTTTCTCAGTTCTGTTGAATCTACATGCTTACTCTTCTGCTGAGAAATTAGCAAGCATCATATGAATGCCTCTCCTCCATTCTCCTGTCTCCCATGGGTCCTTTTTTCTTTGCAACAATGCACTGTAAGCACTTGTGTTCAGCAAGTCATTTAAAAAGTAATTCTAAAATATCAAAGTTTGCACATAGTTTATTTGCAAAAAGTAAATCTGAACATATTGAAAGTTACCTTTTAAAATATCACTTGCTCACAAAAACTTTAACTGAGTTGCTGTGCGTGTGTGTTAGTCACTCAGTCGTGTCCAACTCTTTGCAGCCCCATGGACTACAGCCTGCCAGGCTCCCCTTTGTCCATGGGATTTCCCAAACAAGAATACTAGAGTGGGTTGCCATTTCCTTCTCCAGGGGATCTTCCTGACCCAGGGATCGAAACCAGGTCTCCTGAATTGCAGGCAGATTCTTTACCATCTGAGCCACCAGGGAAGCCCACAGTGTCTGCTGGTGGACTTAACCTCCATCCTAACATTCAACTTTCTGACTGAGTTACCCTATGACCCAGCAATGCCACTCCGAGGTTTATACCCAAGAGAAGTAGAAACATGTTCACACAAAAATCTGTACATGGATAGTCAAATAGTCATAACAGCATTATTCACCATAACCCCAAAGTGGAAACAACCCAAACAGCCATAACAGATGAATGGATAAACAAACTAGATATGTCCAGACAATACATTTTATTAAGCAACAAAAAAATTACTGATACGTGCTACAACATGATTGAACCTTGAGAACATTATTATGCCAAGTGAAACAAGCTGGATACAAAAGGCCATATATTGTAGGACTTCATCTATATGACATATTCAGAACTGGCAAATCTCTAGAGATAGATGGTAGATTAGTGGCTGCCTAGGGCTGGAGGAGATGGGGAGTTGACTGATAATGGGTCCAGGGTTTCTTTTTAGGGCAATAAGTATGTTCTGGAATTAGATGGTCATGTGGTGATGTGCGATAGTTTGAGCATTCTTTGGCATTGTCTTTCTTTGGAATTGGAATGAAAACTGACCTTTTCCAGTCCTGTGGCCACTGCTTTTTCCAAATTTGCTGGCATATTGAGTGCAGCACTTTCACAGCATCAGCTTTCAGGATTTGGAACAGCTCAACTGGAATTCCATCACCTCCACTAGCTTTGTTCCTAGTGATGCTTTCTAAGGCCCACTTGACTTCACATTACAAGATGTCTGGCTCTAGATTAGTGATCACATCATCATGATTATCTGGGTCGTGAAGATCTTTTTTGTACAGTACTTCCGTGTATTCTTGCCACCTCTTCTTAATATCTTCTGCTTCTGTTAGGTCCATACCATTTCTGTCCTTTATCAAGCCCATCTTTGCATGAAATGTTCCCTTGGTATCTCTAATTTTCTTGAAGAGATCTCTAGTCTTTCCCTTTCTGTTCTTTTCCTCTATTTCTTTGCATTGATCGCTGAAGAAGGCTTTCTTATCTCTTCTTGCTATTCTCTGGAACTCTGCATTCAGATGCTTATATCTTTCCTTTTCTCCTTTGCTTTTCACCTCTCTTCTTTTCACAGCTATTTGTAAGGCCTCCCCAGACAGCCATTTTGCTTTTTTGCATTTCTTTTCCATGGGGATGGTCTTGATCCCTGTCTCCTGTACAGTGTCACGAACCTCATTCCATAGTTCATCAGGCACTCTGTCTATCAGATCTAGGCCCTTAAATCTATTTCTCACTTCCACTGTATAATCATAAGGGATTTGATGTGAATCGTGAACTCCCTGATGTCAAGCTGGTTTTAGAAAAGGCAGAGGAACCAGAGATCAAATTGCCAACATCCGCTGGATCATGGAAAAAGCAAGAGAGTTCCAGAAAAACATCTATTTCTGCTTTCTTGACTATGCCAAAGCCTTTGACTGTGTGGATCACAATAAACTGTGGAAAATTCTGAAAGAGATGGGAATACCAGACCACCTGACCTGCCTCTTGAGAAATCTGTATGCAGGTCAGGAAGCAACAGTTAGAACTGGACATGGAACGACAGACTGGTTCCAAACAGGAAAAGGAGTACTTCAAGGCTGTATATTGTCACCCTGCTTATTTAACTTCTATGCAGAGTACATCATGAAAAATGCTGGACTGGAAGAAACACAAGCTGGAGTCAAGAGTGCCAGGAGAAATATCAATAACCTCAGATATTCAGATGATACCACCATTATGGCAGAAAGTGAAGAGGAACTAAAAAGCCTCTTGATGAAGGTGAAAGAGGAGAGTGAAAAAGTTGGCTTAAAGCTCAACATTCAGAAAATGAAGATCATGGCATCCGGTCCCATCACTTCATGGGAAATAGATGGGGAAACGGTAGAAACAGTGTCAGGCTTTACTTTTTGGGGGGCTCCAAAATCACTGCAGATGGTGACTGCAGCCATGAAATTAAATGACGCTTACTCCTTGGAAGAAAAGTTATGACCAACCTAGATAGTATATTCAAAAGCAGAGACATTACTTTGCCGACTAAGGTCCATCTAGTCAAGGCTATGGTTTTTCTTGTGGTCACGTATGGATGTGAGAGTTGGACTGTGAAGAAGGCTGAACACCGAAGAATTGATGCTTTTGAACTGTGGTGTTGGAGAAGACTCTTGAGAATCCCTTGGACTGCAAGGAGATCCAACCAGTCCATTCTGAAGGAGATCAACCCTGGGATTTCTTTGGAAGGAATGATGCTAAAGCTGAAACTCCAGTACTTTGGCCACCTCATGTGAAGAGTTGACTCATTGGAAGAGACTCTGATGCTGGGAGGGATTGGAGGCAGGAGGAGAAGGGGACAACCGAGGATGAGGTGGCTGGATGGTATCACAGACTCGATGGACGTGAATCTGAGTGAACTCCGGGAGTTGATGATGGACACGGAGGCCTGGCGTGCTGCGATTCATGGGGTAGCAAAGAGTCAGACACGACTGAGCGACTGAACTGAACTGAACTGAACTGTGGTGATGTGCACACAACTTGTGAATATATTAAAAACCACTGAATTGTGGTTCAAAAGGGTAAATTGTTTGGTATGTTAATAATCTCTCAATAAAGAAAAAATATCACTCACATCATAAAAATGTGTGTATACCTTGCAGCCTCTGAACACAATGAGGCACAGCAGCTCCTGATCATGGGACTTGTGTCATCCATCACTCACTTGATGAGACAGCAGAGCACTGAGGTTAAGAATATAATCTCTAAAGCCAGTTCATCTGGGTTCAAACTCTGAAACTGTCACATGCTGGTGTGTGAGCAAGTTACTTAACTTCCTTACAGTTCAGCTTCCTTGCCTCCACAGTAGAGGTTCCAATTAGCCTTTTAGAGTAACAATAATTAAGTTGGCTAATATGTGAAGTGAAAGTCGCTTAGTTGTGTCTGACTCTTTGTGACCCTATGGACTATACAGTCCATGAAATTCTCCAGGCCAGAATACTAGAGTGGGTAGCTGTTCTCTTCTCCAGGGCATCTTCCCAACCTAGGGATCCAACCCAGGTTTCCTAGATTCTTTACCAGCTGAGCCACTAGGGAAGCCCAAGAATACTGGAGTGGGTACCCTATCCCTTCTCCAGCAGATCTTCCTGACCCAGGAATCAAACCGGGGTCTCCTGCATTGCAGGTGGATTCATACCACCTGAGCTACCAGGGAAGCCCAGTATGTGAATAGTGGGGTGTTATCTATCCCCAAGATCATCACCACCATCACTCATCACCATCATCATCTCAAGGGTCCCAGTGGGAACAATGTGGGAACCATATCTTGTACAGTTACACAATCAGCATTTATTTCTTAATCACTCATCACTCTTGATATATATCCAACTTTATTTATGAACCACATAATAAATAAATTGAATAATTAAACTATAGTCGGACTTCCCTCATGGCTCAGTACTAAAGTATCTGCCTGCCAAGCAGGAGACCTGAGTTCAATCCCTGGGTTGAGAAGGTCCCCTGGAGAAGGAAATGGCAACCCACTCTGGTATTCTTGACTGGGAAATCCTGTGGACAGAGGTACCTAGCAGGCTACCATCCATGGAGTTGCAGAAGAGTGAGACACAACTTAGCAACTAAACAACAACAAAAATGATAGTTAAATGATTGATTTAATATTATTTATGAACCACATAATGTGGTTACAAATTAATTGAAAGCAAGTTCCTGCATTCATCTTTCATCCTTTCCACTTGTTTTATATTCCTCAGTATCCAGCCCAAAGCTGGATCCCCCTATTTCATCTGTTTTACCGAGATAGGCTTTCAAGCCCAAGATAGGCATGAAAGGAATGGCGAGGCTCCTCAATGACAAACTCATGGGTTTAATTGCATTTCAAGAAACCTCAGTGGTGTTCTCAACTCTCTTTTCTTCCTTAGGGTATTGTAGTTGTTGATCTTCCTCTACTTGCGCTGTTACCAAATTCATTTTGACCACTGTTTCCTGTTTATTGTAATATATGGAGTCTGATGTGCTTGGGGAATACTATGACCAGGTATCTGGTGATAGCTCTTCAACACCTTGGTGAGTCCTTCAGACTCATTGTAGGGGGGGTGTTCCCTTGGCCCCTTTCTACTCTTAAAATGGCCATACATGCCTCCAATGCAACAGCAGAAGGCTGTTGAGAAACGGCTAAAACCCAAGGCCACAGAATGTACTCAGTGAGGATTTTCTTCCCCCAGATTATTTTGGGATGCTATAGAGATACTCTATTGAGAACCCCATGAACAGTATGAAAAGGCAAAATGATAGGATACTGAAAGAGGAACTCCCCAGGTCAGTAGGTGCCCAATATGCTACTGGAGATCAATGGAGAAGTAACTCCAGAAAGAATGAAGGGATGGAGCCAAAGCAAAAACAATACCCAGCTGTGGATGTGACTGGTGATAGAAGCAAGGTCTGATGCTATAAAGAGCGATATTGCATAGGAACCTGGAATGTCACGTCCATGAATCAAGGCAAATTGGAAGTGGTCAAACAAGAGATGACAAGAGTAAACGTCGACACTCTAGGAATCAGCAAACTAAAATGGACTGGAATGGGTGAATTTAACTCAGATGACCATTATATCTACTACTGCGGGCAGGAATCCCTCAGAAGAAATGGAGTAGCCATCATGGTCATCAAAAGAGTCCGAAATGCAGTACTTGGATGCAATCTCAAAAATGACAGAATGATCTCTGGTTGTCTCCAAGGCAAACCATTCAATATCACAGTTACCCAAGTCTATGCCCCAACCAGTAACCCTGAAGAAGCTGAAGTTGAACAGTTCTATGAAGACCTACAAGACCTTTTAGAACTAACACCCAAAAAAGATGTCCTTTTCATTATAGGGGACTGGAATGCAAAAGTAGGTAGTCAAGAAACATCTGGAGTAACAGGCAAATTTGGCCTTGGAGTGCGGAATGAAGCAGGACAAAGACTACTAGAGTTTTGCCAAGAAAATGCACTGGTCATAGCAAACACCCTCTTCCAACAACACAAGAGAAGACTCTACACATGGACATCACCAGATGGTCAACACCGAAATCAGATTGATTATATTCCTTGCAGCCAAAGATAGAGAAACTCTATACAGTCAACAAAAACAAGACCGGGAGCTGACTATGGCTCAGACCATGAACTCCTTATTACCAAATTCAGACTCAAATTGAAGAAAGTAGGGAAAACCGCTAGACCATTCAGATATGACCTAAATCAAATCCCTTATGATTATACAGTGGAAGTGAGAAATAGATTTAAGGGCCTAGATCTGATAGACAGAGTGCCTGATGAACTATGGAATGAGGTTCGTGACATTGTACAGGAGACAGGGATCAAGACCATCCCCATGGAAAAGAAATGCAAAAAAGCAAAATGGCTGTCTGGGGAGGCCTTACAAATAGCTGTGAAAAGAAGAGAGGCGAAAAGCAAAGGAGAAAAGGAAAGATATAAGCATCTGAATGCAGAGTTCCAGAGAATAGCAAGAAGAGATAAGAAAGCCTTCTTCAGCGATCAATGCAAAGAAATAGAGGAAAAGAACAGAATGGGAAAGACTAGAGATCTCTTCAAGAAAATTAGAGATACCAAGGGAACATTTCATGCAAAGATGGGCTTGATAAAGGACAGAAATGGTATGGACCTAACAGAAGCAGAAGATATTAAGAAGAGGTGGAAGAATACATGGAAGAACTGTACAAAAAAGATCTTCATGACCCAGATAATCATGATGATGTGATCACTCATTTAGAGCCAGACATCCTGGAATGTGAAGTCAAGTGGGCCTTAGAAAGCATCACTATGAACAAAGCTAGTGGAGGTGATGGAATTCCAGTTGAGCTGTTCCAAATCCTGAAAGATGATGCTGTGAAAGTGCCACACTCAATATGCCAGAAAATTTGGAAAACTCAGCAGTGGCCACAGAACTGGAAAAGGTCAATTTTCATTACAATTCCAAGGAAAGGCAATGCTCTCAAATGCTAGTAAAGTAATGCTCAAAATTCTCCAAGCCAGGCTTCAGCAATACGTGAACCGTGAACTTCCTAATGTTCAAGCTGGTTTTAGAAAAGGCAGAGGAACCAGAGATCAAATTGCCAACATCCGCTGGATCATGGAAAAAGCAAGAGAGTTCCAGAGAAACATCTATTTCTGCTTTCTTGACTATGCCAAAGCCTTTGACTGTGTGGATCACAATAAACTGTGGAAAATTCTGAAAGAGATGGGAATACCAGACCACCTGACCTGCCTCTTGAGAAATCTGTATGCAGGTCAGGGAGCAACAGTTAGAACTGGACATGGAACAACAGACTGGTTCCAAACAGGAAAAGGAGTATTTCAAGGCTGTATATTGTCACTGTGCTTATTTAACTTCTATGCAGAGTACATCATGAGAAACGCTGGACTGGAAGAAACATAAGCTGCAATCAAGATTGCCAGGAGAAATATCAGTCACCTCAGATATGCAGATGACACCATCCTTATGCCAGAAAGTGAAGAGGAACTAAAAAGCCTCTTGATGAAGGTGAAAGAGGAGAGTGAAAAAGTTGGCTTAAAGCTCAACATTCAGAAAACGAAGATCATGGCATCTGGTCCCATCACTGTATGGGAAATAGATGGGGAAACAGTGGAAACAGTGTCAGACTTTATTTTTGGGGGCTCCAAAATCACTGCAGATGGTGATTGCAGCCATGAAATTAAAAGACTCTTACTCTTTGGAAGAAAAGTTATGACTAACCTAGGTAGCATATTCAAAAGCAGAGACATTACTTTGCCGACTAAGGTCCGTCTAGTCAAGGCTATGGTTTTTCCAGTGGTCATATATGGATGTGAGAGTTGGACTGTGAAGAAGGCTGAGCGCTGAAGAATTGATGCTTTTGAACTGTAGTGTTGGAGAAGACTCTTGAGAGTCCCTTGGACTGCAAGGAGATCCAACCAGTCCATTCTGAAGGAGATCAGCCCTGGGATTTCTTTGGAAGGAGTGATGCTAAAGCTGAAACTCCAGTACTTTGGCCACCTCATGAGAAGAGTTGACTCACTGGAAAAGACTCTGATGCTGGGAGGGATTGGGGGCAGGAGGAGAAGGGGACGACCGAGGATGAGATGGCTGGATGGCATCACGGATTCGATGGACGTGAGTCTGAGTGAACTCCGGGAGTTGGTGGTGGACAGGGAGGCCTGGCGTGCGGCGATTCATGGGGTCACAAAGAGTTGGACACGACTGAGCGACTGAACTGACTGAACTGAACTCATAGAGATACTCTTGCTTACCTCTGTGTTCAAGACTCTTTGGATTTTCTGTGGGTGAAAATAGTCACATTGCAGGGGGAATGGCTGGGGTGGGCATGATTGTGGGGGAATCATGAGAAAGTTGTGCAACCAGCAGGGAGTCCTGGGATGTGTTCTGTGATCTGTGTGGAACAGAAAGAGATTGCGAAGGGATTTGTCTCTCCACTACCATAGACAATGGTGCTTTTCAGCTTTGTGGCCCTAACTAGCAATAACTAGTACTCAAACGGGCTTCCCCTGGTGGCTCAGATGTAACGAATCTGGCTGCAATGCAGGAGACCCGGGTTCAATGCCTGGGTCGGGTAGATCCCCGAGAGAAGGGAATGGAGCTACCCACTCTGGTATTCTGGCCTGGAGAATCCTATGGACAGGGGAGCCTGGCAGGCTACAGTCCTCAGGGCCACAAAGAGTCAGACATGACTGAGCAACTAAGCACTAGCACTAGCTAGTGCTCAACCACTAGGAAGAGAGGAGGTTGAGCTAGAGAACGAAGTGTCCAAAGTCTTTGACCCTGGACAAGTTGGTGTGGGAATACGCGCTGAGCTTTTCCTGGTTTCCTGTTGCTCCCTGTGAAAGTGTCCCTACTTCCTGTGTGGTAGCTTTGGTACAAGTCCTACTGAGCCATTGAAGTCTCTAATGAAGTCCTGGAGGGGAAAAACATGGCTTTTATATTTCTCTCCCTTTGCTCTCAAGTCAAGCCAGGAGCACTGGAGCACCAGCAGAACTCAGGAAAACATCCCTTTGCCAGGTTCCCCAGAGCACATTTGGTATGCTAGCCTTCTCTGTGTTTATTTTCAGGGTAGTGATAAAAGCACAGAAAAAAAACATCAGGGAAAAATCGGTAAATTTCAGTACTATTTCAGTACATGTGCAAAGGGCAAACAGTTTAGAATTTCTCCTGCCCCATCTGAAGCTGGAAACTCTCACCACAGCGGGAAGCTTGGCTATTTTGACTTGGCAAAGCAAAGCAAACAGCAAGCACCTGCAGAGGCACGTCTCTGACGTGAATAGCTGTGGCTGGAGGGTCAGTCCGTTCTCAGGTTTTCATCCAGAAACCGCACTCTGCAAATGGAGAGAAACCCACTGTTGGATGAAAGGAAATCCTTGCCACAGAGATGAAGCGCACAACTTTAATTAACATCATTTTCTAATGAGCATCCCCAGAGTCCTGTGCTCGGGCAGCTTATGTGGTCGAGTGTCCATCAGATTGTTCCAGACAGTTTCATAAAGTTTTAGTTTTTATAAACATTTATTTTAGAGAGCTGGAAAATGTAGAAAACATTTCAAATGAATGTTTGGGGTGAATTACCCAAAACTTATCACTCATAGAAAGTCAGTCTTTGGTGTATTTCTTTTCAGTCTTTATGTTTCAAATTCTGCATTTTGTAGAGAATTGAGAGTGTCTCATCTGTAGAAGTGTCTTTCTGGCTTTTTAAAATAACATTTTATGTTAGGCATTTTATCATTTTAGTGTAAACTAAAGTCACTGTTAATATCTGCATATTTTACTGAGTGGATTAATTAATCCATTAATTAATCCATTATTTTTGAATTATTTCAAATTTTTCTATATGATCTCAAATTCTTGCTATTATAATAATGCTGCCATGAAATCATTGTGCTTACAGCTTTCTTATGTATATTAAGAATTATTTTCTTAGGAAAGATTCTCAGAAGTAACCTGCATTGTGGAAACTCATATAGACTTCTGATGTAGAATGCCAAATTGATTTCTAAGATTTTCACTCTGCTATCTGTAATGGGGTAGTACTTTAATTAATGGGTATATGTGTGTTATTCTCTCAGTCATGTTTGACTTTTTGCAACTCCAAAGACTGTAGCATGCCAGACTCCTCTGTCTATGGGATTCTCCAGGCAAAAATACTGGAGTGAGTAGCCATTCCTTTCTCCAGTAATCTTCCTGACCAAGGGATCAAACCCAGGTCTCCCATATTGCAGGCAGATTTTTTACTGTCTGAACCACCAGGGAAGCCCTTAATAAATAACATTAATTTTCATCTGATAAGATAGGCAACAATAGAATCGAAGTGTTGATTTACTTTGCATTTATTTGATTTTTCTTTTTTTTTTACCTGTTTTAATCCAACTTTGTAAATGATCTCTTTTAGCTCTATTTTTGAGGATCCTGTTATCAATTTATATGAATACTTTATTTACATAAAGGGCTTCCCACGTAGCTCAGTCAGTAAAGCATCTGCCTGCAATGAGGGAGTGAAGTGAAGGGAAGTGAAGTCGCTCAGTCGTGTTTGCCATTCAATTCCTGAGTCGGGAAGTTCCCCTGGAGAAGGAAATGGCAACCCACTCCAGTATTCTTGCCTGGAGAATGGCATGAACAGAGGAGCCTAGCGGGCCACAGTTCATGGGGTCGCAAGAGTTGGACACAACTTATAGTGCTATCTTTTCTTTCTTTCTTTTTCTTTATTTACATAAAATGCACCAACTTTTTGCTCAACTTATATGCTGCAAATAATTTTTCAACTTTATTGCTTTCTGTCCATTTTAATTATGCCTTGAGATATAGAAATATGATTTCAGTAGTCATATTATTGATCTTTTCACTAATAATTTTCTCTCCTGCTTAACTTCTTACCCTCTAGAAATTTTATAAATATTCATCTATATTTTCTTTTAGATTTTCTATGGTTTGACATTTTTCATATCTCTATTTTTAATTTATTTTAATGAATGGTGGGCAATATAAATAAACCATGTTTCACATAACCTATTCTGCAAATGTCTAACCAAATTCAATAGTACTTGTAAGGTTAATATATCCCTTCTCTACTGGATCTTTCCATTGTCCTTATGAAGCTGGTGCTCTAAGTTTTTAAATTCAATTTCTATTTTGTTTCATTACTGTGCTTGTAAGTTTTTCTTTTAAATGCTATGTACTTTTACTTCAGTGTTAGTTGCTCAGTTGTGTCTGACTCTTTGCGAGCCCAAGGAATGTAGCCCACTAGGCTCCTCTGTCCATGGAATTCTCCAGGCAAGAGTACTGGAATGAGTTGCCATTCTCTTCTCCAGGGCATCTTTGCTACCCAGGGATTGAACCCGGGTCTTCTGCATTGTAGGCAGATTCTTTACTGTCTGAGCCACCAGGGAAGCCCCAAAATCTTGTTAAGAGGATGAGCCGCTCCATTCAAGGCAGTGCAATGGAACACGTGGGAAACTGTTAGTTGTTCAGTTGTGTCCAACTCTTTGTGACCCCATGGACTATAGCCATCTAGGCTCTTCTGTCCATGGGATTCTCCAGGCAAGAATGCTGGAGTGGGTTGCCATGCCCTCCTCCAGGGGAACTTTCTCAGCCAGGGATGGAACCTGAGTCTCTTACATTGGCAGGCAGGTTCTTTGCCACTTGGGCCACCTGGGAAGCTCCAAGCTACCTTACTTATATTGATCCAATTTCAGCCTCTAGTGGGATAAGTTCTTACCTTTGTCAAAAAATTCTTTCTTATACAAAAATTGAAAAAGACACATGTATCCCATGGTTCATTGCAGCACTATTTACAATAGCTAGAACATGGAAGCAACCTAGATGTCCATCAACAGATGAATGGATATATAAGTTGTGGTACATATACACAATGGAATATTATTCAGCTGTAAAAAAGGAACACCTTTTAGTCAGTTCTAATGAGGCGGATGAACCTAGAACCTATTATAGAGAGAGCAGTAAATCAGAAAGAGAAAGATAAATATCATATTCTAATGCATATATGTGGAATCTAGAAAAATGGTACTGAAGAATTTACTTCCAGGGCAGCAGTGGAGAAAT
The DNA here is from genome assembly GCF_014754425.2 of Oryx dammah. Classification (NCBI taxonomy): domain Eukaryota; kingdom Metazoa; phylum Chordata; class Mammalia; order Artiodactyla; family Bovidae; genus Oryx; species Oryx dammah. The sequence continues at coordinate 6,614,435 of NW_024070206.1, read as the reverse complement.
AGACATAGAGAATAGACGTGTGGCCATGGGGAGAGGGGAGGAGGGGGTAAGATGTATGGAGAGAGTAACATGGAAATTTACATTGCCATATTTAAAATAGATAGCCAGCAGGAATTTGCTCTGTGACTCAGGAAACTCAAGCAGCGGCTCTGTATCAACTTAGAGGGGTGGGATGGGGAGGGAGATGGGAGGGAAGTTCAAAAAGAAGGGGATATATGTATACCTATGGCTGATTTGTGTTGAGATTTGACAGAAAACAATGAAATTCTGTGAAGCAATTATCTTTCAGTAAAAAATAATTTAAAAAATATTTGTTATACAAAATAAAAGTAGCATCCAAACCCCAGCAAGATGGCTCTTTGGGGTGCTCGTCTCCCACCTTCTCAATGTACTGGCTTTCCAGATAAAGTTGCTATCCCTTGCCCCAGCTCCCCCCAGTTTCTTCATTGCTATTGCTATTTCATTCCAGGTAAACTTTAGAATTTTGTCAAGTTCCTAAAATTCCTAATGCCATTTAGTTCTAACTGCATCTGGCTTAATTTCCTGGGAACTAATCTCACCCTCAAAGCACATGGTGGGTCACAGCACATATTCATTTTTTTTTTTTTCATGAACATCATCATCTTGTATTGTTTTTATTTTTTTAAAAATATCTATGTGTTTCTTTTTGGCTGTGCTGTGTCTCTGTTGCTGGGAGGGCTCTTGTCTAGGCGTGGAGGGCGGGGACTGCCCCCTAGTTGCGGGGTGCAGGCTTCCCGTTGCGGTGGCTTCTCTACTTGCGGGGCACAGGCTCTGGGCACAGGCGCTTCAGTAGCCGCCGCACCTGGGCTCAGTAGTTGCACCTTGTGGGCTCTCGAGCTCTGGCTCAGTATTTGTGACACAAGGCCTTAATTAGATCCCCCCAGACCAAGGATCAAGCCTGTGTCTCCTGGAGGCAGGCGGCTTCTTTACCACTGAGCCACCAGAGAAGCCTCTGTGTATTGTTTCTAAATGCATAGGTATGTGACTCTATTCTCATTAAAAAAAAAAAAAAATGAGATGAAAGGGGAAAACTTCTCTTGCTAGAAAATTCCTCTTTGGAAGGTTATTTGGGTCAATTTAAAATTTTTACTGTGATTCAAAAGTCAATCTGTGAAGATATCTTTGTGTTTATTTGCACATATTTCTCTGGAGTATTCTCCTAGAATGTGGGTGAAAGGGTATTCATAATTTTGATAGTTCCTGCCAAATTGTCCTTGAATAAGGCTGTGCCAATTTACACTCTTATTAACAGTGAATAAGAAATTCTGTTTTCTCACACTAAATGTTACGGAAATTTCAAATATTTGCCAATCTGGTGAAAAATATAATCTCAGTGTTGTTTCAATTTGTATTTTCCTAATTACTTGTGAAATGGAACATATTTTCTGATGTATGTGACCATTTGCACTTCTTTTTCTTTGAATTGAATCTTCAAATTGATTTCTTAATTTTAAGTTAGGCTTATTTGTCGCTTTACACATTGCATATATTAAGCCTTCATCTGTTACATACTGTGCAGGTATTTTCTCTTAATCTGTCCCTTGTCTTTTAATATTGTTTTACCGTCTTTCCTTGTAAAGAAGTTATTCATTTTCATGTGGTAAAATCTGTCATAATTTTTATTTTTGTCTTCTGATTTTTCCTCCAATTTTCTATTTCATGATTTCATAGATTAAAAATGTTTAAACTTTCAAGCTATGTAGAATCTGACTTTTATATGTGGTATGAGAGAAAAGTCTAAGTTTGTTTTTTCTTTCTATCTAGTTGTCCCAGTTCCAATAAATGAATAGTCTATCTCCTTCAGGAAGTGTCTCCATTACCATATGCTAAAAATTGTAAGAGTATGTGTGTATATGTGTGTGTGTGTGTATAACACACATATTCTTCAACTTTATTTTGTCCAGAATCGATTTGTCCATTCCTATGTTAGTATGCCATTGCCTTAATTACTGTATTCATGAATAAAGTAATTATTTAATTATAATAAATATAATATGAAGCTGTAAAATAAAATATTAATTACTATATATAGTATGCTGGTAACTTATAGGGAATGTCTCTTTTAACTTATTATTTTTTTTTTAATTTCACAGGCAATCTTTTGTATTTTCTCTCTCAAGTCAGATTGTAGAGCTTCTTTAAAACTATTTTTGGGGAATTTTGATTTGGCTTATTTTGTAGTTTTATGTTTATTTGAGGAAAATTGATCTCTTTATGATATTGTATCTTCTAATCAAGAAACATAGTGTGTTCATTCACTCAGGTCATCCTCAAGACCCCTCGGTAAACTTTTATATTTATCTTCATATACCTCTTGCATATTTTTTGTTAGACTCACTTCTAGATATTTTAAAGTTCTTTTGCAATAATGAATTACATCTTGTTTTCCCATTGCATTTTAAAATTTCTTATCGCTCATCTATAGACACTTAACAAATGGACCTTTTATTGAGTTTGGTGAGAGATTTTTAATAGCTTTACTGTTAATCTTTCTAAATTTTTGATAGACCATCATATACTTGAATATAATGACAATTTTGTTTCTTTCATTCCTTCCCCTTCCTTTTTTTTCTTATTGGATTGGCTATTTTGCTAGTATCATATTAATTTGTAGCAGATATAGCAAACATTTAGCTTTAATGAGGACCATTGAAAAATAACATCATGATGTGTGCTTTAGATTTCTGGTAATTGTCTATATTATTTAGCGTGTATGTTTAGCTGCCATAATACAAAGACTCAAAGTAATAGTGATGCATGCTAAATCCGGAAGTAAGCAGTACAGAGTGGTATAGTGGTTTCTCTGCCATCATTCTAGATTGTTGATGTGCCCTATGAAATGCACAGCTTGAGTCTTGCCCTCATGCCAGCTAAAAATTCTCCCACCATGGGAGGAGAGAATAAAGATTGGGGAAACTAACAGCTGTTATCACGCTGTATTTATTCATTTTAAGGAATTTTTCTTCCATTCTTAGCTCAGTGAGAATTATTGCTGAAAAGAGTGTTTAAACTGTTTCAAAGACATTTTTTTAGCATCTACTGAGACTGACATAACTTTCCCCCTTAAACTTTTCCCCTCAATATTGAGTTATAAGAGGGGAAATCATAATTTGAATATCCTTTGTATCTTTGTGTATGACATTTGTTGGGAGATTATTATGTCATATATTCTTATTTTAAAGACACGTTCAATTTGAGAGTCTTCCTTCTTTCTTTTCTTTTTTAGCATCCTTTTTCTGTGCTAGCCATCTATTTAAATAGGAATTGTTGGTAATTCCCTGGTGGTCCAGTGGTTAGGACTCAGTGCTTTCACTCTTCAATCCCTTATCAGGGAACTAATATCCCACAAGCAGCACAAGTGGCCAAATAAATACATACATTGGAATTATTGTCCATTTATTATCAATTATTTAAAATTTGATAGAATAAAATCTTAAAATGGCTTATTTTCAAGGAAAGAATTTGTCCAACTTTGCCATTTTTTTCTCCCTCTGTTTAATGGGTTATTTTAGCACTTCTGATTCATTTTTGTCATTAGATAATTGATATTTTATATTTTCATATAGTTACATATACCAATATTTTCCATAATTATCTCATCTTGTTATCTTATTTAGAGACAGCAACACTTGCCTAAATAGTCATCATACATTGTATGTGTGTTTGAATATTTTACATTTAACCTTTTAATCCATCTGGGATATGTTTTGGTGCATGGTTGACCTGAATTCTAATTTTAGCTTTCTTCTAAATGGCAACCTAACTGTTCCAATAATACTTATTGATTAATCCATCTGTCTCACTTGAAATTCCTATTTTAATTTGCAGTAATTTCTTGTATCTACACATCAGTTTATTTACTTTTATTAGTTTATTTAATCTGTTTAATTGATCTATCTATTCTAGGACTAAAGCTATACTATTAAAACACTATTAACTTTTATAGTGCTATAATTCATTTTATAATCTGACAGGACAGGTGTTTTGCTGTTTAAAAACTTCCTGGCTGTAACAGATTTAATTTTCTAGATGAATTTTAGGATACAATTTTAGTTAAAGCATTTCAAAGGGTTTGATTATAAGTGCATGAGATTAAATTTTAAATTCAATTTTTTGAAATTATATTTTTAGAAAAGCTGTATAAATATTAATAATATTGAATTCTCCAGCCCAAGAATATAGTATATCTCCCTGGCTATTTAGACTTATTTTATATCCCTCAAAAATGTTTCATAATTTTCCTTATACAGGATCTACATATTTTCTTGTTAATTCAGTTTTAGGACACATATATCTATAAAGTAAATGGAATACTTTTTTCCTTATATTTATTCCAGATATTTGGTATTTCTTGTATTAAAACTAATGATTTTGTATATTTTGTGACCGACTACCTTACTAAGAGATCTTATTAGTTTTTATAGTTTTCCTCCTGCAATTTTCAAGTGTGCAGGAATTTTTTTTTGACATATCATATTAGTGCTTTACCCTTTTAATCCTTTGAATCAGCCAGGGTTCTTTGGTTTCCAGTTTCTGTTATTTTAAACAGAAATATTTCCTCACAAAATCAAAGGGAAGGCTGGAAATGAGATCAGGACAAGTGTAATGGGAGTGAGGTGATTTTCTCAGACACCAAATTTAAGACATCAAAAATCTCAGTAGTCAAGATAAATAATATTTTAATGGAATTGAAAAATTTTATGAAAAAAAAGTATGCTGAACAAAATGCCCAAGACTGAAGTCAAGATAAGCTCAGGATGAAGAGCCAGCCTCTGACCAGGCCAGGAGCCAGGGTCAGGCTTCGTCTGGGGCGCCCAGTGGTGATTTACGATGGGATGGGTACACTTCAGAAAAGGAAGTGATCGCCATCTCTGACTAAGGGGAGGGCAGAGTATGTGTCTTGACTGTTCAGGACTCCACGTGATGGGACAAGGGTAAGTTGGTATGCTTGAGGATATCTTAGAAATCTCTGAGACTTGTTCATTTATTTTTATTCTTTTTTCTTTCTGCTCCTTAGACTAAATAGTCTTACTTGACTTATCTTTAAGTTTGGCAGTTCATTCTTCCTCCAGCTCAGTTCTTCTGTCTCAATTCCACTTAGTGAATTGTTTTTTTTAACTTCAGTTATTGCGCTTTTCAACTCCACAATTTCTGTTTGGTTCTTTTTAACAGTTTTGACCTCATTGTCATATCCTCTATTTGCTGAAACATCATTCTTATATGTTTCTTTTCTTTGGACATGGTTTTCTCTAATTCTTTGAACATGTTCATAATACCTGATTCAAACTCTTTACCTAGTAAGTTCAACATGTGCAGTTCCTTAGGGACAGTTTCTGTTGACTCATTTGCCCTGAATAAAATTGTGTTTGTGTGTTTCTTGCAGGTTTTTTTTTTTTTTTTTGGAAATGGACATTTTAAATAATTTAAAGTGGACATTCTGAAAATTGCACACACACACACACACACACACATATGCACACTCACTCCTTCCCCACCCAGGGTCCACTGTTGTTGTTGCAACTACTCTTTGTTTGCTTTTTTTAAAGTGACTTTCCTGAACTAATTCTGTAAACTCTGTGTTCTTTGTTTTGTATGGCCAGTGAATGCTCTGCTTGGATAGCTTAGCAGTCAGCTTATGATTCGATGGAAATTTTCTTACGTATCTTCAACCAGGAGCTCTCCCAGCCTTATTCTCTCTCTCTTTGTGTGTGTGTGTGTTTGGGGTCACATCTTCAGGGCTCTGGCAACTTAGAGCTCTGCCCTAGCCTTCACTTCCTCTTTGTGCAGAGCCTCTGGACAGCCCAGAGGAGAGATTAGAGTCCTCTCAGATTTTTCTTGAGAATGCACATGACCTTGCAAGTGGGTGTGGCTTTCCGGAATCTCAAGAATACATTGGAACTTTTCAAAGTCCTGAAAAAGTATCTTCTTTCCTATATTTTCCTTTCACTTTTTTTTTTTTTAAGTCAGCCTCTTGTTTACCCCAGCTGTTATGCTCTCCGAGGCAGCGGCTTGTTTTTCACAAATGCCCTGGGGGTAGAGTTGTTCTTACTGAGGAAGATCAGAATTAGGTTAAATAAAGACAAGCTCTGAGAATGATATTTTTCCAGGGAGCTGCCAGACAGCGCTAACAGGGACAATTATCTGGGGCTAAGTTTTGGGGGGCCTCCAAATCTGTTTTGCCCCTCTTCAACGACTGTTAAGCTGCTGGCTTTCATAGCTATAATAGTGTCTTATTGCTCAATAGCTAAGTCACATCCCACTCTTTCATGACCCCATGGACTGTAGCCTGCCAGTCTCCTCTGTCCATGGGATTTGCCAGGCAAGAACATTGGAGTGGGTTGCCTTTTCCTAGTCCAGGGAATCTTCCCAACACAGAGATCAAACCTGTGTTTCCTGCATTGGCAGGCAGATCCCTGGTCATTGAGCCACCAGGGAAGCCCCATAGTGGTTTGAGGCTGGTCATTTTCAAGGCTACTATAGGTCTGGGAAGAAGGAGATGGGAGTAGGGCAAGTTCAAACATCACAAAACTTGGTTTGTGCTAAGTGGAATGTCCATGCTGTAATCTCTGGATCCTCTGAATATTTTATATCACATGGCACAAGGGTGTTTGCAGTTGTGATTAAGATTATGGGCCCTGAGATGGGGAAATTATCCTAGGTTGTCTAGCTTGGGCCCAGAATAATTGTGAGTCCTTAAAAGCAGAGAACTTTTCTCTTCTGTGTCAGAGGGAGATGGACTATGGAAGAAGGGTCAGAGAGATGCAATGTGGCTGGTTTTGAAAATAGAATAGGGGCCATGAACCGAGGAATGTGGGCTGGAAAAGACAAAGAAACAGATTCTCTCTGGAGCTTCCAGAAAGGAATGCAGCCCTGTTGACACCTGGATTTTCGATCAGTGAGACCTGTGTCATACCTGTAACCTACAAAAATAAAATAGCAAATTTTTGTTGTTTTAACCCACTAAGTTCAAGGTGATTTGTTCCATCAGCAATAGCAAAACTAATACAGTGTTGTTACTGAGATTCAACCATTTAAAATGAATGCTCCTCAATGTTGCAAGCATTGGTTAATAATCAGATTGCTAAAAATGTTGATTTTGGCTGTTTTATTCCCCCAGTGTTCTCATTGCCTTTATGGTGCAATGGATTTTCAGATATCCTTATTCTGTCTTTCTGAAAGAGCTTTCCCCCTACTTCCTTTTGGCGTCTGTTATTACAAATGAAAATCAGATTTTTGTTTTGCTATGGATAATCTGTGGGGTCTTTTTTTCTCTTGGGAAACTTTTTAAACTTTTTCTTCTTTTTTCTGAATTCACTACATTGTGACTAGGTTTGGAAGTTTTCTTTGCTTTTAATTCATGCTGCTAAACATTTGGTAGAGATTTTGAATGTAGGAACTCATGTCTTTCTTAAATTGGGGACAATTATCTATTTTTATTTGGTTAGTCATGTTCCTTTTCATTCTTGCTATCTTCTCTTTTTAGATTTATTAGATTAATATTAAAATTTCTGCAGATATTAATGCATGTCTCAATTATTCTTTTTCTCATTTTTTTTCTCCAGTACTATGTTTAGAGAAATCTTTATAACAGTTTCCTTTCTAATTAATTCTTCAGCAGTACACCTCATTTTATTTTGTCCATGGACAGAGTTTAAATTTTAACAATCAAGTTTTTAATTCTTATATATCCAGATAATTATTCTTATAGATGTAATACTTTTTACTGTCCTTCTGAGGAAAATGTATATTTATTTTATTAAAATCCTGCAGTGATTGTTTCATTAACTCTGTTTCCTCTATTGTAAAGTCTTCTTACGTTGTGTTCAGTGCATCTTTGTGTCAGCTTGCTGAAATGTGCTTAGGTGGATGAGCAGATATCTCTGTAATTTGATTTCTTGAAGACTGTTCTTTTATGCAGCTTATTTGGGAATAGGGCAGGACTCTGTTTACTGACTGCTTAAAGTGAGATCAAGATAGTCAGGAAGCCTGACTTAAGGGAAGATGGGTGCTGCAGGTCTTCCTGGATTTTGCCAGTCCCGTGGTGCACAGGTGGCACTCACTGACCTCGCCTCAGGGCACGTTTCCCTCTTGATGCTGTGTCCAAACGGTGCTAAGGGGTAAGGAGGCAGAAGACAGTTGGGCTTCATGTATGTTTCCTGATACAGTATCATTTGATGTTTAATGGTTTGTAGCTCTTTCTTTTTTCTCTTTTTGGCTGCACTGTGTCTTCGCTGTGGTACACAGGCTTCTCTAGGTGTGGCATGCAGGCTCCAGAGCGCTCAGGCTCTCTATTTGCCACGTGTGGACTTGATGCCCCACGACTTGTACGACCCTAGTTCCCTGACCAGGGATCAAACATGAGTCTGCTACACTGGAAGGCAGATTCTTAACCACTGGACCACCAGGGAAGTCCAGTGTGATGCTTTATAATTCTTACACCTGCTATGAAAACTATAATTGCCATCAATATAAAGTTACCCTATTAATCCTGTTCAGTGACTTCTCTACTTTGCCTGATATTGCCATTTCTCCTTGAATAAGGGGAACAATATTTCTGTGCTTGAAATATCCCAACCTTCCTTGAATTTTCGAAGTTTCCAAAGTATTTTCCTTTTATGTGTCTTTTGCAGAGACAGTGTCATTGAATGTTATTTTTACATTCAATATTTTTACATTACAGTATGAATATTATGTCTTTCATAAGGACATCCAAACCATTTTCAAGTTTTGACTTTATATTTGCCACCATAAGAATTGCTGTCTCATTGGAGGCACTCAACATATATGTGTTAAATAGATGAACAATTTCTGATAATAAGGTTTCCTTACTTTCTCTACTTTCAATATCAATATTTTAAAATTTGCTCTTTTGTAGACATCTTGTTTATAATTTTACTAGGAGTGAATTGTTGAGCTTTTAGAAATATTTCTATGTATACTACTATATATGTAGATTTCCAAGATTTATTAGGGATCTATTTACACTGTGATCACAATTCTGAAATGTTTGATTTTCAAGTCCTTAGCAGACTATGAGCAGTAATTGTGTGTGTGTGCTTAGTTGCTCCATCATTGCCCAGTTATTTGAGATCCTGTGGACTGTAGCCTACCAGACTCCTCTGGGGCAAGTTGCCATTTCCTCCTGCAGGGGATCTTCCTGACCCAGGGATCGAACCTGTGTCTCTTGAATCTCCAGCATTGGCAGGCGGACTCTTTACCACTGTGCCATCTAGGAAACCCATGAACAATAACTGTCTCTCTCTCTTTAGTTGCTAAGTTGTGTCCGACTCTTGTGATCACATGGACTGTAGCTTTCCAGGCTCCTCTATCCATGGAAACTAACAGTCTGCATATGAAAGGCAGAAAGTATAATAAAGAGAAGAGTACCATGGATATAGCAGCAAAAGGCCAGGATTAGATGTCTTTAAGGGCCTTGTATTTCAACATTACAAGTGAAGTTTATAATACTGTCTTATACATTAAGAATAATCTATATAGTATGTTAACTATTAAGGAATTACTTATACTTTACAGAAAGATCACTTCCAAAAATAAATTAAATTTCAAAGAAATGATTGAGAAATTAACTGTGCAAAATTCAGTCGTCTAAGGCATTCATAGGGACTTCCCTGGTGGCTCAGACGGTAAAGGCATTCATTATGTGGAAATGCCTTCAGTGTCCTAATTATACTCTATAAGCTACCTGTTTATCATTATTAGTTCCATGTGTATAGAATATTGCTTTAAACTGACTTGATTCTGTCCCTGTTACATATTTCTAAACTTTGTCTTTTGCATCTTTAAAAAAAAAATGGAGAATGTTAATACCTAATAAGGTGCTCATATGGGTTATGGGCTTCCAAGTTATCGCTAGTGCTAAAGAACCCGCCTGCCAGCGCAGGAGACATAAGATATGTGGGTTCCATCCCTGGATAGGGAAGATCCTCTGGAGGAGGAAAGGGCAACCCACTCCAGTATTCTTGCCTGGAGAATCCCATGGACAGCAGAGGCTGGTGGTCTATAGTCTATAGGGTCGCAAAGAGTCAGACATGACTGAACATGCAACTTAGTATGCATGCGTGGATTATGGTGAAAATTAAATAAATAATCCATGTAAAGACATTTGACACAGGGCCTGGCATCCATTACTCCCACCACCTACTCGGTATGTGACTTTTGGAAAGTTCATTCGCCCCCTCAATGTTTCAGATTTCTCATCTCTAATATGAAGATTATAATAGTTCTTTCCACATAGATTTAATGTAAAGAGCTTAGAGCAGAGCCTGGTACATCTTAAGTTCTCAAGTGAGCTATTATTAGTATTTGCAAACAGGAAGGGCTGCAACACACATCCTGGCAGCGCCAGTCAGAGAACATCCTTTTTACACACAGATCAAGGAAGCAATAGCTGTGATGTGGTCCAAAGCTGTGCAGAATGGATTTGATATGAGAATTCTGAGTTGTAGTGTATAAAAATATTCTATGCTATAATATCCAAAATGTAATGTAATATCAGTTACTAATAATAGTAATAGTATCAGTACTATGTAGTGGGAATTGTTTTTGATCACGTCGGCACCTCCTATTCTATTAACTTGCCTAGCCCCGTCAATGTTCATTAAAGGATGTGTATTCTTGCCAACACAACCTCCCTCTTCCTTCCCCACTTCTTGGATATACGTGTCATTTGCAAATCTGAGTACAATTACCACAGGGAGTAGAAATGAGACAATCTTTTGTGAATTACAAACAAATTTCTAACTCTTCATTTTGTCAGACCAACTCTAGACCAGCCACTAGAGCTGTCATGGTGATTTATGATGTTCTTCAGCAAACTGACAGCCGGTGGAGAAAAAGCTCCAAGAAAGAAAAATTCCTTATATTTATTCTACCTAGTTTAATACCTGATGAACCATGTTATAAGAACAGTTCTTAAAATAGCCTTGAGGAGAGCATCTCTACATTTTCCCAGCACGTACAATCCATCACGGAGAACGTAGAGGAGATGGTGGTCTTGCTGCGAACTTGACTGCTTTTCAAAAGAGACATTCATTGGAGGCCTGGCAACATATGAAACTTTCAGTACTAACTCATGCCCTGCTATTTGCGTTCAGTCATTTCTTCCTTACCATAACCTTCATCATAGGTAGTATATTGTCATATAAATATGATTATAAATAAGAAGGAAAGGTCAATCCATAAATATGACTGTAAATAAGAAGGAAAAGTCAATCCAGGGAAGATGCAACAGATTATCTCCAAAGCTGCTTCATTTAGAGATAGAAGTGAAGAAGGAGCTTGGAAAGAGGAATCACAGTCCACCTTAAGGAGGGTTGTTTATGTTTCACGTCTTTCTGAAAACTTGTCTGGCCATTACAAGCCATCGCAGTCCACTATTTAATCTATATAATTCATACGGTACCCGCTCTATTGACTTTTTTTTTATATTGATTTATTTTTATATTGCCCTTTAGGGCTATGTAACTTGTGTGCCTTTTCTCCTCATCTACATAGTGTCTTCAACCTCTCCTGTTTCCTTTGAACTTTCTGCCCAGTTTATAAACATATGAACATCTCTTCAGATTACAAACCTACCAACAAACCAGACCAAAGCGTTCCCTTACCTTTCCATCTACTTGAATTGCCTACTTGTCTGGCTGAGTTTCCCACTTCCTACAAGAGTGTGTAACTCTCACCTGCACTATTTGGCACTCTATTCCCTTGGTTTTGATGGCACCCCTTGCTCTTGCTTCTGTTGGATGCTGCCTCCTGCCTCTGTTCACACTCTGACCACACCCTTTCAGGCTCCTCCCCTGGCTCCTCTCTCTATCTTCTCCTTCAGTTCAGTTCAGTTGCTCAGTCGTGTCTGACTCTTTGCGACCCCATGAATCGCAGCACGCCAGGCCTCCCTGTCCATCATCAACTCCCAGAGTTCACTCAGACTCACATCCATCGAGTCAGTGATGCCATCCAGCCATCTCATCCTCTGTCTTCCCCTTCTCCTCCTGCCCCCAATCCCTGCCAGCATCAGAGTCTTTTCCAGTGAGTCAACTCTTCACATGAGGTGGCCAAAGTACTGGAGTTTCAGCTTTAGCATCATTCCTTCCAAAGAAATCCCAGGGCTGATCTCCTTCAGAATGGACTGGTTGGATCTCCTTGCAGTCCAAGAGACTCTCAAGAGTCTTCTCCATACACATTGTTATTCCCTAGGCTTATCTAGCCCCAACATTCCTTGGACATCTTCCTTTATTTCATTATCTGGAATATGCTCAAATGATGTACATTTCAAAAGACACATCCTTCTGAAGTCCAGAATCATATTTTCAGTTGCTTTTTGTAGATCTCAAACCAACAACAGAATTCATTTTTTCCCCAAAGTATTTTCCTTTATTTACCCTCTTGGTCAGGGAAACTCACACAATTAATCCCTTCCTCTCTCCCCTTCACTTCTATGGCCCAGTTGGTTCTACTCCTCTCTCTTGAAAATATCCAGGTATTTCCATTCCATTTCCTACAATGTCATTGCTGTTCTCCCTGCCGTTCCCCTAAATGACCAGAACCTTTTATTTAATCCTCACCCAGCCTGCAAGTCATCAGGATAGACTTTAAAAACAAAGTGATGCTAAAGGGAAAAAATCCCTCCATTATGTCATTCTCCTGTTAAAAATCCTTGAATGGTACTTCGTTGATGTCAAAGCAAAGTGTCAATTCTTTGGGCAAAGTCAAGGCAGTTTTCAGTCTGACCCTCATCTGTCTTCCCAATCTCATCTGCATTATTACCCCCAGGTAACCTTTGGTTCCTGTTTGTACCCTTCTTGCCTACATGCTTCTGTACATTTACCTATAGTTTTCTCTTCTTGGGATGTACTCCTCTCATGGTTCTGCTTGGCTATCTCCAGATTCCCCCTTCAAAATTATTTCAGCGCATTATCCCTTCTGGGAAGATATCCCTAACCAACAGTGATGTGAGGCACTGTTCTCATAACTGCTTGCACATATCTTTATTAAAGCCCTTATGACAATGCACTACGACTAATTATTATTCCCACGTCTGCCTTCATTGCTCAGCCGTGAACCTCCTGAGGCCAGGATTGTCTTATTCATCTTTCCATCCCACTGCCGAGCATGGATTCTGACACGCAGAAGGAACTAGGTAAATGCTTGTGGGATACACAGAAGACTAAAGAGAATGAAGCCCCTTCCTTTCTAAAAGAATAGTGCGTGAGGTCATCATCTGTTCTTTTGGTATCCATAAAGTGCAAGATACTAATGAGTAGACTGGCTGTTTGGTTCATTTTGTTATAATCCCCCTGACACTTCTGCTAGAGAATGCTTGCTCTGGGGCAAGTGTGAGGGTTCTGTATTTTTAGCTTCTAATGACCTCAGTTCTGTTCCGTATGCTTCCCAGTTCCAAGCATGTGTATGTGTTAGCCATGGAGACTGGCCGTGCATACACACTTCCAGGGAGTTACCTCAGAAGGAAACGTCTGAGCAGCAGTCATCAGTAGGGAGTGGGAGCATTTAACTTGTTGCAATTGGGAAAAATGTAGGATCCCTCATTATGACATTCTTCTCTGAACTGTACTTCCCATTTGGGGGTGGATAGCTGAGCCTTGGAAAACATCTTCAGTTCTTTCAGAACTTGTTCTATAGGTTAGCATTAGATCAAACAACAGGTTCTACAATCAAAAGACAGGAGTGTTGTGTGTTAATAGCCCCACTGATTTTACTATACATCTGCATTCCTGACTCATCCAGATGACCTAACAGTGCCTGTGACTTTGATGAGCCAAAACTCACACTCACTAACTCCACATTTGGGGGGCTTATGCAGAGGATGATGTTTCTGAGGACTTGATTTATTCCATTACCTCTTAGTGGCTATCATTTGTAAGGAAACGGATTAAACTGGTCATTTCAGCATCTAGTTACATAGTTTTCAATGGTTTGACACGCTGTAGCCTTGCTTCTGGAACTATATATTAGGTTCCTTAATGAGAGAGGCCACGTTGTCAGGTACTGGGCTTCCCAAGGGGCACTAGTGGTAAAGAATCCACTTGACAACACAGGGGACCCAAGAGGTGGGGGTGATCCCTGAGTTGGGAAGATCCCTTGAGTAGGAAGCGGCAGCCACTTCAGTATTCTTGCCTGGAAAATGCCATGGACAGAGGAACTTGGCGGGCTACAGTCCATGGGGCCAAAAAGAGTCGAACGTGACTGACTCAGCACACGTAGTCAGACACTTCTGTGAATTCCATATGGTTGGAGTATAGCAGCTTTTATAAAATCTTAGAATAATGGGTTTTATGAAGACTCAATTTCTTTATGTTTCCCTCAAAGTTTCACGTATTTTACAAAATGTATAAACTAATATCTGACATACAAATACTATTTTCATTTAAAAATGACTATACTTACTAAGGGCTTCTCTGGTGGTTCAGATGGTAAAGAATCTGCCTACAATACAGGAGACCTGGATTCTATTCCTGGGTCAGGAAGATCCCCTGGAGAAGGGAATGGCAACACTCCTTGCCTGGAGAATTCCATGGACAGAGGAGCTTGGTGGGCTACAGGCCATGGGATCGCAAAGAGTCAGACACAACTGGGCAACTAACACACACAAACACACAGACTTACTAAAAGTTTTTCCCCAAATGATTTAAATTATTGTTCTGATTTAATGGATGTCTCCCTTTTCAAATTCAGTGGTTGCTTGTGTAATTCTTCATGGTGAAATGATGCAAAGGGAGCTAACGCTGAGAGGGGGTGAACTATATCCAGTGCAGTCTAACTGAAGTTGATCCTTAGCTGATTTGGCTTCTCTGGGGGCTACTTGGAAATAGCAGTACCAGAGGCATTCACTAGTGTCCCAGCAGATGTGAAGAATAGAGGCTGCTGACTTTAAAATAAACGATGTGTCTCTAGACTGCAATGGCTACCAATTAAAGGATGAGCATATGGTCCATGAGTTGATGGTATTAATGCCATGTCTCATGCTTGACTGATTAAACACCTTCCCCCTGCCCTGAATTAGCCAATCTATTGTCCTAAGAGGCAGTGTTGTTAAAAACTGCTATCTGTATAGACTGGTGGACCAACCACCCTCACTAATGTGCAAGATAGAAAGAACTATCCGTTACAAGAGGGCATCTCTTTTTAATGACTTATCAAAATGAAATTAACCTTTTTAAAGTATAGCAGGTTTTAATGTATTTACTGCAGTGTACAGCTATCATCAACATCTAATTTCAAAACATCTTCAGCACCCCGTTGGCAGTCACTCTCCATTATCCCCTAACACCAGCTCCTGGAAACCTGTTAATGTGCTTTCTATTTCTATGATTCATCTAGTCGGGGTATTTCATCTAAATGGAATTGAATCATTCAATATGCAGCCTTTTGTGCTAGGCTTCTTTCATTTAGCATTATGTTCCCAAAGTTCATCCATGTATAACATGTGTTGGTACTTTTTCCCTTCATATTTCTGACTAATATTACATTATAGGAATGTACAACATTTTGTTTACCCACTCATCAATTGATGAACATTGGGGTGTTTCCAGTTTTGAGCTATTATCTATAATGCTACTCTGAACATTTACGTACAGGATTTTGTGTGGATGTAGGTTTTCAGTTCTCTTGGGTACATACTTAGGAATGGAAATCCTGGGTCACGTGGTAACTCTATGTTTAATGTTTTAAGAAACTGCCAGGTTGTTCTCCAAAGTAGCTGTATTGTTTTACATTTCCACCAGCAGTGTGTAAGTGTGCCCATTTCTCGACATCCTTTCAAATTTTAGGTACTCTAGTAGATTTGAAGTGGTACCTCTTGTGGTTTTGATGTACATTCCCTAGTCACGTGACTAATGATATTGTACATTGTTTCATATGCTTATTGGTCATTCATATATCTTCCTCAGAGAAAATGTCTATTTCAATTCTTGGCCCCTTTTAAAATTAGATTTTCTTTTTGTTGTTCAGGGGTGGCTCATATAGTAAAGAATCTGCCTGCAAAGCAGAATATGTGGGTTCAATCCCTGGGTTGGGAAGATGACTTTGAGTAGAAAATGGCAACCCGTTTCGGCATTCTTGCCTGGGAAATCCCGTGGAAAGAGGAGCCTGGTGGGCTACAGTCCATGTGTCTGCATTCAGTCTGATGCAACAGAGCACACAAGAGTTCTTTATTTATTCTGAACGCAAGTCCCTTAGAAGTCACATGATCTGTCAGTGTTTTCCCCCATTCCATGGGCTGTTTTTTGACTTTCTTGATGGTGTCTTTGAGGCACGAGTTTTTTAAAATTTTGACAAAGTCCAACTATTTTTTTGTTACCTATGCTTTCAGTGTCATATCAAAGAAACCATTACTATACTATAAGGTCAGAAAGGATTGCTTCTATGTTCTTGCGTGGGAGTTGTATAGTTCTTACTCTTTAGATAGAAGATTCATTTTTAATTAATTTTTAAATTTTTTACATTAATTTTTTACATTAATTTTTTTGTACATAGTGTGCAATAGGGTTGAGAGGATCTTGTTAAACACTCTCCCCTGATGTCTATCGGTTTAAAATGTGAATACATAAGTCTGTAAGTTTCCTGGAAGCCCACATTATAAAAAGCAATTTCTATGGCCAGCTTGGCTGATTGATTATTTATTCAGTGGATTTCTATTCAAGATGATGGAGGGCCAAAATTGTGCTAAAGGAAACGTAGGATTTCTGGCAGGACTATGAACCAATTTAAAGAACTTTTATAAAATTTCAAATGTGATTTTAAATTCTCAAAACTGGAGGATGAACTTGGAGACAATTGCCACAGATGTTGTTCCAAACATTTTTAATTTGGTTCAAACCAATTATTAAACCTTGTGTATA
Organism: Oryx dammah; assembly: GCF_014754425.2. NCBI lineage: Eukaryota > Metazoa > Chordata > Mammalia > Artiodactyla > Bovidae > Oryx > Oryx dammah. Next base: position 6,597,543 of record NW_024070206.1, on the reverse strand, counting down.
TGTTTTGAAGATTTATCCTCTGTCTCCAAATATAGTGCTTGACTACTTTACATGAAAGTCTTCAAAACTCTCTCTAAACCACATTGTGCGTCAAAGAAACTCTATATATGAGTTTCTTCTAAAGTTCTCTTAAAAACACGGCAAAATCAAGTTAACAACTCTAGGTTCTAAATTGAAATCTATCCACTTCAGTTTGAGAGCCATCAGCTTTGAATGTGTCTGGATATAAAACCTGTTTTTCCCACTTGGAGGGGAAAAATCCTCTTTTAGAGACTATTTCTTGGAGGAACGTTTGTTATAACATATTTGGACTTAGGACTAAGACCTTTAGTTTGTAAGTTGAAGTTTTCCTGTGCAGTTAACATTTACAGAATGTAAGTAGAAAACAATCTCAAATTTAGTTGCTACCCTGAGGAGAGATCACTGAGTATGGGAACATTTAAATCATGGCCCATCACATTTGCTGTTTGCTTCCATTTTTCTTTCATTCAAGGAATACAGTTGATTGAGATTGTCTTTGGAGATCACAGTGCCTATGGACTCTTCTTTAAACACTTTTAAAGGATGGAAAGAAGGTCTTGAAATGCTTTTCATTTTAATTACTTTAGAAAAGTAGGTATGGGGAAGAAAACCTGTGAATAAAGAAAAATTTGCACATGTAATTTCTCTGAGCTTATTACTTAATAGTTATGGAAGAAGTGAGCATTCTCTCAACATTGATGCTGTGCTTGGTCATTTGGTCATGTCTGACTCTTCACGACCCCATGGATTGTAGCCCCCAGGTTCCTCTGTTCACGGGATTTTTCAGGCAAGAATACTGGAGTGGGTTGTCATTCCTCCTCCAGGGGATCTTCCCCAGCCAGGGATGGAACCCGTGTCTCCTGTGTCTCCTGCACTGCAGGGAGACTCTTCACCACTGAGCCATCAGGGAAGCCCTCTGCATTAGTAAACACTTAGAAAGCGATGAGAGCAAAACTGAGGACTTTTTTTCTAACCAGAATAGAGGGCTCGGGACTGTAGGGCAATAGATTAGACAATTTGTATCCCAGGCAATACTGTTGTCACCACCAATTCTAATGAGTATTTTCTAACTTATGTCTTTAATGCATTTAGTATAAGAAAGCTTCTGAATATATCACATAAGTAGTGGTTTGCCCCAGGACTGGATATTCAGGAGACGTGTTTTTTCAGACTTAGCCCTGTTCACTAAATATTTGGTTGATGGATTACTATTATTTTTAGAAGGTCTGAAAGAGTGGAGACTTGCAAATAAAATACAGTGCAGTGTCAGAAATTATGCCATGTCTTCTTAATATCTATAAGAGTTTTGAAAATTAGCTCCACAGTAAATTATGAGACAATTATCCAAAAAAGCATGGTATTTTTACTAATATAGTTTAGTTCAGAACCACAGAGACTGCTCACAATCATTGCTATAGGTAGCTAAGCAAAGCAGAAATTAGACAGAAATTTAACAGAAATTAGATGAGACTCATGAACTCAGGACAGATGTTCTCTAGAATTGATAAAAGGAAATAAGAAACAAATTGAATGGGATTTAAGTGAGTTGAGAGATATCTTCCTAGTTCTTACACTGATTTATTTGGAATATGAAAAGGGACTTAGAACATTGGCATCTTGATCTTAATTTGGTGAGATTTCTTGTTTCAATTTTATGTTCAAAAAGTGGTCATTAACTACTCACTGGCTGAGGCACATGAAAGAGAAGATACTGTCTCTAAGGTGAAGAGAGACAATTTGGGGGAATCAGAAACACACAGGAATAATTTAAATCTTAGTTTCCAAAGAATACAAACTAATATAATATTTCCTAACATGAAATTCTTAGAAAATAACTGATTCCAAGTATAACTTACCTGCCTCAGGTATCTAGTGAGAGCATACTTCCTTTAATGTTCAAATTATTTATATTAGACTGAATTTCCTAGGTCCTTCACTAAAGGATGCCCAGAACACCTGATCCATGTGTTTCCAAGAATCCCAAGAAATGTTTTCAATGCTCTGTTTCTTGTTTGGTTGTTTTAATTGAAGTATAGTTGATTTACAGTGTTATATTAGTTTCTAGTGTACAACGAAGTGGTCCAGTTACACATGTGCACGCACACACAAAGTGAAGAGGAACTAAAGCACCTCTTGATGAAAGTGAAAGGAGAAAGTGAAAAAGCTGGCTTAAAACTCAGCATTCAAAAAACGAAGGTCATGGCATCCGGTCCCATCACTTAGATGGGGAAAATAGATGGGGAAACAATGGAAACAGTGACAGACTTTATTTTCTTGGGCTCCAAAATCACTGCAGATGGTGACTGCAGCCATGAAATTAACAGACACTTGCTCCTTGGAACGAAAGCTATGACCAACCTGCTGCTGCTGCTGAGTCACATCAGTTGTGTCCGACTCTGTGAGACCCCACAGATGGCAGCCCACCAGGCTCCTGTCCCTGGGATTCTCCAGGCAAGAGTACTGGAGTGGGTTGCCATTGCCTTCTCCATGACCAACCTAGACAGTTTATTAAAAAGCAGAGACATTACTTGACTGACAAAAGTCCGTCTAGTCAAAGCTACGGTTTTTCCAGTAGTCATGTATGGATGTGAGAGTTGGACCATAAAGAAAGTTGAGCACTGAAGAATTGATGCTTTTGAACTCTGGTGTTGGAGAAGAATCTTGAGAGTCCCTTGGACAGCAAGGAGATCAAACCAGTCCATCCTAAAGGAAATCAGTTCTGAATATTCATTGGCAGGACTGATGCTGAACCCGAAACTCCAATACTTTGGCCACCTGATGCGAAGAACTGAGTTATTGTAGAAGACTCTGATGCTGGGAGGGATTGGGGGCAGGAGGAGAAGGGGACGACAGAGGATGAGATGGTTGGATGGCATCACCAACTCGATCGACGTGAGTTTGAGCAAGCTCTGGGAGTTGGTGATGGAGAGGGAGGCCTGGTGTGCTGCAGTCTGTGAGGTCACAAAGAGTTGGATATGACTGAGGAATTGAACTGAACTGAACTGAACTGGACCTCTGTTAGCTGCCGAAAATAAACTTAGAGTAAGTAGAGGGGAAAAGTGTGACATGCAAGAAGCTGCCCCCAGAAACATTCTCCTTAGGCCTCCTGGGATGTTGTCTCACTGCTCTGGTCCGTTACCATCGTAGTCATCAATGTCACGGTCATCATCATGTTTGCCATCCGTAGGAGCAGCAGTGGCTCTCAGTGAGCTTTGATGGAGCACCTGCTGTGTACTGGGCCCCAGGAGAGGCTGTAGAGGCAATGACCATCAAGTGCTTGCACATGGGCAGGGAAGAGAATGGTTTCCATGCCTTTATTTTTATCTGATGATTAAAAATTAGGCACATTGTTACCTGTGCAACTAGAAAAGTAAGCACGTGATCTGTGTTACTGTACCCGTGAGCTGATGCAAATCCTTCAGTCTCAGAGCTGGAGGACACCTTAGAGATGATCAGATGTGCTTTTCAAATAAGGACATGAAGGTCCTGAGAAGTCACGGAGAGTACGGACTAGACCTTATATCTCTTGAGTTCAAGTCCAGTAGGTTTCCCAGGGTACCATCCTGCCTCTCTTCTTGTATACCTTCCTAAGGTACTAAGAAGCATTATATATATATATATATATATATATATCAGATATGAAAATAATTAGTATTCCTGGTAGAAGTAGTAAGTAGAGAATACTTCTGAAATTGCGATGGTTGATCTAATTTTCTGGGGTTCCGACTTGCTTTCATGACTCACATTTTGAGGTCTCAAATTTTGTTAGTAAAGTGTATTTGTTTTTGTTGTTCAGTTGCTCAGTCATGTCGAACTCTTTGTGATCGCATGGACTGTAGCCCACCAGGCTCCTCTGTCCATGGGATTTTCCCAGCAAGGAAATTGGAGTGGGTTGCCATTTCCTCCTTCAGGGGATCTTCCCGACCCAGGGCTCAAACTCCTGCATTTGCTGAATTGGCAGGTGAATTTTTTTTTAACCACTGAGCCACCTGGGAATCCCTACATAGAGAATAAGTACATGTAAAGTGCCTGAGACATATAGCCTCTCATTAAATGACAGCTAATTTTAAAGCTGCTAAAGGATCACTTTCTATAGACCAAAAGCTCTAATGTATTATTTCATTTAATCCTCATAATTCCACTGCAGGAAAACTCAGACTGAGAGAATTTGGGCCATTTGCCCAGCACCTCCCGTGGGGTAAGGTCGTAAAAGAGGCAGAACTGAACTAAGGTTGGCTTGCCTCTCCAATCTAGGGTAAATGTACTCTTCTTTGAAACACTCTAATGGCTCAGGGGATGGTATGGGAAGGGAAGATGCTGAAAGCCTGTGGACCTTCAACTTTGCTAAGACTCAGTGCCTCTTTCTCTCCCATTCCTTTGCACTTTTAAGGCAGAACGCCTTGGAAATCTTTGTGTTCATCCAACGTGTGTCTGCTTTTCCATATGACTCCGTATTTCTGAGCAGACTGCAAACGATTCATTCCAAGCTCAAACCAAGCACTCTGAGAGGAATTCAATTGATTATTAGGAGACAAGGGTAGAGCTCCTGCTAATATCCCCTGTCCTCCACCTCCCTGCCTACTTTCTGGCTGTCAGCGTGTTTATCTTTTTGCATAAAGGATCCAAGAGCTGACAGGTTGGCACGATAATCGATATAAAAGAGAGCAGATGATTATCAAGGGCACAGAGACAAAGGTTATCATGACAAATTTTAACTTCTGTTTATATCTCATGGGAACTGCACGTGGAATGGTGAACATGAAATAATTTGCTAGAAAATTGAGAACTAATTAATCTATTACCATATTCCATTAAAATACATTTAAACAAGGCACCTACTCTCTTTTGTAAAAGTCATGCATCCAATTCTAACAAGTTGTTTTCCCTCTTTTGCAATGTGGAAAAAAAAAAAACGATTTTCTACTATGCTGAAAATTAAATTGGCTATGTGTACAAAAAAAAAAAAAACACAAAACAATATAAGGCCCATGGCACTAAAAACTCATTAAGATTTTTTTTTTTTGGTGGCAGTGCACAAAATGTTATAAAATAATGTGAAATCCAAATATTCTTAAATAATCAAAAATTAAATGAGATGGGATACACTCTTTCAGTACCAGAAGGAAGTTTCTTTTAGAAATCATCTGTAGGTATTATATTTAGAAGCAGCTTTGGTAGCATATATTGATCCTAAGATAATCTGTGGAGTGTTCAATCATAAGAAATAAAAAGTTATGTTAGCTTTCATGTAAGATATATCATTCAGAATATTGTCTTACACAGTTAAATATCCCTATAAAGTTTTCAAATGCACTTTTTTTTTTTGGCCTTTGGTGTCTCTGACTTCTACAGTGGGAGCCCTAATGAGCCTCGGCCACAATTGTTTGGCTGGTTAAAATGCTCAGCTTAGTGAATGATTTGGGAGAGATAATATGATTAAAAGCCAGAATTTTGTCTCTTATTACCATTCAATACTTTGCCCTAAGGTCACTGATCAGATTCATTAAATTCCCTCATGGTGAAACCCAAGGCGATTTCACCTTCCCCTTCAGTTCAGTTCAGCTGCTCAGTCGTGTCCGACTCTTTGCGACCCCATGAATCCAAGCACGCCAGGCCTCCCTGTCCACCACCAACTCCCACAGTTCACTCAGACTCACGTCCATCGAGCCAGTGATGCCATCCAGCCATCTCATCCTCTGTCGTCCCCTTTTCCTCCTGCCCCCAATCCCTCCCAGCATCAGAGTCTTTTCCAATGAGTCAACTCTTCTCATGAGGTGGCCAAAGTACTGGAGTTTCAGCTTTAGCATCATTCCTTCCAAAGAAATCCCTGGGCTGATCTCCTTCAGAATGAACTGGTTGGATCTCCTTGCAGTCCAAGGGACTCTCAAGAGTCTTCTCCAACACCACAGTTCAAAAGCAATAATTCGGTGCTCAGCCTTCTTCACAGTCCAACTCTCACATCCGTACATGACCACAGGAAAAACCATAGCCTTGACTAGACAGAACTTTGTTGGCAAAGTAATGTCTCTGCTTTTCAATATGCTATCTAAGTTGGTCATAACTTTTCTTCCAAGGAGTAAGAGTCTTTTAATTTCATGGCTGCAGTCACCATCTGCAGTGATTTTGGAGCCCCCCCAAAAATAAAGTCTGACACTGTTTCTACCGTTTCCCCATCTATTTCCCATGAAGTGATGGGACCAGATGCCATGATCTTAGTTTTCTGAACGTTGAGATTTAAGCCAACTTTTTCACTCTCCTCTTTCACTTTCATCAAGAGGCTTTTTAGTTCCTCTTCACTTTCTGGCATAAGGATGGTGTCATCTGCATATCTGAGGTTATTGATATTTCTCCCGGCACTCTTGATTCCAGCTTGTGCTTCCTCCAGCCCAGTGTTTCTCATGATGTACTAACCTTCCCCTTAGACAGAGTTCATTTTTGCAACCCTGAAATGATTTTTAAGTTAAGATGTTGTTTTTGCTGAAATAGCAAGTACCTCTCAGGCCAGTGATTTTTTTGAGTGTGTGAGTTTCTAGACAACATACTATCTTGCTAAGGATCAGTTTGATTGGGGGGTGGGTAGAGAGGTGATTCATTGGAGGCCTAAGTCTGGAAGGCAGAGCAGAAAGATCTCTTTGGAGACTACAGTTCAGTTCAGTTCAGTCGCTCAGTTGTGTCCGACTCTTTACGACCCCATGAATCGCAGCACGCCAGGCCTCCCTGTCCACCACCAACTCCTGGAGTTTACCTAAATGCATGTGCATTGAGTCGGTGATGCCATCCAGCCATCTCATCCTTTGTCGTCCCCTTCTCTTCCTGCCCCCAATCCCTCCCAGCATCGGGGTCTTTTTCCAATGAGTCAGCTCTTGACATCAGGTGGCCAAAATATTGGAGTTTCAGCTTCAGCATCAGTCCTTCCAGTGAACACCCAGGACTGACCTCCTTTAGGATGGACTGGTTGGACTACATTGGGCAGCTATTGTTCTGTCCATGCAAAATCCATCCTTTGCCTTCTGGTCACAGCCCCTCAGCGTCCTTTTTGGGACTTTCTCTCTCTCATTGCCTACAATTCTGATGAAACTGTCCAATAGGGTGTCCTGCCTTCCTCAAGATAAGGATGGGTGCATGACATTAGCCACGATATTTGGCCCTCTTTGGAATTTAAATATGAGAGCATGACAATATTAAAAAAAAAAAGTGATTGGAGTTGATTCAACCCAAGGCTGGCATGCTGCAAAGATTGTCACTTACTTCCTGTCACTTAGATCCTTAGAGCAACTTGTATCTTTCTGTTTTCTCTCCATAGCTTTTGATTTTTAGAAACTATCCTAAAGGTAGTTATTGAAAAGATACCTTATCCTTTCAATAAAATCCTTTCACTGAAAGCAGTCAGTCGTTGCTGTTAGTGAAGGACATACCACTCCAAAATATGCCACTTTGCTATATTGATTATTTTGAGCTGTAGGCACTTGGAAAAAAGCAAATGCAGGGGAGGCTTTCCTTTAATCTGCTTTATTTTCCTGAAGCTCGAATCCTCTAGAAGGAAATCCATTGTCATAATCCCCTCCCTGGGATTATATTTGGGCATGCCTGGTGACTCAGGATGGTAAAGAATCTGCCTGTAATACAGGAGACCCAGGTTTGATCCCTGAGTTGGGAAGATCCTCTGGAGAAAGGAATAGCTACCCTTCTCCAGTATTCTTGCCCGGAGAATCCCACAGACAGACCACGGGGTTGCAAAGAGTCAGACACGACTGAGCAACGTGCACTTCATTGTCTTGGGAGTATATTTATCTAGGGAAGAGTGCCTCTGATCCTGGAGGCAGAAGTAGGCCCCACACCCAAAGAGACTTTGCCACAACCGTCACACCTCCCATCCATCTGTTCTTCTGGGGGCTCTTTCATCTTCTCTAAAAATCGTTTCCTCTCCCTTAAGAGGCGTCCATCCTCACTCCCTTTTCCCAGTTAAGCTGATATTCAAGTCTGAATTCTAAGCCACTCCTAAAAGTTACTCATTTTTCCCTGGGTCTCTCCCATGTGGTACACACGTTAATAAAATTTTGTTTGTTATTTTCTCTTGTTGATCTGTCTCCAGTCACAGGGTCTCAGCTAAGAATTCAGAAAGGTAGAGGGAAAATTATTTTCCCCCTCTACACCAGCAACAAGGAATCCTAACCAGCACAGATATTCTTAAGGAGATGTAGACAATATCAGTCACTGGGAGTCTGGGAATAAGCTCTACCCATAAAGGGGTGTCAATTTAAACTTAAAAACACACAACATAAAAGTTATGAGTTTAAGTGTTATTCAGATTTTTACTGGGGACTATAGCATAGGAGACAATTCTGAGAAAATGTTCCAAAGAGGTAGGAGAGGAGCCAGTATATATTGTAAATGAATTTTTTTTTTTGGATAGGAAATGCGTGTAGTCAAGCATACATTTTGAGAAATGATTACTACTATCACAAAGAACAGATATCTCAAGTTTATGATTTTAGTGACATTCTAGGTACAGAAAAATGCAAGAATCTGGGGTCATTGCAATTCTTCCTGAGACATACATCTAACTTTCTAGGGATCCATTTCTTTAAAGCACAGGGCTCACTGTTGGTGAGTGACTGCAGTGGGTGGCGACTTAACCCTTGTATAACTGGATGATGAACAACGTTCTTCGTTTCTATTGTTGTTCACAGAGGTGTGGGGTGCACACGGGGAAGCTGAAGACTGCCAAAGATAGCCTTCATCCTTGTGCAGTCTGGTCTACACTTTTGATAAAAGTAAAGTGATCCTGAAAATCAGGACTTTTGCTTTTCACAGAATTCAGCGCCCTCTATAAATCTATCTTCTCATTAGAAGAGTTGTGAGATCATTTGCAAAGTCTCCAGGGGAAAGCATATACATATGTGTTTTCTCAGAGTCCTTGAAAGCCCTAGATAAAATGGGTTTCTGTCCTTGTACAGAGTCTTCCCAGCTGTGGGAGTCCAGGGGCAGGAGAGGAGAAAAGACTTAATCTTTCCCATCTCCTAGGTCCTCCCAATGTCCTCAGATTTGTGTCTACAGTAAATCTCTTAGCTCTTCTGTGACCAGGGTAGTAATCCAACAGAAACCTTGTGGCAGTGTGGATCAGTGGCTCCCAGGTTTTGATTTCACATGCCAGTGAAATTAAAATAAAATTAGGCTGACTTGGAATAGCTACTTTTTTGTTTTACCAAATGAGGATATTAAAGTAGAAAAATGAACAAATATTATCATCATTGTTACATTAAAAAAGGTAAATTTAAAGACCAAAAGCCATCAGTTACATAAATTTATATACACACAAATCAATTGTGTGTTCATTGGAAGGACTGATGTTGAAGCTGAAACTCCAGTATTTTGGCCACCTGATGTGAAGAGCTGACTCATTTGAAAAGACCCTGATGCTGGGAAAGATTGAAGGCAGGAGGAGAAGGGGACGACAGAGGATGAGATGGTTGGATGGCATCAGAGACACAATGGACATGAGTTTGGATCAGCTCCGGGAGTTGGTGATGGACAGGGAGGCCTGGTGTGCTGCAGTTCATGGAGTCGCAGAGTCGGACACAACTGAGCAACTGAACTGAACTGAACTTTAGGAAAAACCCAGTTTAATTGTCCTAATTTCTTCTGTTGAAAGGCCCTGGTCCAAGACATGATGAGTAGTTCCAGGCCTCTGAGAGCACCCTGGAGGCACAGATCAGACACCTTGCAGAGTGTCAAGGATATTCACAGGTCTGGGCTATTGCTTTCCAGGCTCACCTTTCTGCAGGTTGACTACAACCACATACCCTGGTGCATGTCAACACATAAACACAGTAGGCTGATTAAGGGCTTAACAGGTTTGTGTTCTTAACAGAAACCTCCATCCCCAAAGGCACCCAAGAGCACATTACGTGATGCCTCAGGGCTCAGCAGAGCCTCTGGGACCCTCATGCAGAGCTCCCTGCCTGTCCCAGCCTTCTTCTGAACTCTGGTTTCCAGGTTCTTCATTATGCCTGAACCCCACCTCTTTGCTCAGTATGTTCACTTAGGTGCCAGTTCTTTGACTCCATCCCAAGAGATCACAGCCCTACCTGGTGTAGACTTCTAGCCAAAGCTTCCCCACCCTTGACCTCAAACTAAATTCTAGGAACCTCTTCCCAAGTACAGTATCCCCAGGCATGCACTTTCCAGGAGGGATTTGGGACAACTAATTTGATTCCTATTGCACATGACAGACTGCAAGCTCAATGTGACTGTGTTGTCACTATGCACCAGCACTAACGTACTCTAGTCTAGATCAACAAATCTTGAAATACTTTTTAGTCTTCTGAATTCTCTCTTTAAAGGGACCCAGGAGGGAAGGACACTGTACTGGAGACATAAATAGAAGATCACACAGGCAGGAGAAAAGGACACACCATCAGCCTTACATGCAAAAGTAATGGTAGACACGTGCTGTAGGTCAATCCAAAGAGTCATGGGCAAATAGAAGAGAAGGGTCAATGGTAGCTGAGACTAGTGTGTACATCATTGAAAACCAGTCCTCTTATCATCATTTGTTCAGGTTCACGGGTTGCCAGTGTTAAATGTTAATGTTAAAGTAATTAGAATGAAATAGTCCATATTATCTTAAACATGTGTTATGATCTATATCAGCCATCTTAAGGTAAATTACTCTGCAGTAATAAATTATCCCCAAATCTTTGTGGCTGACAGCAGCAGCAGTTTGGTTCTGCTCAGGTTACATGCTTATCATTCATGGGCTGGCTGGGGCTCTGCTCCACACGTCTTCCCTCTGAGATCCAGGCTGAGGGAGCAGCCCCTCTCTGGGGTGTTCTGACCTCATGGCAGAATCACATGATGGCTTTTAGAGCTCATGCAGAGAATGGACAAGTTACACATTCAGTCCCATCTCATGGGTCAAGTCATGTGGCCAAGCTTAGGGTCAATGGGGTAAGGAGATATTGTAGACTCCACCCAGAGGGAGAGTCTGGAGAAAGAAATGGCAACCCACTCCAGTATTCTTGCCGGGAGAATTCCATGGACAAAGGAGCCTGGAGGGCTACAGTCCATGGGGTTGCATACAGTCAGACACGACGGAGTAACTAACACACAGAGGGAGAGTCAATGGATATTTTAGGTAATAATACAATATACCTCATGAATACTCTACTTTAATACTCTTCTTAAGTATTCTACTCTACTTCTTATTGAACATCTCCTAGAAGTACAAGTTTCAACAGTCTTTAAGAATCTCATGACTCTGAAACTGCGAATAGCACATTTAAGCCAAGTGCCAGTCCTTCAGCAGCCCTGCGTTCTGCAGGGGAAGCGGCTCACAAGATGGCAGCCATGCCGCCACGTGTGCCAGTGTTAAGAGTGAATAGTGCAAGTGAAGCATTTCCCCACAACCCTGGTGGAGCTGAAAAATTATTTATGGCTTTCCTATTTATGGCATGCTGCTCAGTTTCCCATGAGTTGCTAGGAAAGATTCCTGATAGCTACTATGAGCCACTGCAACCTATGAGACTTCATTTATTATGGCATAATATCCACATTACCTCACTTGCGCTAGACCATATGGAGAGCTCTCTGTTGAATTTGGCATAGTTACTGGGGTGAAACGGGAACGGATTCTGTTCCTCGTCCTCCTCAATTATGCTGTATGTTGGATCAGGCGGCCAACTTCAACAGATCATCTGGGCATAGCAGTCAGCCCTCCGGACAGCATCGCCCCCTCACCTATGCCAGTGAAGGATAACAGACGTGATCCTGAAGCCTGAGGTGTAGGGAAGAGCATCATCTCAAGAGTAGATCTGTAAGCGTCCTGCTGACCTGAAGCTTGTGCTTCAAAGTTGAGGGAGAAGCGGGACACCCGTTTGTCACTTATTGTGGGTGGCGTTTGGAGGGAGAGGCAGGAAGTTCAAGAGACTCTGAAAAGCGGAGCCAATTCTAAGTCCCAATGAGGCACCAGCAGCAACAACTTCAAGAGAGAAAGGTGCACGCAGGGCAAAGCCGGAGTGCACGATCTGCCATGCCAGTTTGCTGCTGCTGCTGCTAAGTTGCTTCAGTCGTGTCTGACTCTGTGCGACCCCATAGACGGCAGCCCACCAGGCTCCCCCGTCCTTAGGATTCTCCAGGCAAGAACACTGGAGTGGGTTGCCATTTCCTTCTCCAATGCATGAAGGTGAAAAGTGAAGTCACTCAGTCGTGTCCAACTCTCCACAGCCCCATGGGTTGCAGCCTACAAGGCTCTCCGTCCATGGCGTTTTCCGGGCAAGAGTACTGGAGTGGGTTGCCATTGCCTTCTCCGTAGCCATGCCAGTTTACCTGTTGCTTAAAGAGGGGAACAAGTAAATAGTTGGACTCTGTGAGCATTGCGAGAAGGAATGTTTATCCCCATAATGTAGCTATAAGCTGGGGGATGGGGAATGGGGATAAGGGCCAATATACAGATATTTCCATGTACCTTTGGTGATTCTGGGAGTGGTTTATACAAGACTGGAGAGACTTAGTGTGTTCTCTTGTACATATGATTAGAAACCCTTTGGGTGAGGGCTTTTGCTACTTGAATGGTAGTGGGGAGCACTAACCCTTTTAGGAACTTTCAGGCATTTTACTGACAATTAACAATGAATTCACCTAAAATAAAAGCAAGCACATTAAAATTCATCTGAAAATTCACATGATAACTGGAAAAAATAATCCTAATAGTTTCCTCTGTTTAAAAAAGAACTGTTCTGTAGTTTCTGTTATAATGCTTTTCCATCTAATATGTTTGTGAATCTGTCTGTCTGGGTATCTCTCTCTCTCACACAGACCTAAAAATCAAAGTAAAACTCAGCAAAATGTAAGAAAAGTTAGCAAGTGCTTTAAGAGACTTGATGTATAAGCTCAATCCATCCTCATATTTCTTTTTCCACTTGGCTTCTTCTATGTTTCTCATCTTTATCAAATTGGAACATTAATAATTGAAGAGTTCCCACTGCACGGTATTATCACTAATAATGAGCTGCGGGTGAAACAGACCCTTCCCTTCCAAAGGACAAGCTCGAACCTTGCTTATCGTTAACTATTTAAAATAAAATCAGAAGATTGGCTCCCACCTTCCTACCCGCCCCCCCCCAAAAGTCTAATTAATGTTCGTCTATTGGAGAGGAAGCTGAGCACGCTGCTCCACCACTGCCAAATGAAATTAGGGCCCAATTATTGATAAATGAAGAGTGGTTTGAGCTGGAGCCTGGCCTGGAGTCGCGGAAATACATCTGTCATTTGGCCTGTACAGGAGTCATTCATGTGTGACATAACATCCTGTGCATTTCTCATGCATCTGTAGATTTTTGTTTTAATTCAGTTAGCTGTCTAACTCGATTCGGTGCTAGATGCCCCGAATGGAGTCAGGATTTGGACTGACAGATGCAATTCTAGTCTGAAATGGTGTGTGTCAGTACTAGCTATCCTGCATATTAATTATTATTGAAACCATTATAGGCAGCGCTTTTCCACTAATGGTCGATTCCGTTATCTGTTTTGTGGCTTCTATGGTTAACAATTGCCCAGTTGCTCCAGGGCAGGTAGGAGACACGCTGGATCAATGGACCATTGTTGTTAAGTGCACTTACTATTACCATGAAAATTAGAATGGAAGTGCTTGAAAGGCAAGAATGAAAATGCCCCTGTCTTGCCATTATGCAAATGACACATTCTAGAAATGAGATAAGTGGGGGGAGAAACACTTTTCATAAATCTTAACTAGGTAAAAGAGTTTATTAAATCCATTGTCAAAAACAAATTGAAAACAAACATTTGTTAAGTTGATAAAAAAAAAAAAATAAAGGAAGAAATGTCTGCAGGGCTATTCCCAGCCTAGCTCTGCACAAAAAGCTTAGTTTGGTAGCATGCTAAGGTTTAATTTAAAGTTCTTGTCATTTTATCGTTTGATTGTGCAAAATATTGAAAACAACTGTCGCCTTCAAAAAGAAGTTGCTAATGTGATTTTTTTTTGCCCAAATTTCTGAGAAAATATTGTATTAGGAGGATTTGAATGGGACCAAGTCCAAGGGCGGCCATTTTGCCTGAGCCGCTGGTTTTCCTTCCTTCTTTCATTGTTTTACGAAGGTATCCTGGTCACTTGCCCACCCCTCCTGCCCTTCGGATTTAAACCATCTAATGAACTTGTGAAGCCCTGCAAAACACATTCCAGTGACAGAACTGAGCAAAGTAAATGTTGCTGAAACTGTATGAAAAATGTAATGAAATTGTGTGAAAGTTTTCTCGTCATTTGCTTATCAACCTCCTATGACAGGAATTGTGTGGTTACCAACATGGGTGAGTGCTGGTTCAGACACAGCTCAAATTACACATTTCCATTCCTTAAAGAATTTGTAAAGTTGCTGAGGACTTTGATAAAGCAAAGTACAAAATGGTAATACAATGAAATACAATATTTTGTATTAAATAGAAAATTAATGGTAGACTTGAAGTCATAATGATGAATTTGCATCTTTTAAAAAGATTCATATTTGTTAAAGGGCATTTCATATTGGTATTTCAGGTCCAAAGAAGCTTCTTTTTTCCTAAACAATTAAAAATTTTCATCTTAGAATAAGTACTTTTTCATCTCCCGATGTTTGAAAATGAGGTGCTTAAAAAGAACCTGGCTTCAATTTAAAAGTTCAATAGCTTGATTATGATATTGGCTTACAAGATTTTCACTGTTAAAGAACATTTTGAATAAAAGAGCAAATTAGAAAGCAAAGATATATCTTAGTATAAATAGATCTTAAAATATTAATAGTCATAATATTCAGAAAATATAAGTAAACTTTGACTTTACAGTTTGGAAGCTATTATCATTTCTTGTGTGATTAGCTCCTCCAATTTACAGTGTTTGCCTCACTGCTTTATTTCTTTCAATAGGTTTTTTTTTTTTTTTAAATAAGGCTCCAAAAACTTAATTATGGCTTATGCAAATATCATTTGAGGGAAAAGAGGGTAATATTAAATCTTTAAAAGCATTGTTAGGTTAATGCAAGAAAAGTTGTTGTAGGTATTAAGTGGTATTCAGAAGAAAAAAAATGAATGGAGGTGGGGAGACCTCTTGGAGATATTCTCATTTCTTTCTTAAAGCCATGTACTTGGATCAGTTTTTCCCAACTTTTTATTAAAGGTGAGTGTTTTAGAAAGCTGAAGGGAAAAAAATAAGATTTTGCTTCTGAATTCTGTACAGATTGAAAGCCAAACTAAGTCATACGGTGCCAAAAGCACTGAAGATGAATACATGAAGCATGGCAGCCACTTTCTTTATAGGCATGATACAAAGCTTTTTTTTTTTAATTTCTTTATTGAATCACCTACATTTTTGCTATATTGACTGGGATCTCCAATAATATCCAAAACCTACAGAAAAACACACAGGTGAATTGGAGTAACAATCATGTTTAACTAAGCTGGTAAAATTAAAATTTTTACCTAAGAAGACATGAAGTTGGAAATCAGCCACATATTTTGAAAGAACCCATAGCCTGCTGAGCACTGGGCTTAAAGAGTGAAGAATGCTTAATATCATGAAGTTGCCAAATGATGAAAATAATATTTGGGAAGTGTGGGAATGAGATGATAGGAAGGAAAAGAGGTTGGTGGACAGGGTGGGGAGCAGGACAGCCTGAGTTATGTGGCCCTCGGCCAGTGTTTTCCCAGCTTTCTGACTCTGGACCATGATGAACATTCATGGGGCTGCTGCCTGAGGAGAAAAGGGAGTGTCAGGGGGATAAAACTTGACTCTCGTAGATGCAGTGAGTGGGGACGTGTGAATGAAACTAACAATGAATGAAACTAACAAAAGACCGATTAGCTGGAGAAGAGGCACAGGGTTTTATTAAAACTAACGTGCATGAGAGTTCACAGAAAAGAAGTGAAACTGAAAAAAGCAGTTAGACCCAAGGGCTTTTATACCTTCTTAACTAAAGTAAAGTTTGGGCTTCTAGGGACAACAAGCTGTGGGGAAGTGACTAGGCAATTCCTGGGGGAATAAACGGAAGGGAGGACCCCCTGGGGAACGGATTGGCTACCCACTCCAGTATTCTTGGGCTTCCCTGGGGGCTCAGATGGTAAAGAATACACCTGTAATATGGAAGATCTGGGTTCGATCTCTGAATTGGGAAGATCTCCTGGAGGAGGGCATGGCAACCCACTCCAGAATGCTGGCCTGGAGACTCCCCATGGACAGAGGAGCATGGAGGGTTACAGTCCATGGGGTGGCAAAGAGTCGGACACGACTGAGCACCTGAGCACACACAGCAGCAAGGTGGGCTTTGTTAAGATTTTTTTTTTTTTTTAATGTGGTGGTGTTGGTTTAGTCACTAAGTCGTGTCTGACTCTTGTGACCCCATGAACTATGGCCCTCCAGACTCCTCTGTCCATGGATTTTCCAGGCAGGAATACTGGAGTGGGTCGCCATTTCCTCATGTTTAAAGTCTTTACTGAATTGGTTACAATATGGCCCCTGTTCTGAGTTTTGTGGTTGTGATGTGGGATCTCAGCTCCCTGAACAGGGATTGAACCATATCGCCTGCGCTGGAAAGCGAAGTCCTAATCACTAGACCACCAGGGAAGTCCCATAAGGTCTGTTTTAGTAAGATCTATTTATGAAAACTCATCTTGCTCTTGGCTACCCATCTTCAATGATGAATCTTTCTTCTGTCCTTGGTTGGGGTAGGGGTACCTTCCTCACAAAGAAATTTATTCCCTTTTTGTAGGCAGATAAGGGAAAGGCTGAGAATTTTTCCTGGATCTGTTGATTCTCAGTTGCCTTCAGCTCAAAATAATCCTATGCCAAAGTGGCATATTTTGGAGTGGCATATTCTGATATTAATAGTTTTAAAAGATATTTTTATAAGTGCTTTCAATTAAATGGACTTTTATCCTAAGGTTTTCTTTCCTCCATTTTCAGCTTTTAAAATAACCTGTATTTCATGATAAGATGCCTATAATTGGGGGCATATATTTTCCTCTAATGTCTTTGTTTAGCAAAATAAAACCTTAGGGACTCAATGCTATTCCCTCAATTTTTTAAAATTTATTTTTTATTTCAGTGGTCCATGATTTAAGGAGAAGGGGGCAGCAGAGGGTGACATGGTTAGATAGCATCACTGACCCAGTGGATATGAAACAGCAAACTCAGGGAGATAGTAAGCAATGGGAGCCTGGTGTACTGCAGTTCATGGGGTTGCAAAGAGTTGGACACAACTTAGCGACTGAACAACAACAACAATGATTTCTCAAAAAACCTGGAAACACCGCCTCCAGCGCTTCCTCTGGAAGAAATGGTAACAATAGCCACTTTTATTGACTCCCTGCTATGCCTCAGACAATGGTTGTGGAGATGCACATATATTCTTGATAACACTAACACTAGTCCTAGGAGGTGGATGGTATTGTTCTGATTCAATAAAGGAGGAAAGCAAGGCTGACTGAAGTTAAGTTGTTTGCCTCAAGTGGCATAATCTGGGGGTGATTTTAGCATCTGTCATTTAAACAGGACAGTCTTGGAACTTTCCTGGTGGTTCAGTTTTTAAGACTTCACCTTCCAATGCAGGGGATGTGGGTTTGATCCCTGGCTGGAGAGCTGAGATCCCACATGCCTTGCTGCCAAAAAATCCAAAGCATGAAACAGAAGCGGTATTGTAACAAATTCAATAGAGACTTAAAAAAAAATAAACAGGACACTCTTTAGGGTAAAAGAAGGTAATAGTCACAGTTACATCAGGACATCAAATACCAATGGGGCCTTTCCAGGACAATGCAGCACAGTCACCCTTCAGAGCTACTTCACATCCGCTATAGGCCGGAATTTCAATCAGCTGGCATCTAAAGCCCAGGTGTGCTCTTATCACTGTATGAGGCTGCTTCTGAAAGTTCTACAAAAATAGGGATATCAGGCTTCCCTGGTGGCTCAGTGGTAAAGAGTCCACCTACCAATGTGGGAGACACGTGTTTGATCCCTGATCTGGGAAGATCCCACATGCCTCTGCACAACTAAGCCTGTGTGCTGCACTTTTAAGCCTGTGCTCTGGAAGCCAATGAGTACAAGTACTGAAGCCCAAGAGCCTGCGTTCCACAAGAGAAGCCACTGCAATGAGAAGCCCCCACACCCGAACCACAGCTGGAGAGTAGCCCCGGCTGGCTACAGTTAGAGGAGAGCCTATGCAGCAACAGAGACCCAGCACAGCCAGAAATAAATAACATAGATATATAGAATTATTTAAAAAAATAGGGAACTCAATTTTGGAGAGACTGAATGTACCAGACTGTTTCACTAGGGTGGACAAAACAGTCCTATATTCAGCACTCTATTAGGAATGACTGGATCGCAGGACGTCCATTTGCCTTGGCGATTTGACACATAGTTAGAGGTTGAGAAGGCAATTCACCTGCGATTCACCTACAATTCCCCAGCCGGTAGAGAACTATGTTAGTGCCTGATCTTAAGAGAGGAATCGATTTTCCACGTGTCAAAGTTACATTAAGGGAGTGGCTGGTGGGACTCTGATTTCATCTCTGGGTACCCACAGGACAGAGATAGAAATAGATCCCTTGGTTGTCATGACTGCAGCCCAGCAAGGCAACCCCAGAAATGATTCTGGGAGGGACTGAGCCTAACCCTGGAAGGGAAGTAGGAGTCTGGCAATTATTAATATTTACCTTGAAATGAGAGCCTGGGTCTCTACAGGAGTTACTGCTGTGTGCTTAACTTGCCCTCTGTCATCCGGGAAGATGCAGGCGAAACCTGCCTGTCTTGAATAGATGAAGACAGTGGTGGGAAAGCAGCCCAATGACCCTAAATCCACACGAGGCCCCATCCCTCTCTGCTCCCTCGTGTTGTCATGAATAAATGCAGTTCAGCTTCAGGGCCGACTCCTGGTGCTCTCACCTGCACCGTGACCTGTAACTTTCTAATTTTTTTTTTTTTTTTGAGAAGTGTTCTTCCCTTGCCAGAAAGGGCTTTCTGTTTGTGAAAGAATATGTAAAACAGCACCAGGTGAAGAATGACTTTTTCACCCAGTCTCGAAACCATCACAAAGAGACAAATTTTGCTGCTTTTGCTTCGTGTGTGAATTTTTTTTTCCACACAGCTCTATTCATCGCCTGAAACAATGGGGCCAGTGTTGGCCAGCAGAGAATGGTGCTATTCATGTGGTCCCATAGCCTGTACTTGTTAGTCTTGGCTGCCCTGCGCTGCTGGCTGCTGGCAAGAAAGCCGGTCTGTGTTGCTGGACGGAGCAGGGCAGATCAGAGATTGGACGCTGGCAGCCAGATTCCCAGATAACCTCAGCTCCTCTAGAGCACTCTTGTTGACTTAAGCGTGTGCTTTAAGGGGCGTCTGGAATTCCAAGACCTTCTGCCAGGTGTGCGGGCAGGTGCCTGTGCTCTCAGCGAAGCGATCCCCGCCGTCCTGGGACCATCAAACATTCTTTCGTTAGGGGGTTAAATGACTGGGGTAGGAATCAGACACTCGATCTGAATTCTGGCTCCGGAGCTGATTGGTGGTAGGAAGTGGGATGAGTCTCAAACCCCTCTGAATCGCCACGCCTTCATCTGCGGAAAGCAGCTATCCATGCCACCTGCCTCATGGGGCACCGTGACATTCAGTGATGTAATACTCTGCTCTGATCAGTGTGGAACGAATGTTAGCTACCATGATCGTTAGCCAAAGGCTGACGCAGTGATTACTGTCGCGGATGACAGCCTGGTGTAGGGCCCGGTTTCTCTGGGTGGGAAGGTAACCCTGTGAAGGGATGAACAGACGCACTGTCGTGCAAAATGGCTTGGGGTAGGGAGCAGAGAGAAGACAAGCTTCTGAACTCCATTTATAGTGCCACAAGGGTAGAATGTACTGCACAGGGAGGAAAACGTGCTCTGGCTGAGGCCACTCCATTCCTCTCAAGGACAGAACAGAAAACTCCTCTGCTTTCCCTCGCGTGATCCTGCAAGAAGGGGTCTGTTAATGTATGCTCGAGATGGCCTCGCCATCCTTGCCCTTCCTCTCCAGCACAGCCTGAGCGCAGGGCACAACCTGCACCCTGCTGTTCGTGTTCTTTTTCTCAAGCAAGTAAAGTCTTAGAGGTCTTATTTGGCTTCGGTGGGGGGCCAACTGCAAATTATAAGCAACCTGTGGGAAACTTCGAGACCCATAAGGTGGCTCCTCCATCTCTCAATTCACCCCAGTGCACAGCCCCACAGACAGTTGGAATCCAAATGTGTTTCGAAGATTAGTGTAGCCGTTCCAAATCAAGGAAAGTCTAAGATGGATGCAGGGCTGGAAACAGACAGTCTTTCAAGTTCCTTCCAAGCCAGCATGTTGTGATTTGTGAAGTTTCCCTCTGAATCAACGTTCTTGAGTCACCTTGTGTCTTCTGTGAGGTTGCCACCATGAAAGACAGACACACTTGGCGCTGATTTGCCTGGCATGGCTTATGTAGCCATACACTTGTTATACTGTCAGCACTTGAGATTCTGCTAATGTACTCTATGAAGCATAAACCGTACTAATCACAAGGGCAATTTTCTATGTTATGTACATTGTAGAGAAAAGAGAGCATATCCTTGGTGATTCTGGACATCTTAACCGGTCGTTCTGGGAACAGCAGACTTCACTTGGTGTGATCCCATAATTAGAAGACATTATTGTGGTTCATAAATGGCATTAATTAAAATTTTAATTAAATTTTCAAAAGATAATTTAATAAGAGTGGGATTGATTAGAAAATTATCAATGAATTTACAGATTCATTTAAGACATTTATCTCTGTCACTTTTAAATTTCGTTGAAATCTGTTAAAAGCTATGGTGGATGTGTCCACAGTAACATTTAAATAGTCACTGTATTGTTTCAAGAGGCCAGTTGCTTGGAAGATGTGTCTTGGTGTGTTTTACTGAGCAGAGAACTTTACTGTTTATTTTGACGAACATTGTCCTGAAACAAATTGAGAATAAAATGAAAACTGTCCAGTGTTCATTCTGTCACGTGAGTGCATGTTCCTCGGTTCTTTGTCTCGTCACAACAAAGATTTGGAGTGATGGACATTAAAGGCCCCTCGGCGTGTCACAGCTCTCAGGTCTTGGATAGACCATGTTATAGCTCTCAGGTCTCGAATGGACCATGTTATAGCTCTTAGACAAATCAGTGTTACAGCTCAGTGTTACAGCTCTATTTTATTTAGAAGATAGCAGGAAAATCCATCTTCGAGGCGTGAGGGCACGTCGATCCAAAGACACGAGGAGAAGAGCGCCCCAGTGCGTGGGGGAGAGAGAGAGAGCTAGCTTTGCCTCCTCTATTTATATGTTTTTCTCTCCCTGGGCCTGTCCTATGTAAACTGGGCCAGCCAGGAGTGTTGTTTGTTTTACCTGAGGTCCTCACTCCGGTCCTCGGACCTTCTTTTGTTCTATTTTTGTGGGCTTTTCCCTTCCTTGTCTTTTAGCCACTGCCATTTTGGACTCCTTTTCCCTATTCTACCTACCTAACAATTCTAAAACCAAAATGTTTAGCCAAGTACATTTTTCTCAAAAACGTAAATAAGGATTTCCAGACAAATGAATGACAGAGGCAAATTTACCGATGGCCTATTTGAGTGCTGGTCAGGGAGCTGACATGAGCGATTCTGAATTCTAACATAAGATGGATAATCGATCTAAAATCTACCCAAAAAAGTAAAATAAATGAATAAATGAGTGAATAAATGAGTCAAGCACTGGGCCAGAAAGCAGGAGATCTAGTACTTAGACAACGTGGTAAACACTATTTAACTTGGGCCCACCTTATTTTATTTTACTTTATTTATTAATTTTTTTAGGCCAACTTGAACCGCAACAGCAAGACACACAGTTTCCATTTCAACAATGTAAATGGTGTCCATGAGGACCTGGAGGTAAGGCATTCGTTCACTTATCTGTTGCTTCACTCACTCCCTCCACAGATACAAAGCTAGAGTGATGCAGTCAGTGAATCTGCTGGACTCTGCCCTTAAAGTGCGTCCAGAATCCGATCACTTCTCTCCACCGCTGAGGTCACTGATGGACTCAAGCCATCATCCTTTATCTGCCTAAACAATTGCCTCAGTTTCCTAACTGGGTCTGCCCGTTTCTACTCTGGTGGCAACATAGTCATCAGTGGTAGTCTTCTGAAACGTGAGCCAGATCTTTCAAACACCTTCCAGGGGCATCAAACCTCATCCGTAACGAGACTTGAAGTCCTTGCTGTGTTGTCCTGCCTGGCTTCCCGTCTTCCATCGCCCACCCCTCCCCTCCCACGGCCTTCTCCCCAAACACAGTGCATGCATCATTGCAGGGGGCTGTGCTCCACCCCCAGACACAGCTCTGTCTGCTCTCCCATCTCGCTCAGATCTCTGGTCAAGTCACCAGAGCTCAGATCATGCTATCGTCCTCCATCTCCTCACCAGGCTTCATGTCTCCCCATAGTGTTTATCTTCACTTGTGTGGATTGTTCACAAAAACATTTTTACGCTTGTTCATTTTTGGTCTCCCTTCCTGATGCTCAGGAGATAGATGATTCCAGTAAGTCACCCTGGGAGTTATGATAGGATAATAGAAAATAGAGTAGTGGGAATAGAAACAAGAATTGGCTGATTTCCTTAAGGAAGAACTGTTTAAGTGGAGGCTGAAGAACGAATACAAGTAAGCCAGACAGAGAGTTCTGGGAAGGGCAAACAATGCGTATATTCTAGTTTCTTAGTTCATTAGTTAATTTCCTTCTAGATCATGTCTTTTTTCTAAAAGTTTAAAATTATTTATTATTCATTTTTGGCTGTGCCATGTGGCTTATGGGCTCTTAGTTCCCCAACAAGGAATCCAACAGGTGCCCTTTGCACTGGAAGCCCAGAGTCCCAACCACTGGACCGCCAGGGAAACCCCATCTACATCATGTCTTCTTGTCCTTGTCATTTTAATTCTTGTAAATGTAACATCTGCTTCTTGCAACAGTTTGGATTAAATAATACAGAGAAGTTCTTGCTAAAAAAAAAAACCACCAGAAAGGTGAACAAAATATTTAGAAACATGTTTCTAAGTAGACAACTGAGTCCTTAAAGAAGTAAGGAGCATGAGAGAATCTTCAACCCAGACAAGAAGGACTAAAGACCTGAGCGTGACAGCACCTTTATCCCGGGTGGGGCGGGTGCCATTTCCTCCTCCATGCCCCATATAGGTATATAGTATATATGGGCTTCCCTAGAGGCTCAGCAGAGAAGGCAATGGCACCCCACTCCAGTACTCTTGCCTGGAGGATCCCATGGACAAAGGAGCCTGGTAGGCTCCAGTCCATGTGGTCGCTAAGAGTCGGGCACGACTGAAGCGACTTAGCAGCAGCAGCAGCAGCAGCAGCAGCAGCAGAGGCTCAGAATCTGCCTGCAGTACAGGACACTTGGTTTGATCCGAGAATTGGGACACTCCCCTGGAGAAGGAAACGGCAACCCACTCCGTATTCTTCCTGGGAAAATCTCATGGTCATAGGAGCCTGGCAGGCTATAGGATGCACAGAGCAGAACGTGACTGAGCATGCATGCACAAGGAAGACAGTATATCTATATATATCATATATTTCATGAATAGATGTTATATATTCATATCTGTACCTATATCTGGGCTTCCCTTGTAGCTCAGCTGGTAGAGAATCTGCCTGCAATGCAAAAGACCCTGGTTTGATTCCTGGGTCAGGAAGATCCCCTGGAGAAGGGATCGGCTACCCTCTCTAGTATTCTTGGACTTCCGTGGTGGCTCAGATGGTAAAGAATCTGCCTGCAATGTGGGAGACCTGGGTTCAGTCCCTGGGTTGGGAAGATCCCATGGAGGAGGGCATGGCATCCCATTCCAGTATTCTTGCCTGGAGAATCCCATGGACAGAGGAGCCTGGTGGGCTACAGCTCATGGGGTTGCAAAGAGTAAGACACGACTGAATGACAAAGCACAGCAGAGCACACACCTCCGTCTCTCTGTATCTATCTAATCTATTTCTTTAACCAAGCACTGCTGCTGCTGCTGCTAAGTCACTTCAGTCGTGTCCAACTCTGTGCGACCACAAGACGGCAGCCCACCAGGCTCTGTCGTCCCTGGGATTCTCCAGGCAAGAACACTGGAGTGGGCTGCCATTTCCTTCTCCAATGCATGAAAGTGAAAAGTGAAAGTGAAGTCGCTCAGTCGTGTCCGAATCTTCACGACCCCATGGACTGCAGCCCACCAGGCTCCTCTTTCCATGGGACTTTCCAGGCAAGAGTACTGGAGTGGGTTGCCATTGCCTTCTCCAACCAAGCACTAGATTCTGCTATTTTCTGGTGCAGGAAATCAATATGGCCTAAGGATATGGGTCTCCAGAGGGGCAAGTTAGCCCAGTATTAATCTGATTGAGCAATGGGAAGAGTGTGCTCAGCGCAGAAATTCAAGGTTCCAGGCAGTGATCAGGAACATAGCATTTTAGGATATAAGTTCCAAGAACCTCAAGGATAGAGTGATGAGGCAAGATCAAAGCAGTAAAGTTAATAAACAATGAGACAAATAAGTAAATGTGTGCCTATAGAAGACACAGGGGTTTCCACTTCAGAAGATTCCTGCGTAAGAAAAAGTCTAAATAACGCCCTGTATCTCACCAATCTGGAGACACTTTGAAATCTGTCCCCCTGGTTTGTTTTTCTTCTCCATCATACCTCACACAGAACACAGAGAGTGATGTCCTGTCACTTTGATGTCTCTCTCTACTCAAATGGCAGAAACCAACAAGGTGAGTTGTCATAACTTTAGGTGAGGTAGGGATAAAAATATACCTTGGAGAGCTTGCTTCCTGATGACAGACTGAGAGTAGCTCTTTTTGATTTGAGTTGTTTGGAGCTTAAATTCAGTGCCAACCTGTACGAGTGTCTCAGAACACTGGGTTAGAAATGAGATTATATTAGGAGCATAAAGCCTTTTGTCTGTCTTTTCCTAGAATTTTCTTTGACTGATGGATCGGGTAATCTTGTCCAGTATCATGATTTAAAATTGTCAGTGAATGCAAACAGTTGAACTTTTTAATTCAGTATTCATTTCTGGGTTTACCTTTAAAAGCAGCTTGACTAGTGCAGAGTTAAGCATCTTCATTAACGACACCATCTGAGAATGTGGCTATTTAATGGATTCAATTTAAATCATTTAGTTTTATGAGAAGCAAAACACCCTTCCCCACAATTTAATAATTGACAAATCCTTAATCCTAAACCCCAAATCTTGGTCTTCCTTTGGAGTAAATTGTATGAGCTAGTTCTAGGGTGTGTCTCTCAAGTTGCTCAAGGAGGAGTTGCAGCCAGCAGTGGAAGCATGCCATGGCACCAGCCGGCAGAACCTCGAAGTTGCCTCTTAGCGGGTTACAGAGAGATCATGCTGAAGTGAGCATCTGCTGTGCTCTGGGGCCCTGTGATTGTTAGCCAAGTGGAGGGGATGTCTTCCTTGCCCCTTTCGAGGTATCTTTAGGTGGTAATGACCCTGAGCTCCTCACGGTTCATGGCTGTTCACGGCTGGCATCAGTTCTGATTCAGTGACACCCTTCTCTGGTTTTATAAGTGTTCTGAAAATCACCCCCTGGTTTTCAGGGTATCCATGCAGTCCTGCTGTTTGCTTGTTTCTGATTTTTTGCAGAGCACCTGCTCTGTGTGCTTAGTTGCTCAGTTGTGTCTGACTCTTTGCGACTCCATGGACTGTAGCCCTCCAGGCTCCTCTGTCCACGGGGATTCTCCAGGCAAGAATATGGGAGTGGGTTGCCATGCCCTCCTCCAGGGGATCTTCCCAAGCCAGGGATCGAACCCAGGTCTCCCACATTGCAGGCGGATTCTTTACTGTCTGAGCCGCCAAGGAAGCCATCAGAGGAGCTATTTTAGTTTTATTTATGGCCTCCCTTCACCCAAGACCAAAGAGAGAGTCCATGAGATTGATTTTAAAATAGACTTGAATAACTTAAAGTCATTTCTTCCTGTAATAGGAAACATTTTACTTTTGTCTTTTTTTTAAAAAAAAACTGGAGTCTATTGCTTTGTTCATTCTTACCTTAGAACACATGATTTTCCTAGAGACCTTCAGTCTCCCCTAAGGATTATCTTACTCAGCATTTCACTATACATGTTCAATCTCTTCTGAATCCCAGGTTAGATTCAAGTGAAGACTTCAAAACAGTAATAAAAAATATTGATGTGTGCCCACTGTATTCTGGGCACTTGTCATTTCGTGTAATCCTCACACAACTTGTTTTATAGGAGAATATCTATCACACAGAGCTCAGATTCAAATTCAGATCCAGGGGACCTGGAAGCCCAGGCACGGTCTCTCTGCTTTGCAGACAGTCTTTCCTTCCTGGATTAGGTTCTCAAAAGATTGGGAAGCCGGGGGACATTAAGACCTTATCTTTCACGTTTGCTGAAAATACAGTGTATGTTGGATATTGACACTTCAACTCATGGAACTCTTCCAGAAGGTTGGGATCCTGTTTAATTCTTGGGGACACTGGAACACTAAGAAGGAACAAGATGGGGTTCAGAGTTGAGGCCCTGAGTTCCCAGGCTGATACATTCCTGTAAGAGCCATGCTAAAGGCTTAAGGATCAGGAACTACTTTGGTGTGCCGTTTGTTCTTATCTAGTTCTGTGCTGCCTCTCAACAGTCCCAAGAGGTGAAGTAGATGTTGACACTCCATGGGCCTTTCCTCCAGGCACGGAGGCCAGGCACAAGGCTGGTCAGTGAAACCTGGCCTTAATGGGGACTGGCTGCACTGTTTTATATATATAGATATACAACACACATATAACATGTATACACACGTATAACATGTATAAACACACGTATATACACATATAACATGTATGTACACAACTATACGATATATACATGCTGTGTATATACATGTTATATGTGTGTGTGTATATGTGTGTGTGTGTGTGAATATATACATATATATATATGAACTTTTTATTCTGGAAATTTTCAGCATGCATAAAGATAGAAAGGCCACTTTAATAGACTCCCACATATCCATCCTCTAGTTTCAACTGTCAGCATCTGGTGTTCTGATTTGGTCTATCCCCTTGCCATCCCTTTTTAAATTGTTTATTTATTTTTAATTTGTTCCCATTTATTTGCTGACATTTCATTTCACTTAGACTTATTTCAGTAAGCTGATCTAACTTTACTTTTTTTTAACATAACCACAATATTATTATTAGATTCCCCCCTCCAAACGTTACAATTCCTCCATATCATCAGTTGTGTTCAGCTTTTCCTGATTGTTTCAAATATGCTGTTTTTTATTGTTGTTTTTGTTCATTTCAGAGTCTAAACAAGATTCTGTGGAGATTGCATATGGTTAATATGCTCTCACATCTTTTTTGTTGTGTAATTATTTCTCTCCTTTGTTTGGTGTGTTTATTATAAGAAATTGAGCATTGAGTCTTTTGTCTTGAAGAATTGCTACATCTGACTGATTATATCTTTTTGTTGTCATTTAATATGTTCCTCCATCCCCTATAAATCAGTAGTTAGAGATAGATTCTTGATTAGATTGAGTCATGGGGTGGGGCGGAGAGTAGGGTAGGAATAATGTATTTATCCCATCATCCTTAATATCAAGATTGATTGGTGGTTCAGTGTTGAGAGAGGCTGAAAACAGTGCTGTAAAACAGCAGCCCCCAGCCTCTTTGGTACCAGGGGCCAGTTTCATGGGAGACAGTTTTTCTGCGGGGGGGGGGGGGTCGGGAAGAGGTTCAGGTGGGGTAATGAGAACACTGGGGGTGACAGGGAGCGGCAGGGGAGGCTCTGCTTGCTCCCCCAACATTCACCTCCTGCTGTGTGGCCCCGGTCCTGACAGCCAGGGTTACCAGACCTGAATTAAAAAGCAAAACCGCTGTCCTATCCTAGCCCTAATGCCTCTGTTTGATATTTAAGGCCGTATTCAGTCTTTCCTTCTTGGCTTTGCCTTCTTTTTCAGCGACTTCATCATCTTATCTCATTTCTGTCCAGTGAAATCTCCAATAAACTGTATGTAGGGGTTGTGTCTAATCCACTTTTGTAGAGTTACTTCCCTATGCACAGAGCAAGATTTAAAGATAATTGACATTTAGTAAAGTTTGGTTTGTTGCAAGATCATTACCTGGATAAAATTCTATTTTTTCTTCTACAAATCCTTGCCCCTGCTAAAAGTAAAATCTTGTTGGTTTCTCTTGGATAAATGAAGAAATTTCCATGTACTTTATCTATATAAGGTATAAATAATTACTCACTTTGCTTCAGTGTGTGCAGTAAAGGACTCTGGGTAAAAGATTCCAAATTTTACAAAGACACATGAACTTAATATGCATCTCAACTTTGAAAAGTTTTTCTTTTTGAATATATCTGGTGATAATAAAGGTAAACAGGTGTTTGAAAACATACTGTCATGAAGTACCAACCTGGCAGAAAACCTGTAGCATTTATAATGAGAACACAATCCAATTGAATTTGTAATTAGCACTTTTGAAATGTGCTCATTATTATTGTTATTATTAGCCACAAAACTATGCAGCTTTGGCTCACACCCATTGGAATTTTAGGGTGTGAATCTAGCCAAAAGCAGTCAGTATAGAGCCCAATAAAAGAAATATGTTGCAGATTTTATGGAAGTAATTTTAAGTTAAATATCCAAGCAGGAATATCAATTAGGTAGAAATTATTCACCGTCTGTATCCAAGACAATGTTCACTTATGAAGCCACAGATCCTTACAAAAAATATCCTAATGATTTGAGAAAAATGAACACACTCATTAAATAAACTCTGCTTAATGTTATGTGGCAGCCTGGATGGGAGGGGAGTCTGGGGGAGAATGAACACATATATATGTATGGCTGAGTCCCACCTGAAACTGTCACAGCATTGTTAACCAGCTATCCTCCAATATAAAATAAAAAGTTTAAAATAAACAAATGAATACATTCACAAATGGATGCAAATGGATTGAGAAGTAATCTGAAAAAAGGAATAGACATAATTGAAGAGACATATCCAATGGAGCAGAAAGATTTCCAGAATTCAAAGACCGGTCTTCACTGAGCTTCTGGAGAAAGCTACCTCAAAACACTTCGCAGAACATAAAAGGGTTCTCTGACTGCATGCCAGGTGTTTCAAGTAGGAAGAGTGCCCGGACACCCCACAAGGTTGCAGCCTACTCTATTAACAAACGTGGATTGAGCAACCATAGTACACCGTGTTAGGTGCCATCAAAGAAATATAGAAGATCTGGTACATTGGATACATATAAATAGGAGGGGGTTCTGGGGACAATCTTCAGTAAGTCAAAGCAGTAATTGTTAGCCTAATATCCATACTAAGGGAGATACAGAAAAAAAGCAATCGGGTAAGGGCCAGTCATATCAGGAAGAAAAGATTTCTGGAGAAGATTCATTTTGATTTAGACTCGAAATGATGCCTGGGCCTGAATGGTGGGGAAGTTGAAGAGACCCTTTCAGTAAGTGAAATGACATGAGTTAGATGTGGACTTGGTGTCATGTGAGGCTTGTGGAGGGGAGGCCACCGTATTGTTTTGTGTAGCATGGAAGAACTTGGCCTGGTGCTATGCTGGGATAGTCAATACCTAAGAATAAAAACTGTTGTTCAGTGGCTCAGTCATGTCTGACTCTTGCCGACCCCATGGACCTCAGCATGCCAGGCTTCCCTGTCCTCCATCATCTCCTGCAGTCTGCTCAGATTCATGTCCACTGAGCTGATGATGCTATACAACCATCTCATCCTCTGCCACCCTCTTCTCCATTTGCCTTGAATCTTTCCCCGCATCAGGGTCTTTTCCAATGAGTCGGCTCTTCAAATCAGGTGGCCAGAGAATAAGAGATACTCCATTAAGTATTTAAAGGTGCTCAATGAATATTTGAGACATCAGTGGCTTTTGCTTTTCTGTTTTCCCAGGAAGGTATATAAATAACACACCAAGGGACTCTAACTTAACACTTAACAATGATTTGGTCCAATGCTACACAAGGACGTGCTCTTTTGATTTCTGTCTGCCATGAATCTGTTGTCAGTCCAGCTCTGCTCGTTTGTGTGACCTGTGTGACTGTGTGTCATTGGTTGTATGATCCTTGGTTTGGGAAACATGACAGACTGTGTATTGAATTTCCCTGCATTACCACAATCCTACATTTTGAGACCACAGTGACATTTTCAAAGGAAACACAATAAGCACTTACAGAGTCTGCCTTGCCTTTCACGAGACCACTTGTCTCAATCTCAAGGATATGTTCTCGGCCATCATGTTTCTGCAGTCTTATCCTGCCCCTTACCACAACCCACCAGATTTTTTTTTCAATAAAGAATTACTGAACTCCTTTTGTTTGCCACATGAAAGTGAAAGTTCTGTTGCTCAGTTGTATTTGACTCTTTGCGACCCCATGAACTGCAGCCAGCCAGGTTCCTCTGTCCATGGAATTCTCCAGGCAAGAATACTGGAGTGGACTGCCATTCCCTTCTCCAGAGGATCTTCCCGACCCAAGGGTCAGACCCAGGTCTCCTGCATTGCAGGCAGATTCTTTACCATCTGAGCCACCAGGGTGACTACATGGTATGCATATGATATTGCCATATGCATCCCTAGCAAAAGAGCAAGACTATGGACATCTCAAGGCTATCAGTTTTAAGAGATGAGTCAGTGGAGCAAAAAGACAGTCCCAGAGAGTGTGAGGGTTTCTGTGAATGGCTCTCTAGAGCAGCCTCCTCCCCAGAGATGATGATTTCACAGGTCTGCTGTGGGGAAGGCCACTGACATTTAACCCCCACCACAGTTGAGAAAATTCTAATGTGCATTCTGGGTGGAGAATCACCATGGTTCTCAAGTATTTTTGTCTTTAGACCAGCAGCTCCAGCATCTCCTGGTAATTCGTTAGAGATGCAACTCTCAGGCCTCCTGAATCAGAAAGGCTGGTGAAGCAGAGGACAGGCAGTGGTACGTTTTAGGAGGCCTTGCAGGTGATTCTGACGGACACTCAGATGGAGAATTAGTGAGCTAAAGAAATGCAGATTAGTCCTCTGTCCAGATATTGGGAAGTCTCCCAGGCACCCTCTCTGACCCCGTTTCCCCCATCAAACCTCTATTTTATTCTTTGCAACTCCATTAGTCTCTTCTGAACTTACTCAGTTGATCAACTTCTTTTTCTTCTTCCTATTTTTTTCCATACCCTGTATGTTCAGGGCCCTGAGGAGGCCAAACTCATTCAAGCCCAGTTCAACAGGTATTCATGCGAAATCAGTCTCATCACAGGAATTATATAGGATACTTAAAAGTATATGCAATAGATCCTGGAACCTTTGAGGAGTTGGGAGTCTTAAACCAGAGCATTGCAACAGACACAATGCTCATCTGTGTGATTCAGATCTGAGGAGTGATGGGATTCATATGGGAAACACTGTAAGAGCAACCCTGGGAAGCTTCATGGAGCAAGGCAAACTTGAACTGAGTCTTGACATGTGAATAGAATTTGGACCATTGGGAGGACAGAGCAGATATTAAGAGCAAAGAAGCTCTTTATGAGTACCAATGCAGACATGAGCCCACTGGGAGGATCAGACGCAGAACAGAGAGGCTCACTGACCCTCTCCATTAAGAACCGTGAAATGTCCAGTATCACACTAACATCCCTAAATACAAGTCAAAAAGGCAAATTTTCATTTTCTTTATTGCAAATCTGTCTTCCGGCAAATTAGCCTTGGATGGTTAGCTGAGCTGGCGTGTAAGAGGCAGCCTGTGACAGCAGAAATAGAAGCAGTCAGGGACCTCCCCGGTGGTCCAGTGGTTAAGACTTCACCTTCCACTGCAGGGAGTTCAAGTCCGATCCCTGGTCAGGGAGTTAAAATCCCACATGCCTCACAGCTGAAAAACCAAAACCTAAAACTGAAACAATACTATAACAAATTCAATAAGGACTTTAAAATTGGTCTACATTAAAAAGTCTTTTAAAAAAATAGGAGAGGTCAGAAATCAAGCTGAAGCTAGTTTAGAACCATTTCCTAGATGTGAGACTCAGCCTCTCTAAGCTTTAGTTTCCTTTTCTATACAGTAGGGATAATGCATTCTCCCCAAGCTATTTCAAACATTTAAGTAAACTCACAAATGTGAAATAACCAACACCGCACTAGGATAGTCCCTGGCGGTTCTGTGTGTGTTACGGTCCCTCTTGTCCTCCATTGACCTAAATGGGATCCATCATTGGACTGGATAAGAAGAGAAGCAATAGTGGTTAAGGGTGAAAAATGTGAAGCTGGGAAAGATTAAGGGCAAGAGGAGGAGGGGGCGACAGATGTTGGATGACATCACCGACTCAATGGACCTGAGAGATGGTGAAGGATGAGGAAACCTGGCATGCTGCCGTCCACGAGGTGGCCAACGGTTGAATGCGACTCAGTGACTAAGCAACAACAATAAATCTCAGACTTTCCACTCAAGGACTGTTATCTTGACGGTATAACGTAACTTCACAAAACGTCAAATCTGTCTTTGTCATAATCTGGAATAATGATGTTGCAACCTTCTGGGATGATCAGGAAGATTTAACAAGTAAAATGGCCAGCACAGGGCCTGGAACATAGGAAGAGCTAGTGATGGTTGGCAGTTACTAAGAAGGGAAAGGCTATCCGTTCATGAAGTAGGGCGTCCGTGCAGACTGATGGTCCCCCGGGGGCTGCGTGCCTCTCTAGGAAGAAATGATGCTCGTCAGTGAGCAGGTCCCCTTGCTATCCTCTGCTTCTTTGGCCAGTTCCAAAGACCCAAGTGATCACACCTCCCGTTAGTGGCTCTGCTGTCATTTTTCAGAAGAGCAATCGACTGAATTAATTTGAGATGTGCTGTTCACGATACATAATGGCTGCCCTGGGAATATCTTTTTCAGTGAAATGAATACTTGCAGAGGGTCCAGACCTGCCCCTAATAATA
This sequence comes from Oryx dammah, assembly GCF_014754425.2. Lineage (NCBI taxonomy): Eukaryota > Metazoa > Chordata > Mammalia > Artiodactyla > Bovidae > Oryx > Oryx dammah. The sequence continues at coordinate 6,564,529 of NW_024070206.1, read as the reverse complement.
CTCAGGAACATGAAAAATGAACAGAAATCGAAATACAAATGTTCTCATCTCCAGGGTCCTCATTCTCTCCATCTGCACCCAAACCCCCCTACAACTCCTATCCCTGTTTCCATCAGATTCGAATGGAAAAATCCAATCCAGGCTAACATTTTACAGCTGATTTACAAATCCCTTACAAGTGCCAGATTTAGCTCTGCTGTTGTTCCTTGTACACCATAAAAATAAATGCATTGAGAAGCCTTTGGGGTCCTAGTTCTGCTGAAGCACTTCGTTTCCATGTTTTTTTCTTTTTGTTTTATTTTTTATTTTTTTCGCTTCTCATTTTACCTCTTATTACTTCTCATGAAGCTGCTACTCTGGGGACAACTGCACACCCGCCCACTGGAAATCCCTGTTATTGATCATGTACTTACATGGTTGGCAGCCTTTTATGTAAGAGGAATAAATGATATAGTTGTTTCTACCCATTAAACTATACTGTTATCAAGGGATTGAAAAACTGCCCTGAACATGGCCATTCTTTTCGGAGGCTCTGTAATGTTTACATATAATTGCCTAGTAATCTTGTATTTACTATGCGGTGGCAAAGTAGAGCTGGCGTCGTGTTTGCACGTTATAAAACATAAGGCTCTGAAGCAAGTTTAATTCTCTGTGGTCGTCCTCCTCCTCCTAGCCTTTTGCTTTTCCTGGGGATGTTCCACCCCCAGGCATTTGGATACGTGGCTTCTAGAGCCTTCCCAAGTGCAATCGTTTTTCTCCACGTGAACGCATCCTTGGAGATGGGTCCCTTCCTTTGTATGACGTGGGGCTTCCCAGGCCCCGGCCACGTGGGGAGCAGAGCTGGGGTGTCCGAGGCACGCGGGATTCCGCATGACTAGTAGAGCTCTGAGAGCCAGGGCGACGTGCCTCGTGAGTGAACACCCCAGCCTGGAGGATGCTTAATTATAGTCAAGGGAGGCTATTCCTTCCTCAGCAGCAGCTGCCACTGCCCACGTGTATACACACATGTGTACATCCACGCGCACACACACATGCACACACTGCCCTTGCTTGAATTTTTTTGAAAGTTCATTTGTTCCTCCCATCCTCTCCCCCTTAAGGACCCCTAGCCATGAGAACTGTAAACTCTAGCCTTTAAGTCATTGGTGGAGAAAGCCTTGAAACTTTAAAAGACCAAATATACCCAAATGATTCAGATAAAATAATGGAGTGCTTGCTAAATATGAGGCCAGGAGCTGTTTCTTACTCAGGTATATTAGATAGCTGAGAGTCTTACATGTTTTTCTGTTTGTCTCTGAAGGTGCTAGGAATTTGCATATGAGATTTTTTTTTTTAATGTGGATCATTTTTAAAGTTTCTGTTGCACAACATTGCTTCTGTTCTATGCCTTGGTCTTTCAGCCACAAGTCATGTAGGACCTTAGCACCCCCTGACCAGAGATTGAACCCACCATCCCCTGCTTGGAAGGTAAAATCCCAACCCCTGGGCCACCAGAGGAATCCCTACATGTGTGAAGTTAAATGTGCTTCTATTCCTAACTTGCAGGAGGAGATTTCTAGACTGTTCATGCTTGCTGTGATGATGGTCATTTAAAATCCAAATGCTTGATTCTTTCCTTCTATAGAACTTGACTTTTCCAGTCTGTGAAGGAGGAAAGAAAGGGAATACTGTCTTGTTCTGTTCCTATAAACAAGGTTTACAAGCCAAACCCAGGGGATTTACTTTGGTGTTAGGAGAAAGGAAGCTTAGATCTCATCACATGTTAGAGCTTCCTAAAGGTGTTTTTTCTTGTCTGAGGTTCAAGCTGTTCTGCCTGGCTGGCTTTCCAGCCCCTGGGAGGCTGTCTGGGTCTGCCCATCCACACGATCATTATCCACATCTCTGTTCTCCTTCTTGCGGCCCTTCCTCCAAGTTATTGGAAAGCATCTTTGGAATTTGCTTCCTCCGTTTTTCAGGAGCTCCTTGTAGAAAGAGTACATAGTCGTGGGTCAGAATGCAGATCTTGGAATCAGTTGCTTGGGTTGGAAACCTGGTTCTTCTCTTTACAGCATGTTTGTTGTAGGTCAGTCACTTATGGTATCTGGCTTAGTTTTCCCACTTGGAAATGATAAGAACTACCTCTGAGGGCTGATGCATGAATTAGCTGAATTAGCTTGGCTGAAAGACTCAGGGCACTGCTTGCTCTTCCTGTTTCCTGAAATCCATTTTGAGACCAACTTGGATTCCATCTTTATTTTGGTGACTGTCTATATTCCCAAGCCTTGACTTCATTATACCAAAGCAGTCAGCTGGTTGATTGAATCATAATGATGACAAGCATAAAAACAGTGGACCCTCCCCCTTAGAAGGAGGGCATCTGGGGTCAAGCTGAGCAGTTACTTGCTTGAGTTTTTTTCTCAGGATTCATTCTCTCCTTTGAACATGGGTTGGCTTTTCTAGGTTGCCTTTCCTCGCTCCTCTGTTTTCCTTTTCTCTCCTTTATACAGCCTCGCCCCTCAAGGCACTTTCACTGCGGTCTTCCGTGATGGTAGGACAGACCACAGACACATGCTTTCTCTCAGTTCCCCCTTTTGGCTTTCAAGAGAGTCTGTGCACATTTTTAGAAAATGTGGGTCATGCACCCACCCTGGCAGAGATCCCCGTCGGACCAAGAAGAAAGGATCTGAGGAGGGGAGAGAGGGCAGAAAATTCTACCTCAAGACCACTCCCAGGGCTTCTGTGGTGGTCCAGTGGTTAAGAGTCCCACTTACAGTGCAGGGGACACTGGTTCAATCCCTGGTCCGGGAAGATCCCAGATGTCACGGAGCAAATAAGCCCGTGCGCCACAACTATTGAGCCTGAGCTCTAGAGCCCATGGTCTACAAGAAGAGGGGCCACCACAGGGAGAAGTCTCGCACCAGGACTAGAGAGGAGCCCCTGCTCTTCACAACTAGAGAACGTCCATCACGTGCAGCAACAAAAACCCAGCAGAGTCAAAAAAATCCATCACTCAAGAGGCTTCTTCCTCCTCCTCCCCTCCCCTCCCCCTCTCCCCCCACCTCCGTCTCCTCCCCATTCTAACTGGTTTATTGTTTATGATGAAGACTAGACCTGCTTAGTCCTCTGTGGGTGGGATGCTGCATTTAAAACCTGTAAGTCCTTTAAGATGAGGCTATTTTTCTGATCAGCTTCATTTTCCCCCTTCTCTTTATGGGAAAAAAAAAGGAAAGCTCTTTTCTGATGTAGTGAAACTAAAAGAGAGGGAGGGTAGGTGTGGGAGTGTGGGGGGCACCATCGTTGTTGTCTCAGAGGGTTTTGTATCAGGACTGGTAAATTCTCAAATTTGACACTGTGTTATGACATAGATTATCTGTTATTTTGCCATTCTCAGAGGAAACCTGGAGGAATCTCATTCCTTCAATTGTATTAAATTATTTGTCAATGTTGTCCTTTCCTTTCATTGAAACATTTGGCCTGGGCTGCAGGAACAGCAAAAATCTCTTTGAAACCATTGTTTCTTTGGATGTTTGGTTTACCTTTTGGTTCCAATACAGAATAACCTAATAAATAAGGGTGAATAGAATTGTTACTATAGCAATCCCCATAGAAACATCCAGATGCCAGGCAACTCACCCTTCCAGTCCTCTGGAGGCATTCGCCTAGTGCGACCCACGTTTCAGGTACAGCTCCCCAGGCTTCAGCTCTGATGGCTTGAGATTTTAGAATACTAAATTAAATCCATTTTATTTCCATCCTAGAGAGTGAACAGACTCACGAAATACTGAGAATTCTTATTGACTTATATCCTGTGCAGAAGTGAGTTTTCTCTGAGCTTGACAGGATGTAGGAACTGCTTGCCTTTCAGTTGCTTTTCCAGTTTTAGGTCTGCCCTTAAAAACAACAACAGTAATCCCAGTCAAGGCATGAATTGTTCTTTGTTGATTTCAATAGTCTTACATAACTTACATGGGGGCAGGATGAGGAGATGAAACAGCTTCAGAATGCAGCGTTGTGGGAACACACATGTTTTTAATCTCCTATTTTCCAGAAGATAGCCAGAAGGGATCCCCAAGAGGTTGCTTGGAGAAGCCTTTTGCCACTTGGTAGGGTTATAAATTGATTCGCTGATTAAGATGGCTGTTGTTAGGTTGAATGAATGACCGAGAGGTTATAGGAAAATTAAATGGGAGGCAAAAACAGATTTTGAACATCATGTCATAACTTTATATAAGAGGTATTGATGCATACATGTAAATAGGTATACCACTGTGCATATTTAGCATAAATTTATAAACCAGCTGATGAATATCAAATAGTGGATCTGTGTATCCTGTTTCCTAGCTCATTGTGTCTTGAATATTAATACTGACACCCTAAAGGCAGAAACTGCAACTGGAAAGCAGTTGTGTTACATTCAGAACCAGTGGGGCTGTGATGTGATGTAAGCTAGAGAACTCTGGTCAGACTACTTCCCAAGGAGAAAGCTTCAACAGACCAAGCGAAGAGGCAGAAGAATAAGAAAGAAGCCGCCAACAGGCAATTCATAAAAAGAGAAATAAGACTATTAAGAAACACAAGAAACATGTCCAATCTCACTGCTAAGCAAGGAAGTACAAGTAAAAATTAGCATACCAGAACATGGAGTGGGGCTTCGACTTTTGCCATGGGATCAGCACCAGGCCCCCAGCCAAAAACAATTGGTGTTAATAAGGCAAAGAGCAAACAGACCCCAGCCCCACTGCACCCTTATGTAAGCAGAGGGCAGGAAGAGGGCAGGAGGGAACAGGAAGTGGGCAGGAGGGAACAGGAAGTGAGGTTGGGAGTGGTCATGCAGGGGTGGGGTGGCAGTGTTCCTCATCAGAGGTTGCTCCATCTCTCCCTTGGGCAAGGAAGGAGGTTGCTCTGCCTCCCACGATTCTGTTCAACCTGGATTGCAGAAGAGCTTCACAGAGCTTCACCCATAGAGCTTGTAGGTGCTAACAGGTAGACAGACTGGGGTTTAGTTCCAGCCTGGAACTCTCTGCTTTGAGAGCAGACAGGCTTTCTGATCTGCTTCCACGTCTACCGAAAATCGCAAGATGAGGTGGCCAAAGCAGCCTCTACTGCCCCGACTGGTATCCCCAAGGATTTTCGAGTTTCCAGTGAGCAACATGCACCGGAGACAGTAGCTAGTATTGATTTGATCAAGAAGTTTGCCTAATGGGTGAGGTTATCCAGTGGCAGGAACTGAGAAGAGAGAGCTGGATCTCCTACCGAAAGAAGTGTGAGAAGGGGCTTCTACAAGGTCTTCCAGAGAATCTAACACATCCAGAAAGACTTAGGAGAAGCCCACCACCCCTGGATGCCTACCACACAGAGATGTCAATGTCGAGCTAGAGAAATAGTTATGTGCTCAAGAAAGAATATTGCCATTTCATCCATGTGAGTAAGAAGATACTGGTCCTTTCCCCTCACACTCTTCTCTAATAAAACGTTTCATATCTGTAGCTAGGCTGAATCTCCATTGATATTGTTTACCTGGTGAGTTACCATAAGTTTAAACTCCTGAGGGCACATTGAAGGGAGACAAACTTGCTGATGTGAGAGTACACTGGTTTATCTTTTCCTAAAGGGCATTTTGTCAATTATGCATTTAAAAAGCCTTAAAACTGGGCAGGCTGTGTGACCTACTGATTCTACTTGTAGGAATTTACACTAAGGACATAATCAGAGATGGGCACAAATTTACAAACAAAACATATTTATTGTGACATGATTTACAAAAATAAAAATGAGAAAACTTGGATTTCAAGTTGAAAATAGCTAACTAAATGATGGCACATCCATGTAATAAAATATGTGTAGCCATTAAAATGGGCCTTTAAGACTGCTTAATGATATTGCAAATGCTCATAATATAATGTTGGTAAAAAAAAAAAAAACAAATAGCATAACATCTGCCATTACATAAAACATAAGAGGGAAGAGCAAAAAAATATCTCTAGTAGCGGAAGACATGAGTATATAACTGGAAAGTCCAAGAGACTCAACAGAAAAAGCGCCACAGGAAATAAGAGGATTCAGTAAAATAGCAGATAGGGAAGAAATTAACATAAACAGTCTTCACACATACAAACTAAAAGTAGTTAGAAGATACATGATAAATATATTTAAGATAGTAATAATGATCAACTTAGATACATTTAAAAAATTGTGCAAAAACTGCATAAAGAAAACTAAAAATACCTCTAAGGATAAAGAGGAGATTTGAAGAAATGGAAAGGCATCAGTTTCCTGGATAGACAGGAGTCAGTTCTCTCTTAGTTAACTTATAAATTTAACTGAAAATTAAACAATTAATGTAATTTTCAAAATATCATTTAGGAGGAAAAATAAACTGGAGTAGTCGAGACATCCTTGTTAAAGAGGAATGAGAAAAAAGACTGGCTTGTCTCGATACAAAAATATGTTCTAAAGTCTCTATAATTAAAGATTTGTATAGGCACATGAATGGATCAATGACTAGAAAAATCCAGACATAGACCTAATTGCATATGGAAATTTAATACATAATAAAGATGGCATTTCAAATTGATGGCAAAAGATGGACTTATAAATTATAAGTGGTGTTGGGATAAGTGGATAGCCATATGGAAAAAGATAAAATTGGATCCATTTCTCACATTGTACACCAGGATAAATTCCAAAGGCTCAGAGATCTAAATGTGAAATGAATGAAGCTATACATATTCGAAGAGAAGGGTATTTTCCTCCAATAACTGGGATGAAGGAAAGTGTCTCAACTATTTAACCAAGTCCAGAAACATTAAGTAAAAATCTAGCTAAATTTTGTGGTATTAAAAAAAAAAACAACACTTTTTCAAGTTAAAAAAAACCCTAAGCAATGTAAAGATAATGACACATGGGAAGAAATTTGCAACTTTTATCACAAAGGGTTAACATGTCAAATATATAAAGAGCATCTAAAAATAGAGAAGCAAAAGCCTATAACTTGGTAGATAAATGGACTAGGGAAATGAACAGACTGTTCCCTAAAAAAAGAAAGGCAAATGGCTCTTAACCATATGAAAATATGTGCAGCTTTGCTCCTAATAAGAGACATGCAAATGATAATACCCCGAGATACCGTTCCTCACATTTCAGCTTGGCAACGATCCAAAAGTTGCAGACGCGCCGCTGGAAGTGGTCAGAACCAAGCCCACGGGGAATGGATGGATCTGGCTGGGCACGCGGAGCCCTTCTGTACAGTGACAGGGCTCCTGAGGCTCCTTCCTCTGGTTTTGTCTGAGGTGAAGTCATGGGCTGGCTGGAGACAGGGGCAGACGGGGCTGGGGAGTGAGAGAGCCCAGGTATAGTGAACAGGACCCAGATATAGGAGGCTGTGTGTTTAGAAATATAAGCACTGGGACTTCCCTCGTGGTCCAGTGGTTAAGAGTCTGCCCGCCAATCCAGGAGACACGGGTTTGGTCCCTGGTCCTGGAAGATTCCACATGCCGCAGAGCAGCTAACTCTGCACACACTACTGAGCCTGTGCTCTAGAGTTATCCAGAGCAACTATCCAGCATGCCTAGAGCCTGTACTCTGCCACAAGCGAGGCCACTGCAACGAGAAGCCATCACTAGAGACTGCCCCTCTCACCTCTGCTAGAGGAAGCCCCATACAGCAGCAAAGACCTGTGCTGTGCTATGCTAAGTCCCTCAGGCATGTCCGACAATTTTCAACCCCATGAACTGAAGCCCTCCAGGCTCCTCTGTCCATGGGGATTCTCCCGGCAAGAATACTGGAATAGGTTGCCATGCCCTCCTCCGGGGGCTTTTCCCAACCCAGGGATCGAGCCCAGGTCTTCCGCACTGCAGATGGATTCTTTACCATCTGAGTCAGGAGGGAAGCCCAGGCGTACTGGAGTGGGTAGACTATCCTGTCTTCAGGGGATTTTCCTGACCCGGGGAATCAAACTGAAGTCTCCTGCATTGCAGGCAGATTCTTTACCAACTGAGCTACCAGGGAAGCCCATGAAGATCTAGACAGCCAAAAATAAATTAATTTTAAAAAGGCAATGTAAGCATTGGCTGTGCTTATATTAAAATAACTTATAAAAAGAGACCTAATTCAGGAAATATTCATGGAATGCCTTCCCTGTGCTAACCACTGTTCTAGGCACCAAGGATACATCAGTGAGCAAAACAGCCCCAGATCTTCATTGTTCTAGAAGGTACTCACGTTTTAGGCTTCTTTATCACCTTTTGGTTATCATTTTGCAGTTGAAGCCTTGGTTACATGCTAGAACTCAACCCTAATCACCCACAGTGCTTACCTGAGAACTGCAGTCACTGCTTTGACAGCATAATTTCAAAACTGTAACAAAATGCCAAATTTGAGTTAAAACGCTCTAGGACTTAAAGATGGCTGGGTAGCAAATGGCTGACTTTTTTGGCTCCTCCCTTGTAAGTGAATTGTCACTAATCATTTGCCACATTCATTTTATAAACTTGTCAGTTTTCATTTATACAGGTGCAAAAAACACATTCTTGTAAGCATGAGGTGGTGTGCAGTTTTTTCTTTCTCTTTCTACATTTTGCCTACATTTGGAAATATGACAGACCTAGACAGCACATTAAAAAGAAGAGATATCACTCTGCTGACAAAGGTCCCTATAGTCAAAGCTGTGTTTTTTCCCAGTAGTTACCTGCGGACATAAGAACTGATGCTTTTGAACTGTGATGCTGGAGAAGACTCTTGAGAGTCCCTTGGACTGCAAGCAGATCCAACCAGTCCATCCTAAAGGAGATCAGTCCTGGGTGTTCATTGGAAGGGCTGATGCTGAAGCTGAAACTCCAATACTTTGGCCACCTCATGCGAAGAGCTGACTCATTGGAAAAGACCCTGATGCTGGGCAAGATTGAAGGCGGCAGGAGAAGGGGACAACAGAGGCTGAGATGGCACTTGGTGTGCAGCCTCTCAGCATCCCACAGCAGCCCCTCGCTGGGGCGTGTCCTCACGGCCCTGCTGCTGCTGCTGCTAAGTCACTTCAGTCGTGTCCGACTCTGTGCGACCCCACAGACAGCAGCCCATCAGGCTCCCCCATCCCTGAGATTCTCCAGGCAAGAACACTGGAGTGGGTTGCCATTTCCTTCTCCAATGCATGAAAGTGAAAAATGAAAGTGAAGTCGCTCAGTCGTGTCTGACTCTTAGAGACCCTATGGACTGCAGCCCACCAGGCTCCTCCATCCATGGGATTTTCCAGGCAGGAGTACTGGAGTGGGATGCCATCGCCTTCTCCGGCCCTAGGGTGCAGATAAACCCTTGGCACCTTGCTCCTTGGTGCCTCCGTCTCTGGCATCCCCTGCGTTTCCCCTGGACCCAGTCGTTCCTGCCTCTTTATCTCAAAATCCTCAAAATTATGTCTTTTTTTCCCCAACTTGATGCTACTCAAAGGCCTAAGGAGGGTGGAATGGGGAGTATGAAGTAGTGAGAGGGAAATGTTCACTTCTCCTGTGGGAATGGGAGTGAGAACAGAGACATTTGGACCTACAACACTGGCTTCTTATACTCAAAATGAGAGTAGGGAAAGGAAATGTTTTTACTAATTATTTTTTTGTGCATCATAAATCATCCTACTATAAGTAACATAATGTTAGGAATGGCTTATTTTGACTTGGTATAATGTTTCCGTGTTTGAGCTTGTAGTTTTTTTAGAGTTTATTTCTTTGGGTGTGCTGGGTCTTAGCTGCAGCATGCAGGATCTTTGATCTTCATTTCAGCATGTGGGACCTTTAGTTTTTACAAGTGGAATCTGGTTCCCTGACCAGGGATTGAACCTGGATCCTTGCGTTGGGAGCTCAGAGACTTAGCTACTGGACCACCAAGGAAGTCCATTTAGGTGGGAGTCCAAGTTATCAAAGGTCTTCCGTAAAAGAGAAAAAGGTCTCCAGAGCCAAATAGAAGCAGATTGTAGACTATAGTCTGTATGTCTTTGATGCTATTTATGAGTTTAGGATAATAATAAGCTAATCTAATATGTGACCGATGCATTCAGCAAGGCCCCAGTCCTCTATATTGTATGTGAGCCCTTGGACAGGATGGTCTACATAGCACCTTCACAGTGTAAGTTTCTATGTTGTATACCAGAAAAGTGACACATTTATAGCACTTCCTATAAAATAGACAATTGGATATTCAATGAATAATGAATAATTTCATAAACCATCTTCCCTAATTTATATTATAGGACTTCCCCGGTAGCTCAGACAGTAAAGCGTCTGCCTACAATGCGGGAGACCTGGGTTCAATCCCTGGGTTGGGAAGATCCCCTGGAGAAGGAAATGACAACCCACTCCAGTATTCTTGCCTGGAAAATCCCATGGATGGAGGAACCTGTAAGCTATAGTCCATGGGGTCACAAAGAGTTGGATACAACTGAGCAACTTCACTTTCACTTTCTAATTTATATCTTCTGTGAGTTTAAACTTCGTTATGTATCCTCTTCTTTAATACGGGACTCATCACAAACTGTTTTAAAATGACAGGCTATTCAAAGAATGTTTCTGAATCTGAGAGGAAATTAATAATAACAATTACTCTGATTATTGAATCACCCATATGGTCCAAGTTTATGTTTCTAAATATTTTTACCTACACTGTGAGCCCCGGCATCATCATCTGAGACATGGGATTAACATCACTTCACAGAGTAGCTGTGATGATAAATCAGATATTTTTCATGAAATTGTATGATGACATATCAAGTAAAATGAAACTATGAAGAATGACTATGAGTATTATTCTCCCTCCTCTAAGTCGCATCCAATTTCAAGTCACTGACCAAGGCCTATATAAAGTTCAACCTTCTCTTTGAAGCTTTTCACAACCATTCTAGCCAACAGCTGTCTCTCTCTTCTTTGCATTCTGGCAAACACAGCCAATGTGGTGTGTGTTGCATACTACCCATCCTAGATCACAAATACTTGGCTAATATCATTTTAATGTACTTTGTGCATTCATTAATTCTTAATATTAAAATCTGGAAGAAGGAAACTGTCTCCTGTAGTATTCCGTACATGAAATGTATTGAAATGTAGTTTTCCATACACGAAATGTATTGAAATCCTTGTTGCTGTTGTTTAGTCACTAAGTTGCGTCTGACTCTTTGTGATCCCATGGACTGTGCCCGCCAGGCTCCTCTGTCTGTGCGGTTCTCCAGGCAAGAAATTACAGGAGTGGGTTGCCATTTCCTCCTCCAGAGTATCTTCCCAACCCAGGGATTGAACCTGTGTCTTCTGCATTGGCAGGTGGATTCTTCATCACTTGAGCCACCAGGAAAATAGGTCCTTGTGTGGTGGTGGCTTAATTGCTAAGTTGTGTCCAACTCCAGGTCCTTTGAAAGTGAAGTCACTCAGTCGTGTCTGACTCTTTGCGACCCCATAGACTGTAGCCTACAGGTTCCTCCAGCCATGGGATTTTCCAGGCAAGAATACTGGAGTGGGTTGCCATTTCCTTCTCCAGGGGATCTTTCCAACACAGGGATCGAACCTGGGTCTGGCTCACTGCAGGCAGAGTAGTTACCGTCTGAGCCCCCAGGGGTTCCTAGCACTAGGCCCTTTGGTGCTTATTAAATGGATGGACGATGAGAAGGGTGGATAAATTTATCATCCTTGTTCTCTTCAGCCAGGTGATTTGAGATGATGAGAAGCAACCCAGATGTCAGGGCCTGCTGTTCCCTCTCCTTTACTGTCCAAGTCAAATGGCTCAAGCCTCCATCCGCTATCAGTGGAAGTCCTCTACTCTCTCCCTGATAACCTCTGAGGATACCCATGGAGAGGTTTACATTCTACTGGGTCTGTCTCTGTGCAGCCTGCCTCCAGACTAACTCTCTCAGCCCCAGTGGCCAGCATCCTCTTTCTCCTCTGCTTTGGTCCAGCCCTAGCATTGCCCCCACTTCTTCCATTCTGTCCTAACACATCTCTGGGTAGATTTTTACAGTGACCTATCTTTACCAAAGCTTTCAAGGTAGGAAAGGAAGGTGTCAACACAGAATGGGAAGCAACTGACAATTGCGTATTAATCACCGCTACTGTTGAAAGTCCCCGGGCCATCATTTCCCCTTGACTTTCACACTGGCTGTCTTTCTTTTCATTCTCAGGCTCCTTGCCATTTTCTTGCCAAGTTCCTCAGCCCTCTCTAACCAACAAGAAGGCATCAGTGACCAATTCCTAAATGCAGTTAATTTCTAAGGTAGAGCAGTTTAACTCTGTGTTTTTTTTTTTAATCCTATCTTTTAAGAGAGTGGGAGCATCATTTATATAAAAAGGGGCCCATCAGGATATCTTTTGCAACTAAAGTGCTATCTCCTCTGAGATGAATAATTCCACTTTTCTGCCAGGTGAAAATAATGGGAAATCAGTGTTTCATTTTAACGAGTAAATACTTCCTGAATTTGTCATTTAAAAAATTCTTTCACTTGAGGTCTTCCCTGGCAGCTCAGTGGTAGTCAGTCCGCCTGCCAGTGCAGGAGACATTGGTTTGATCCCTGAACCGGGAGAATCCCACGTGCCGTGGAGCACCTAAGCCCGTGTGCCACAACCACTGAGCCTGCGTGGTCTAGCACCCAGGCGCCTCGACTACGGAGCCTGTGAGCCACAAGTACTGAAGCCTGTGTGTCCTGGAACCTGTGTGTCCTGGAGCCTGTGTGTGTCCTGGAACCTGTGTGTCCTGGAGCCTGTGTGTGTCCTGGAGCCTGTGTGTCCTGGAGCCTGTGTGTCCTGGAGCCAGTGTGTGTCCTGGAGCCTCTGTGTCCTGAAGCCTGTGTGTCCTGGAGCCAGTGTGTGTCCTGGAGCCAGTGTGTGTCCTGGAGCCTGTGTGTCCTGGAGCCTGTGTGTCCTGGAGCCTGTGCTCCGCAACAAGAGAAGCCACTGCAGTGAGAGGCCTGTGCATCTCAGCTTGAGAGTAGCCCCTAGTTGCCACAACGAGGGGAAAGCCCTGAGCAGCAACGAAAACCCAGCATGGCCAAAAGTAAATAAATAAATTAAAAAGTTTTTTAAATATTTGAAAAAATGTCTTTTCACCTGAGATTTCCAGAATGATGCTAGATACACATATTTCTTCAGTAGCCTTCTCTCTGGTAATTAGACATCCCAAGAAGGCAATGGCACCCCACTCCAGGACTCCCATGGACGGAGGAGCCTGGTAGGCTGCAGTCCATGGGGTCACTAAGAGTTGGACACAACTGAACGACTTCACTTTCACTTTTCACTTCCATGCATTGGAGAAGGAAATGGCAACCCACTCCAGTGTTCTTGCCTGGAGAATCCCAGGGACAGGGGTAACCCCAGTGGGCTGCGGTCTATGGGGTCACACAGAGTCGGACATGACTGAAGCGACTTAGCAGCTTAGCAAGGACCATTTCTTCCATCCATCTGCAGAAGCCATCAAAAAAAATTAACTTCTCAGAATGCCAAGACTTAATGGACAGTATTGATCTCATGAGGTTCTGTCCGTCTTATATATATTCACTAAGTTATTAACACATGCCAGACATGGCAGTTGAGTACAGATTATGTTTTTACATCCTAACCATTGATTATAAGAAAAGCTTGTCTTATCACCACACTTGGAGCTCACCAGTCAGCTTCCATCTGGTTAAAAAAAAATTGATTTAGCTTTAGGGCAAAAAGCTCAATAATGCATATGCTGAGCCTACCAAATTTTCAGTCTTAAACTACACATTTCTTTCCATTTTCTGCTTTCTTCAAGGCCCATTTCCTGCTTTGTCTGTCGATAAAGTTTTGTCTTGCAACTAATCCCATGACACTATTCCCTAGTACTGAATATCCTGATACCGGATATCTGCCTATGTCAAGTTACACCATTCTACACCAGCTGATACAACGCTTCTCATATGGGATATCCTGGCTCCATAAGCAAATTGTATGATTATTTATTGGCAGAAGCATGTCTTATGTTTATTACAAATTTATCTTGGTGCCTGGCTTAATGCTGAGCACATAGAAACTACCCAATAAATTCTGTTTTAACATCTAAGCAAAATAATTGCTGAAAATTTTTTATCACTTGAGAATGAAATGCAGAAATTGAAAGAAGAATGAAACGTAGTCTTCTCTACTCTACCAAGCAGAGAACTTATGAACCTTGTCACTAGTCAATGAATATTGAGCCCCATTGGTGTACAGTCCTCTGTTGGGAGTTGGAGGAGACACACATGTAAGACAGCGTTGCTGTCATGAAGGCTGAGCTAGCTGTTTTCCAGCTTCACTGGAAGGGCATCCAGCTTGTTGTACATTTATAAAATACACAGAGGCCATGAAACAGCCATACATTTAAACTCTGGTAACATTTTTATCTGGAGAAGGAAATGGCAACCCACTCCAGTATTCTTGCCTGGAGAATCTCATGGACAGAGGATCCTGGCAGGCTACAGTCCATGGGTCTAAGGTGGCGACAGAGGATGAGATGGTTACATAGCATCACCAGTTCAATGGACGTGAATATGAGCAAACTCTGGGAGACAGTGAGGACAGAGGCTGGGCTACAGTCCGTGGGGTCGCAAAGAGCTGGGGACAACTTAGTGACTGACCAACAGCACCGACAACATTATAGGAAATAGTGGAGAAAGAAAAGAAGTAGCGGCCATTACAGCATCTAGCAGTTACTAATCCTTTCAAGGCTAAAACCAAAAACAGCTTGTCTTCACAAAGCCATTTGAATCGAGTCCAATTGTTAGACAAAAACATTTTACATTGCAGACATTTTGGGGAGACAATTGACTGTGCCTTTTAAAACTGTGTACTTTTAAAGCAAAGGCAGTCGAGTGTTGAATTTTCTGTGGAGGTTGGCTCTCCAGTAACGTATGTGATGATTTCATTACCACCTTGCCACAAATTCTTTTAAGAGATGGAAATGAGAAGTTTTGGGTTTCTTTTCTGAAATTTTCATCACCTCTGTTAGAGACAAAAATATGGTTTCCCCTTACAAATGATTATTTTAAAATGTACCATTTAAGCAAGCCATGAGCATTCTACCAGATTGTCAACACTAATGGTCATGAGAATTGGAGGCAGGATGGTGACCCCAGCACATGCTGTCTTTTTAAAAACATTTGCAAGGGTGGCCTGGAACCTGTGAGGTGAGAGATAATTTAAGAAATAATCTTCTATGGTAAGAAAGCCAGCTTGGAAACTTCCTGGAAAATAAGTAAAATCAAAGGCCATTGCTGTGAAAATTTCCAAAGTACTCCATACAAGTAGAATATTGAAATGCTAAAGAAAATCTCTGACAGTTAGGGAGTTTGGGATGGACACGTTCACATGGCTATATTTAAAATGGATAACCAACAAGGTCCTACTGTATAGCACATGGAACTCTGTTCAATGTTGTGTGGCATCCTGGGTGGTAGGGGAGTTTGTGGGAGAGTAGATACTTGTATATAGATGACTGAGCCTCTTTGCTGTCCACCTGAAACTATCACAACATTGTTAATCGTCTATACTCCAGTATAAAATAAAAAGTTAAAATCTTTTTAAAAATAAATAAAATCCCTGATAGAAGGGTAACATGAAACATCAAGTCTTATCCAACTTTCTGACAATTAATCACAGCTATATTAGGTGTTACTGGGTTAACTGTCATTAATTCTTTGATCTGTGAAACACTGGCAGATAATTTATGTATTTCATATGTAATGATGAGAATCATCATACTGGTTTATCTAAGTTTCTTCTCCTATTGCTTTCCCATTGGCTGAGATCTAGATGACGTAGATATTGCCAAGGCTTTCTGGGCACCCGGTAGAAAAAGTTTTTTTCTGAGTGGTTTTATCCTCCCAGTAAACACCTTGGCCTCACTTAGATATTAGCGTCTGGGCTCATCCAACTAGACTAAGAAGGGGACAGTAACACAAGTGTTTCATTTGCTCACTTCTGCCCTTATTTGATTTCTTTTGCACACTTGATTAGACAGAAAATGCGTTATCAACTCTTCGTTTGTCTTACGTATCCAGAATTGTCTGAAAGATTGATCTAATTCCTGATACTCATGAACTATCACTCTGTGGCCGATCCATAGAGGCTCTCTAGTGTCTAAGCTCTCTAGTGTCCAGTGGTTTTAGAGACATGTTTTCCAATGCAGACTGTCCAAATGTGATTTCCTATCAGTGTATGTGGTAAAACAATGCTGCCAGTATTTCTACTCATCTTTTAAGTCCCGGACAGGTGATTATATAGCATAGGGCTGCTAACTTTAACTAGAGTGGTGGTAGTGGGAGGTGGCAGGGAGAGGCAAGGGCAGGGGAGGGAGTGGAGTGGGGAAGAACATTCCAGAAGCTGGAACAGCGCCACCTGAAGGAGTCAGGAGATCAGTGGCCGGATGTGCACAGATCCCTGCGGGGGAGGGAGAGAAGCAGCCAGAGCAGCTTAAATGGTCAAAGAATCAAATGTAAAGTGAGCTGCGAGGGTCAGATCTGGATTGAAGCCCAAATTCTGAGTCTCCGCATCCGTCCAGGGATAAACTTGGCTCCTAATCAGGGCTGACAATTAGGCCGTACAGTTAATATTTTTACAGCTGTTTTATTAATAACACATACAGTGCATCCAGCCAGGATTTGTTGGAGACACCTCAGGAAAACGAATGATGTAAATAACAGATGGATGTAGAATATTCCTACAAACAGGCATAAAGATATTCCCTTCTTGTTTAAAAAGAATTTAAATAGACAGATTGTAGATAAACAGGCAGACAGAAAGGGGGAGAGAGAGAGGATTTATGATATTTGAGGTAGTGGCTGCATGCATTCACACGGTAGGGAACATGGGCGTAGACTCAGAAGCTTGCTGTAGAGGAGGAGCGATGCAAAGCCTTGGCTTCGAGAAAAAAATAAGTTCCACGGTCCCAGGGGGTGAGCGCGGCAGTGTGCGGGCCGTTGGAAGCAGGTGTGTGTGCGTGGTTCCTCTGACACCTCCTCTGATGCATGTCCCAGGGTTAGAGACCACTTGTGTCACTCATCCAGCCATGCCCTAGCCCAGCCTGGCCGCGCTGGGTGGCCTGAGGTCATCCTGTCCTCTTTCTGCATATGTCAGTCCCCTATCCGAAGACCCCTGTGCAGGCTTGCCCATTTTGCATCTGAACTGGGAGCTGTGATATTTCAATCTGAAAAGGGAAATAAAAAATTCAGGATCTTCGCGTCTTTTGTTTTCACTCCTGCTTTTTTTTTTTTTTGGTGCTGTTTTTCATGTGCCTGCTGCACTGTGCTCCTTCCATACTTTGCAACCAGATGGCTCAGGAACGAGGAACAAAGGCCACTAAAAAGTGGGCGGGGAGAGAACTGAAAGTCAAGGCGAAACCCGAGATGGGAGCAAAGCCCGAAAGCTCTAGTCACTGATGACTTCTGGTTGAATTATGAACCTAGAACAGATATTCTTCATGTATGATCCTGTGTGTGTGTGTGTGTGTGTGTGTGTGTGCACGCACCACATACAGATACATACCCGCTGGTTTATTTCACTGATAAGGATTAAAGCCAGAAACCTCTTTGCTTAGGTCCATCTCCATGCTTCCTGACACATGTTAAAAGGGGTGTGAGGCACCTTTGCCCAGAGGAAGATTGCTGAGTGTGGATGTGGACACAGAGGGTGAACCCTGGCCCCCAGGGAGAATTGTGGTGAGTCTGAAGGGCTCAGGAATTGCGCGAACTGCCGTTTCACAACTGGACATCGAGCAAGTCACCTCCCTTCTCTGCTTCAACGGGATGTTGTGAGTGTTAAATGGGCTAACATGGGTAAAACTAGAAAGCACCAGATGAAAGATTATGGTTTTCCTGGAGTACTGCAATTTCTTCCGAAACTAAAGTGAAAGTTGCTCAGTTGTGTCCAACTCTTTGCGACTGGAGTGAGTAGCCTTTCCCTTTTCCAGGAGATCTTCCCAACCCAGGGATTGAACCCAGGTCTCCCACATTGCAGGAGGATTCTTTACCAGCTGAGCCACCAAGGAAGCCCAAGAATGCTGGAGTGGGTAGCCGTTCCCTTCTCCAGGGGATCTTCCTGACCCAGGAATAGAACTGGGGTCTCCTGTGTTACAGGTGAATTCTTTACCAACTGAGCTCTCAGGGAAGCCTAAACTTGAAGGTGGCCACAAATTGTCTTCAGTGCTTTTTTATGACCCTTTACACTCTTGAATTTTACACGGCATTAGATTCCTACCTAAGCCTGCCTCTCCAGATTGTGTCCTGTGCTAGCAGTCTTTCCCCTTACCCCTAGGTGAACTGACTGCTTGTGTACCATCGAAATTTTGTTAGATTTTAAGATGACCTAATTGTGAGTTGGGCTACTAATTACCTTATATGTGAGCCATGGAAAGGTTTCATTTTTCATCAGGAATTTCTGTAGATATAATGCCTTAAAGCAAAAGGAATGACTTTCTAATAGTAAAATTTAATGCAGGTTGAGAGAGCTCAATAACTGTAGGAGGGAAACGTTTGTTATTCTCCTGGTCAGGGCTACACACAAAGGCCTAGTCTGCATCCTGGTAAGGCCAAGCCAGTATCCATGCGTTTGTGGGAGTATGGACTATGAGAGAAGGATGACTTCTTGTGGGATTTGTAAGTACTTCTGCTGAAAGTCTCTACACCTTTTACATATCCCTTTACACCCTCCCTGGTGGTGCAGAGGTTAAAGCGTCTGCCTGCAATGTGGGAGACCTGGATCAGCAAGATCCCCTGGAGAAGGAAATGGCAACCCACTCCAGTATTCTTGCCTGGAGAATCCCATGGACGGAGGAGCTTGGTGGGCTACAGTCCATGGGTCGCAAAGAGTCGGACACAACTGAGCGACTTCACTTTCACTTTCTTTCACTTTCACTTTCTTTCACTTTCACTTTACACCCTCCGGGGGGCTAAGGTTTTCTTCTCTCTGCATGTAGAGAAGAATGTTTGTAGAGTCACACTCCACTTTCTAGACTCTGTGAGGACACTTATAAAAAGGCAAGACTTGATGTTTTCCTTTCGTACAAAATCAAATCTAGAGCTTTTGCCTTCTCTGTTATCATGGGGACTCTAGGAGACAGAGAGAGGAATTTGGATTCCAGATGAGCAAAGTGAAATGCGAAGAGAGTGACTGATTCCCTTGTCTTCCAAGGCCAAGCAGGCCCTCGGGGTGCACATTGCACCTTCCCTAGTCAAGAGGAAGGGGTGTGGTCTGCCTCATAACCTAGGCAGAAACGTGTGTCCGTCTGTATCACGGGCTGAGCTGCTAGCTGATGCTCAAAATCTCACACGTCTGGCAGCAAATTGTAGAAAAATGAAGAGGGACTTGCAAGTCAGCCTACGAATTTCAGATCTTGACTCTCTTGCCAACTGTATATTCCGAATCTCTCTAAGATTGCTTAATTTCCTTAGTCCTTATAAAACGGCATCATGATTACCTAACTCATAGAGTTGCTGGGAGTGTTCAATAAAATGATGCATGGAAGGCAATTAACACGGTGCCTGGAAGCCTAAAAAGTGTTAAAAATGCTACATTTCGTATTCTCATTATGGACTTAGTGAGAGTGCCCCTTCCATCTTCCAGAATCATAGAATGTTAGAGCCAATGGAAAATAAAGGAGTGGTCTGCAAACCTTTTAACCAAAATCTCTAAGAAGAAATGTATTTTACTGTATCACCCAGGACAAAAATATGTATGTAAATATTACTAATCAGGGAATTATTTGGACAGTTTTCAAAAATTACTAAAAACTAGGGTTTGTTTGTGGTAGCTTCTGATGTTTGCCTTTTTATATTGTTTCATTCTTAAAATTTAATAAGCCTATTGTAGAGGAACAGAACACTTCCAATAAGCATACATATTAAAGCAGAAATTGCATGAAATCAGACATACTTTTACTGCCTTGCCATGTACTCTGATATTTTCTTTTTGGTTTGATTCTTTGTTTTTTTTTTTTCTTTTTAAAATGTTGGTCATGACCCCAAAAAATACCCACTAATGAGTCATTACTAATGGTTTGAAAACACCCATATAGACAAAGTACTTCTCTTTATAGATAATGAAGTAAGGCTTAATGTGGCTTCAGTATCACTCATGTGATAGGGGCAGAACTGAGCCTTGAAACCCAGTCTGTGATCTCCAAACCCCAGAGACTTATAGTCACTGAGAGATGCTAAGCTGCAGAGGCCTGCCTTTGCTGTTCAATGTCTTGAATATCTAGAGCAAGGGTTCTCCGTGATTCATTGCTGCTCAGAACAGCCAAACAGACATGTGTGGGTCATTCTGAACATACTTGAATATTTCTCGAATCTTAAGAAAGATCTGTTTTCCACACTGCATTGGCAACACAGTTGGAAAGTTACTTGAATGTTTTTCAAAAATTGTTTATAGATTTGAAAACTGTTTGGGGTTTGTGATTGCTTCTGTTGTTTGCCTCTTTGTATCGTCTCATTTTTCAAAATTTAATAAACACTTTGCAGAGGAGCAAAATAATTGGTCACACACTTGTGAGTTCCCAGATTTGTTTTACATGTGTATGCAACACAGCGTAACTCAAAACATGTTCAAGCCTAGTACATCACATCATCTCTGATGCCGTGGTCGAGACCAAAGCAGAACTCCGGCGAGCACCCATGGCCCCAGACCGCGTCCCTCCCCAGGACTTTTGACCACAGTGCTTGGGGGCCGGACCCTGGCCCCAGTGACGTGTGTGATCACTCTCAGGGCCTGTGGCCGGAAGCCGCTGTGACAGACTTCCACAGAGGGCAGAGGCCTCGGTTCGGGTCCATTAGTGTTGGAGGCTTTGCCCAGTTTGTGCCGCAGAAGGGAGCAGCAGCCTCTGCAGGATGCCAGCAGGGGCAGTGACTCCTTTGCCCTGTTCCTTTCACCTGGCCACGCTCCTGCCCCGCAATGGGCTATGAGGCGGGGTTTGTCTTGGACCCACTTGTAAGATAGGTTTCGGCTATGTTACCTCTTTATCTGGGACCTCCAGGACTTTCTTCTTTCCCCTATGAAGCATGTTGTTGCTGTTCAGTTGCTAGGTTATGTCCAACTCTTTGTGACCCCATGGACGGCAGCATGCCAGGCTTCCCTGCCCTTCACTATCCCCCAGAATTTGCTCAAATTCATGTCCATTAAGTCAGTGATACCATCTAACCACCTCATTCTCTGCCACCCCCTTCTCCTTTTGCCTTCAACCTTTCCCAGCGTCAGGGTATTTTCCAATGAGTTGGCTCTTCGTATCAGGTAGTCAAAGTATTGGAGCTTCAGTTCACTTCAGTTCAGTTCAGTCGCTCAGTCATGTCTGACTCTTTGTGACCCCATGAATTGCAGCATGCCAGGACTCCCTGTCCATCACCAACTCCCGGAGTTTACTCAAACTCATGTCCATCAAGTCGGTGATGCCATCCAGCCATCTCATCCTCGGTCGTCCCCTTCTCCTCCTGCCCCCAATCCCTCCCAGCATCAGGGTCTTTTCCAATGAGTCAACTCTTCGCATGAGGTGGCAAAAATACTGGAGTTTCAGCTTTAGCATCAGTCCTTCCAAAGAAATCCCAGGACTGATCTCCTTTAGGATGGACTGGTTGGATCTCCTTGCAGTCCAAGGGACTCCAAGAGTCTTCTCCAACACCACAGTTCAAAAGCATCAATTCTTCGGCACTCAGCCTTCTTCACAGTCCAACTATCACATCCATACATGACCACTGGAAAAACCATAGCCTTGACTAGACGGCCCTTTGTTGACAAAGTAATGTCTCTGCTTTTCAATATGCTGTCTAGCTTGGTCATAACTTTCCTTCCAAGGACTAAGTGTCTTTTAATTTCATGGCTGCAATCACCATCTGCAGTGATTTTGGAGCCCCCCCAAAAATAAAGTCTGACACTGTTTCCACTGTTTGCCCATCTATTTCCCATGAAGTGATGGGACTGGATGCCATTCGTTTTCTGAATGTTGAACTTTAAGCCAACTTTTTCACTCTCCTCTTTCACTTTCATCAAGAGGCTTTTGAGTTCCTCTTCACTTTCTGCCATAAGGGTGGTGTCATCTGCATATCTGAGCTTATTGATATTTCTCCCGGCAATCTTGATTCCAGCTTGTGTTTCTTCCAGTCTAGCGTTTCTCATGATGTACTCTGCATATAAGTTAAATAAGCAGGGTGACAATATACAGCCTTGACGTACTCCTTTTCCTATTTGGAACCAGTCTGTTGTTCCATGTTCAGTTCTAACTGTTGTTTCCTGACCTGCATATAGGTTTCTCAACAGCTTAGCATCATTCCTTCCTATGAATATTCACGGTTGATTTCCTTCAGGGTTGACTGGTTTGATCTCCTTGCAGTCCAAGGGACCCTCAAAAGTCTTCTCCAGCACCACAATTTGAAAGCCTCAATCTTTGGCACTCAGCCTTCTTTATGGTCCAGCTCTCACATCTATACATGACAACTGGAAAAACCATAGCTTTGTCTCTATGGACTTTCCTTGACAGAGTAATGTTCTTTGCTTTTTAATATGCTCTTTAGGTTTGTCATAGCTTTTTTTTCCCAAGGAGCAAGCATCTTTTGATTTGATGACTGCAGTCATAGTCTGCAGTGATTTTGGAGCCAAAGAAAATAAAAATCTGTCACTGCAATATAAATCTGTCATTCACTAGGGGCTCTAAATATCTTGTGGGTTGTTTTTTTTTTTTTTTTTTTTGTCCCAAATCCTTGGCCAGTCTTTTTCTATAGAGATCATTGATCTATTTCACCTTGGATCATTCAGTTCTTGGTTGTTGAAAATCATGAGACAAGTCCAAAGCCACCTTCTACTGCCATTCCATTCCACTTCTTCATAACTGTTTGTACCCAGTAAGGCTTGGTTAACTTGTAGTTGTTTGCTTTAACTTTCCCATGGAAAAGAAATAGGTTGAGAAAATTTGGTGAAAATGCCAACAGACCTTTAAGTTGCAACAATCTGCTTCTTTGAGAAGAAAAATAAGCAACCAAACTATACAATCAATGTTGGCAACCCATCTGGGTCGTTTTAACTCCAAGTATGGACACCTCTGAAATCTGCAACCATCACATATTCATCCATTAAATCAGTCATTTCTCTATACTTTTATTTATCCAAAGTTTCATTGACTGATGAAGTTTAGGACTTCACTACAGTGAAGTATACTCCACAACAGATTAAGCTCCAGCTTTATACTGACGAAGTGGGTTGCAATATGGAAGTTCCAGTCCACATGGGGACATGTATATGCCTTTGCCACAGAGTGAAGGTCCAGAAGCCCTAGTCCTATGCTCACAGGTCTAGTGTCTTATTGGTTGCTCATAGTGAAAAATATCATCGCATGGCATTTTTCCATCTCATATTATACTATAACATTTGGTACCAGTGGCTGTAAACCCAGTGTGGCTATTCCCCTACAACATCTCCAAAATAGTATTAAAATGAAGAGAGCAGTCATTCTTATAATCACAATACCTAGAATGTCTCATTTCAACCCTGCTTAGACATTCAGATCCAAGACTTTTAGCCATGGAAATATAGCCAAATTGGTTTAACAGTTTATTTGCTCAGAATTGCTACCTGTTGATTGATTATCTTAACTCATAGCCAGCCATAGCTCTATAAATATAGACACCATGTGAATGGTCTGGCCAACACATGTCCCTTACACAGAACTGTGGATTCCTCTCTTACTCCTTACCCACTGTGCAGTGATGAAGTTACAATCTCTCCCTCTAGATCTAGCCTTCTGTAATCTGTTTTTGTGATACTGGAGTCACACTCTGCAAAGTACATTTCCCTTTGTTTCCACTTAGGTTCAGCCAATAGGAGATAGATGTTGAGTAGGTGTTGGTCTGAACAGCATTGTTCCAATCATGGCAGGCGTACCAGACACCAGGTCTTTTCAGCTTTCTCAGGACCAGCTCCATCACAACCCTCCCAAAGAACCACAGCGTTTAGGCCGTTTCCCTGCCTACCTGTGCCCTTCCTCCATATGGTCTGTCCTCTGAATGGCTGGCTCTCTGGCAGTGCTGTCATTTTGTTCTTTTACCTTCTGAATTTCCATATTAGATTTCCCAGTTGAAATACTTAATGTGAGTTCGATGTTCCTCATGGACACTGACTCTATAGTACTTGCACCAGGAGGCCTTCCAGGATGGGGTAATAGGATTGATCTGGTTCTATGCCTGGGCTGCAGTGCAATTTTGGCACCTACTGATGGGAAGGAAATGTTCGTATTTCATGGCAAGCAGCAGCCTCTCAAGTTATTGTGTCTCACTATGATAAAGTTCTGATTAAGTCAGTGACTTTGGGGACCAAATGCCTGCTGAACTTGGCCTTCATGGTAGCAAAGTGATAGTGGTAACAACTGATGACAATTTCAAGGATGGTGGAGTGAATGAATTGGAGGCATGATAGGAGGACAATGAGAAGTTCTGCTTTAAACTCTCAGCTCCAATTACAGTGAGAAAGCTTAAGAGTTTTTTTTTTTTTTTAATGGTAGCCCTCAATGATTCTCTACTTAAAACACAAGACTGAACTCACTGAAACTCAGATTCAGAATTTAGTTGTGTTGACTGCAAAATTGACACAGATTCATCAGAAATCTTATGTGAAATTCAGGATATTGACTGGGGAGAAGGGAGACCTTAACATAGGAGTTGACTTCTGGGTCAACTGAGCTAAAGCTGAAAATCTGGAACCCCCAAAACCTTAAATCTTGAGTCTTCTGAGCCTTCGTTCCCAATGAAAACAGCTCATCCTCGTGGGTTTGAAAAAGCCACCTTCCCTTGACTTGAAGACCCTGGAGTAACTTTACTTGGGGCAGCTGAGCTATGTCGCCACAAATTGTCCATTCTCCCCAACACTTGCCCCAAGTACCAGTTAGTGTCCCCAGACCTATAACTAGGATCATATCTCAGCTAGTTCCAGAGAGACAAATGCACAGTCTGAGCTGGGAGGAGATCTGGGAGGAGATAGCTTATAATAAAAGAAAAAAGGCCTGTCTTATAATATAATGACAGAGAGCTAGCATGTTGTCAAAATGATTTTTAAATTAAGACCAAAGATGATGAATATAAAGTTGGATCGAGCTGAATCTATTGCTATGAATGCACATAACCGGGACTCTAGATTTTAAATAGTTACCCACTTGCTTCTCGCTTCTCGCCCACCTTCAAGCCTCTTCGTCTACCACCTCCGTCTTGTCCTGCTGCTTGCCTCGCTGGAGACAACTCCTCTTTCTCCTAGTCCATCTCCTCCACTTTGCCATTTCTTTTTTATCCATTTCTCTTTCTCCTCCTTCTCCTCCTTCCATCACCTCTCCTTTTCTGAAGACAGAAAAAATGGTAAAAATAGTGCTAGTGATGGGCCTCTGTCAAGGGAAAGGAAATTCATAAATTTTGAAGGCAAGTTGAACAAAGTTAAGAGTCTAGGTCATCAAGTTCCAAGTGTATTCATGCACCTGAAACACTCCCTTCCATTTCCATTCACTTTCTTACTCTCTCCTAGTTAAGATCTTAGGAATAGAACCTTTCACAAACAGTATAACTGAGGCCTAGAAAATGTTAAATCATCGTCCTGGTCCTATTTGTATTGCCCTCTGTGGTATT
Source organism: Oryx dammah (assembly GCF_014754425.2). NCBI lineage: Eukaryota > Metazoa > Chordata > Mammalia > Artiodactyla > Bovidae > Oryx > Oryx dammah. The sequence goes on along the minus strand of NW_024070206.1, from coordinate 6,538,956 downwards.
TCTTTTCTATTATTTATCATTAAAATTGTGTTTTTCCACTATAGATTTGATTTTTATTTACATACTTGTTTGCTTTTCTTTAATGAGCTAGAGCAGATGCACAAATTTATAGTAGAGTTTTAGGAGAAAATGCATTGAAAGTGGCAAGTAACCAACTTCCAAGAGAATTCGAACTGGCACCCATTTTTTTTTTCTAGCACCCATTTTGAAGTTGAGCATTTCTTGGATAAACCTTCAAATTAAAACTGAGAAAGGGAATCAGTAACTAGGTTAAATGGTTAAGATCACAGATTTGGGGACCAGAATGCTTGGGTTCAGATCTCAACTCTGCCATTTCCTGGTTGTGAGACTTTGGGCAAAATATAAAGAATCTCTCTGAGCCTTGTTTTCTTCATATTTAAATTAATAGCTGTTACATGGTAGTGTTCTAGGAATTAAGTGAGCTAATAGATGTTGAAGGGGAGGACAGAACTTGGTACACAGTAAGCTGTCTGACCTGCCTCTTGAGAAATCTGTATACAGGTCAGGAAGCAACAGTTAGAACTGGACATGGAACAACAGACTGGTTCCAAATAGGAAAAGGAGTACGTCAAGGCTGTATATTGTCACCCTGCTTATTTAACTTATATGCAGAGTACATCTGGAGAAACGCTGGGCTGGAAGAAACACAAGCTGGAATCAAGATTGCCGGGAGAAATATCAATAAGCTCAGATATGCAGATGACACCACCCTTATGGCAGAAAGTGAAGAGGAACTCAAAAGCCTCTTGATGAAAGTGAAAGTGGAGAGTGAAAAAGTTGGCTTAAAGCTCAACTTTCAGAAAACGAAGATCATGGCATCCGGTCCCATCAATTCATGGGAAATAGATGGGGAAACAGTGGAAACAGTGGTAGACTTTATTTTTTGGGCTCCAAAAGATGGTGATTGCAGCCATGAAATTAAAAGACGCTTACTCCTTGGAAGGAAAGTTATGAGCAACTTAGATAGCATATTCAAAAGTAGAGACATTACTTTGTCAACTAAGGTCTGTCTAGTCAAGGCTATGGTTTTTCCAATGGTCATGTATGGATGTGAGAGTTGGACTGTGAAGAAAGCTGAGCGCTGAAGAACTGATGCTTTGAACTGTGGTGTTGGAGAAGACTCTTGAGAGTCCCTTGGACTGCAAGGAGATCCAACCAGTCCATTCTGAAGGAGATCAGCCCTGGGATTTCTTTGAAAGAAATGATGCTAAAGCTGAAACTCCAATACTTTGGCCACCTCATGCAAAGAGTTGACTCATTGGAAAAGACTCTGATGCTGGGAGGGATTGGGGGCAGGAGGAGAAGGGGACGACAGAGGATGAGATGGCTGGATGGCATCACTGACCTGATGGACATGAGTCTGAGTGAACTCCAGGAGTTGGTGATGGACAGGGAGGCCTGGCGTGTTGCGATTCATGGGGTCGAAAAGAGTCAGACACAACTGAGCGACTGAACTGAACTGAACTGAAGGTGTATATGAGTAAGTTTTTTTTATTAACAGCATTTTGAGGGCATTATTTTTATCCTGACTTGAAACTTAAACTTAGTATCAGCTGACTTGCTTCAGCAGCCTGGCTGGTTAATGAAAAAGGCTGAACTTTAAAACCACATCCATTTGATTCTGAAGTCCATGTTCTATGTGTTAGGCCCTGTGTCTTTCTTTTTAATAATCAGATATGCAGAAGCAGATGTATTACCTAAGAGAACCCACAGATTACATAACTTTCACTGTATAAGTGTTTCATTCACATAAGTGACTTTTTAAAAAAATTGGAGTGCATTTTTAAATTGCTAAATAAGAGTTGGACTGTGAAGAAGGCTGAGTGCTGAAGAATTGATGCTTTGAACTGTGGTGTTGGAGAAGACTCTTGAGAGTCCCCTGGACTGCAAGGAGATCCAACCAGTCCATTCTGAAGGAGATCAGCCCTGGGATTTCTTTGGAAGGAATGATGCTAAAACTGAAACTTAAGTACTTTGGCCACCTCATGCAAACAGTTGACTCATTGGAAAAGACTCTGATGCTGGGAGGGATTGGGGGCAGGAGGAGAAGGGGACGACAGAGGATGAGATGGCTGGATGGCATCACGGACTTGATGGACGTGAGTCTGAGTGAACTCCGGGAGTTGGTGATGGACAGGGAGGCCTGGCGTGCTGTGATTCATGGGGTCACAAAGAGTCAGACACGACTGAGTGACTGAACTGAACTCAACTGAGCTGAAATAGTACAAATGAAGTTAATCAATTTGGGACAAAAAACAAAAAATCATTATTTAACTAATGATATGGAGGGAAAAGAAGGGAAAGTGGGAAAATTTGACCTTTATGTTAGGATAATCCTCAAAAATGGGCCACAAAACTTCCTCAAGGAATCACATAATGTTTAACTTCTAGACTCAGAAACAGTCTCTTGTTGATGCTCTAGTCGCTACTGCATCTCATGTTTTGGGGAAAGAGAGAATAGCCCATCCTTCCTCCTCATTTATAACTTATTATACAAAAAAAGAAGCCTTTAAATGTCATGAATTTTTAATTTTTTTTCATTTAGTTGATTCTCTTGCTGAGAAAAGTGACTGCCAAAGAACTGTGCCTAGTATGAGCAATAAACATCAAGCACATCGACTGCGTTAATAATTTAAACCCAAATCTTCAAACAAATGATCGGGAAGGTCCCATAGGTGAGCCACGCAGAGTTTTAAAAGATGCTGATGTGTTTAAACCAGGCAGCTTTAAAATGAAAATTTTACCCCAGGTGTGGTCAGAGATGTGTTAGAGAGTCCACCAATTCAACATCTAGTCCACTGCTGCGCGCATCTTGCTGTTCTCACCAGGATTCATCGCTACCCGAGATCTCATTAGGCTATGTGTTAACCATGAGATCAAGGTCAAGGCCCTCTCTGAAGTGGCTACATCCCATTTACCCTGAACTAATGTTCAACATGGACTTCTGGTTGGCTGAGCATCCATTTTGGATGTTTGGTCTCTGTACCTTTTCTTAAGTAGTTATTTAAAATATCATCGTGGGACCTCTGTGGTGGTCCAATGGTTAAGACTTCACCTTCCAAAGTAGAGGATGTGGGTTTGATCCCTGGTCAAGGAACTAAGTTCCCACATGCTACAGGGTGTGGCCAAAAATTAAACAAACACAACACTAAATCAACTAAAAAAATAAAAATTAAAAATTAAATGCCATTGTATTAGCTTTCTATTGCTCAGTACAAAGTTTTCACAAGTTTAGTGGTTTGAAACAGCACAGTTTATGATCTCACAGTTGTGTAGGTTAGAAATCCAACACAGGCTGCTCTGGACTAAAATTAAGGTTTTAACAGAGCTATACTATGCTTTAGAGGCTACAGGGAATAATTCATTTCCTTGCTCGTTTTGTTTTCTTGAAGTTGCTCATATCTCTTAGCTTGTAACCCCATTTCTTCATCTTCAAAGCCAGCAACCATGGATTGAGTCCTTCTCACATTGTATTACTCCAAACTTCCTCTTCTGCCTCCCTCTTCTACTTACAAGTACTTTTGTGAATACAATGGGTCCACCCAGATAACCCAGGAATATCCCCCTATTTTAAGGTCAGCTAATTAGCTTAGTTCCATGTGCAACTTGAATTCTCCTTTGCCATATATCCTCACATTAGTGGATTCTGGAGATTGGAACATGGACATCTTTGGGGGGGACCATTTTTCTGCCCACAACTATTCATGTGTCCTCTCTACTGTATCCTCTGCAGCTCATGCAAACACGGCCCTTGCTGAAATCAGGCTGAGTTCCACATTGACTGTCAACATCAGTGCATTTTCCCATCTCTGTGCCTTTCCCTCCTAACTTCTTCCTCTCTGCCAATCGCTTTCCCTTTCTCTCAGTTGCCCTTCTATGGCCAGCTTACATGTTGCCTCCCACATGGAACTTTTCCCATTTCAGATTGCTCATCTTATATTTGTTTTATCCATCCTTTTCTGATCTTCCATCGGAATTCTACTACATGGACATTCTACTACATGGACTACAAGTAAAAACCCAGTAGACTTTTTACTTACAAAAAGAGAAACTGTATACAATTTATCCTAATGCTCACTTACCTGCAATTTATCATTTAGTTGTTCCTGAATTATTTTCTTTGTGTTTGTTTTCTCTTCCTATTGGGATTGTAATCTCTTTGAAACCAGAACTATGTCTCATACTTCTTTGGCATCATTCCCTTCCAGCTCTCATGTACTCAGAAGACAGTGGCTCATTTGGTTTTGATGTAACTGGGCAACTCTATTCTTGTTATGGTTCTTTTGCTGCAAGCAACAGAATTACAATTAAAAAAATCACATAATATAAAGATCAGTCAAGCAGGGCTTCCCTGGTGGTTCAATAGTAAAAACTCTGCATGCCAATGCAGGAGATATGGGTTCAGTCCTTGGTCCAGGAAGACCCCCCCATGCCTTGGAGCAACTAAACCCATTCCACAACTACTGAGCCTGTGCTCCAGAGCCCGTGCTCTGCAATGAGAGAAGCCACCAGAACGAGAAGCCTGCTCACTGCAATGAAGAGGAGCCCCCGCTTGCCAAACTGGAGAAAAGGCCCACCCAGCAATGAAGACCCAGCACAGCCAAAAATAAATAAATAAGTAAACAAAATTGCATGTAAAAAAGAGCAGTCAAGTGTCAGGAAGTAGAGGGTAAAAATAACTCTAGAAATTCATGTAGTCTTGGCTGTGAGTCAGTGCCTGGAAGTTTGGTTCTGTGACAGTCCTAGAAGAAAGATTACCCTGGCTTAGGCCAGGTCCGTCCTTTATGAACGGCATAAAGTAACACAGTCATTTGGGTTGACAGCTCCTAGGACCCCATAGAATGTGGGGAGGACAGTTTCTCCAAAGACGAGATGCTCCTACCAAAGAAAAGATAAAGAGATACTAGGTAGATAAAGTGACCAGTGCTCATGAAACTCCTACATTAATTGACATTGTCAATAAAAACCAAGTAGAGACAGAAAGGGCTTCCTGGTGACTCAGACGGTAAAGAATGTGCCTACATTGATACCTCGGTCAGGAAGATCTCCTGGAGGAAGGCATGACAACCCACTCCAGTGTTTTTGCCTGGAGGATCCCCATGGACAGAGGAGCCTGGCGGGCTGTAGTTCATAGGGCTGCAAAGAGTTGGACACGACTGAGAGACTAAACACACACAGAGAAAGAAAAGGCACAGGCCAGGACTTCCCTGGTGATCCAATGGCTAAGAACCCACCTGCCAACAGAGGGGACAGGGGTTTGATCCCTGGTTCAGGAGGACTTCACATGCCGTGGGGCTACTAAACCCCAGCGGCACAACTAACGAGCCCACAGGCCTAGAGCCTGTGCTCCCCAACAAGAGAAGCCACAGTGGGAAGCCCAGTCTTCTCTGTCCGTGGGATTCTCCAGGCAAAGATACTGCAGTGGGTTCCTGGGTCCTTCTCCAGGGGTCTTCCTGATCCAGGGATGGAATGCGAGTCTCTTGCATCCCCTGCTTTGGCAGGTGAGTTCTTTACAACTAGTACGACCTGGGAAGCCCTGATAGGGGAACTAAGATCCCACATGTTGTGCGGGGTGGTCAAAAAAAAAATAACCAGAAAAAATTAATTTAAAAGCTTTAAAAATTAAAGCATAATAATGAAACAAAGTAGGAAGAGAAAGATACGCCAGGCAAGAAGGCTCAGAAGGAATTAAAGAGTTTTGAGAAATGTAGGGAGAAAAAAAATAAATAAATCAAAAGAAGAGGAAGTGTCAAGAAAGCAAGTTATCACATACCCTTCAACTAAGAGGAGAAAATCTTGCCAACAGGATCTGGCTGCTAGGAAGTTACTGGTGATCCTACTGGTTAGGCAGTGTTGAATGGTAAAGCCAAAGGCAGGGAGTTGAGTGTAAAGAGCAGGTGAAGAATGAGGGACCATGAGAGTATTTTATGAAAATAAAAGGGAGAGATAGTTGGTGAGGGACTGATGGTAAAGAAGAGTGTTTTTAGAGGCAGAGAAAGAAATGGAGATGAGGGGCTGGAATGAGGATGAAGATGGGGAATCGACATCCTACTTGGAAGGGATGGGTAAAGTCCCAGGTGAATTTTTGGTCCAGAAGAGGAGGTGTTATAGCTCCTTCCCCGAGATAGAGATACTCTAATTCCCTCAAGGTTCTTTTCCTCCACTGTTCCTTAACTCCTCTGACCTTTTAAAATTCATTCCTAATACGGAGCTTATGACTGAGACCATGAATGCAAAGTACTTAGCCCAGTGCTACTGACATAACAGAAGCTCGAATGATGTTCTGTCCTTCTTCCCTCTCCCTCTTGGGGCTGGACCACTCTCTCTTCCCATTTTCTCTTTGCTTATGAAGGAGATGAAATGCCTCAGGACCACACTGCTGAGACTGACCGATCTAGTAGCTGAGGCATGATAATGGTGAGAAAAGCTGGAAGAAACAGTCGGCTCTAAATCCTAAATTCCATCTTACGAAAATGGACTTCCTATTGGAAATATCCTCAGCATGGGCTCCACAGAGTTGGCCTGGGGAGATATTCCCAACCTTTCTTTCCCCCTCCTACTGTCTCAGGTCAAAAGTGAACAGAGCGTGGGTGGATCACGCAGCTGTAGCCAGAAATGGCTAATGTGAGTAGCAGGCTAAGTCTCCGATGAAATAAACAAGGACCATAATTCTGATAGTTTCTGTTCTGTTTGCCTTGGATTCCTTGGTCCAATAAGTTTAGGAAGCTGTATGTGTACTCCTTACCATACATATTGGCAATAAAAAAATAACTTAAAACACACACATTTTTACAACTTCTTTGATTGTGGATTCTGTTTTTAAAGCTACATTTTTTTTTTTAAGCTACATTGGATAGAACATCTACAGAACGTGGTTTCATTGTGTGAATGGTCATCAGTCAAAAAATTTCTTAAAATTAATTTTGGGATTGATTTCCTATGATGGTTCAAGAACATAGTATCACAAACCATCCAAAATCAAGGAAATTTGTAATGGGCTTGTCTTTGGTGGTTTTGAATGAATAAGATTTCAATAGCATTGCAAAGATATATTTTTAAGCTTGCTTTTGGAAGATAGTCTTAGTTGGGTGTTCCATTTGGTTTGGTATCCAATATCCATAAATTGCCAACTTCTTCTGTTGTACTCTATCCTAAATATATTCCATAGTATGTTTTCATAATTAATATGCAAAGCGATGTATAGTTTGTAATTAATTTCAACTGGGCACAGTGAAAAAATTGAAAACCTCAGCGTGGAAACATCTCTCTTGGTAGAAGTTCAATGAAATCCCCAAATGTCTTTGTTTTTGCAATCCATAATTTGCAGATTATTAATACAATAAATCCTTGTTGTCTGTGAGAGTTGGCATTATACCCACAAACTCCTGTGTAGAAAGCCCACAAACTCAAAATCCAAATGGAAAGGAAAAAAAAACATGTGGCTTCTGTGTATGCTCATTACCTGCTTCTGAAACCATAATATCTCGGCCTTTTATAGATCTTATAACAGGCTCTGCGGGAAGCAGCTGCAGTCATTAGCCACAGGACAGACTAAACACACAATCTGCATGGAAGGAGTCCTGGATGCTGTTGGACCCCAGTTTTAGGCACAGGAAAGAACCTCATCAATAGCACATTTTGTACCTGTATTTAAAATCAAACAGAGTGTAGTGTATTTTATAACTTAAAGGGATTTTATAAATCAGAGTCGATACCCACATTCTGCCTTCTTTTCTGCAAGGTTTGGATCAGTTAAGGGGCTTGCCTAAGATCCTATGTCTAGTAAGAGACACAGCTAAGATTCAAAACCAGTTCTGGCTGCTTTGTCTCTGATCTTTCTATTACCTTCCAGTGGCTCCTTCAGGGACCATGGGAGAGAGAGACACAATAGAATTTGGTAGCATCTACCCACACACTCGGAGCTTCGGAAAGTGCTAGTCGCTCAGTCATGTCTAAATCTTTGTGACCCCATGGACTGTAGCCTACCAGGCTTCTCTATTCATAAACCCTCCAGGCAAGAATACTGGAGTGTGTTGCCCAGGGGATCTTCCCCACCCAGAGATCGAACCCAGGTCTCCTGCATTGCAGGCAGATTCTTTACCTTCTGAGGTCCCCCTGGGCTTCTTCGAATCTAGACATGGAACTATAACCTCCATGAGGTTATAGGTCTAGGTTCTCCAACCTAGAATTCCTATCATCACACCCTTGTAAGAAAAACACTCACGTGAAGACACCCTTTCCCCAATTCCAAATTCAGAGTCCATGCAGCAGCATCCTCATTTTGAAATCGCCCAACTTGTCATAAATTCAGTTAGACTAGTTAGGGTCAAAAGCATTGACAAAACCAAATGCTTGGTGAAGAAGTCATAGTTGCTTCGGAAGCTAGGGTTCACCTTTCCGAGAGCTCCTTGGTGCCAACCCAGAACCCATGTCCTAGCGTGGCTGAAGGGAAGGATGGCGCCCTGCATTTCAGAGAAGATTTAAAACCGTGATCCTCACTGCTCATCATCATTAAAAATCTCCAGGCAGTTTTCATAAGAGCAAGGGGGTGGTTGCCTGAGGTTTTGGCTGGCAGTCAACCCAACTAATTACATTCTGTCTACTGTGTCCTCCCGCGGCTTCAATTGGATGTTGTTTTTTTTTTAACTTCCTGTCCTAATCTGAATATAGGGTTACTATGTGTTCTTAGGCAGATGCTGCTGTTCTTCCTGATAAGAGATGTGTTTCAGATTGTTTTCTTACAGAAAGTTTTTGAGATTTTAAATAAAGGACGTCTTCTTAATGATCCTGAGATCCTGGTACCAAATAAATTTTCAATGTCAAGTCTGCCGGTAATGAGCTATTTCTATTGTTATTTTCTTTCACCAAACATTGGCATGAACAGACATGCTTAACCCCAAGGTGACGATGTCCTACTTATATACACAGTCAGACTCATACCGTTGCCCTTAGCTTTCCTCCGTCTCCTTCTTCTTCCCAGTGACAAACTCTCCTCTGGTTCTTCCTACCAGTTACTTTCATGGGCAGCTCACCCATGTGGTGGCACAGTCATAGGAGAGAAGCTTAAGCTGGTTTTGTCTATCTGTCTCTCTTTCTGCCCATCTATGTCTATCTATCCATTTCACCATAAGTCAGATAAAGAAGAAAGGGAAGAAATTATTAAAATCCTGATCTTCTCTGCCAGAACTCCTCGTGAACTCTGGCAGATTTAGCCATGAATGGAATAAGACGGTTGTTTGGTGGGAGTCAGAAGCCGGGAGACATGGCCTTTATCCCTTTCCTCTTTCTCCCACCCACGTTGGCTTCCAGCGCCCTGACCTAGGGACTCTCCCATTTCTGAAGCGCACACCCTCCAACACTAAAGAGCTGAAGAGGCCCCAGTGGCGGGTCTCCAAGGACTCTTAGAATGTATAATTTATATACCTCCCTCCGTGTTTGAGAGGTAGAAAATATGGGTTGGCACATGAAACACTGATGACAAACTTTAATGATGGCATGGCATTTCTGTATTTATAAAAAAAATTAACAAACTTTCAGATATTTCAATCAAGCAGATTTAAAAATACTGGCTAACATTTTGAGAGGCTTGCTCTATGCCAGGAATGGCCCTGGGCCCTTTATTTGTATTAACTCGTTTGATCCTCACTTGTTAGTCCCACTTTAGAGATGAAGAAACAAAGATACAAAAGAGCAATTTTCCCCAAACGGGGACGAGAGAGAGCCAGGGTTCACAGCCAGGCAGTCCAATCTGGAGTCCACACTCTTCCCCATTTTGCTTTGCTACCTCCCTTAGGGGTGGCCATGCACTTTATAAACTTCAGTGCACATCAAACATTTACTAATATCCACAGGAGTAAAAACTATGTGGTCCCTTCCCACCTTCACCCCCAAATAAGGATTTAAGAGAGAGGGAAATACGATTTTCTTCTATGATTAAACTATAATCTGTACCCGAAGAATCAAAGCAAAAATATTTTAAGTCATTAAAAAAAATTAGAAGACTTCCTAACCTGCTTGCATTGGCTCTGAATGGATGTGGTTTTTAAAGATTGTTTTCCTACTTCTCAGTGTGGGTTTGGTCAAGACTTGGGTCTCCGTCGTTTCATGGCTCACTCACATTGTCTCCCAGAAGGGATACCAGAAGAGAATAAACTATATAAAGGATAACTTAGGGCTTCCTGGGTGGTGCTAGTGGTAAAGAACCCGCCTGCCAGTGCAGGAGACATAAGAGACTGGGGTTTGATCCCGGGGTCAGGGGAGATCCCCGGAGGAGGGCATGACAACCCACTCCAGGACTCTTGCCTGGAGAATCCCATGGACAGAGGAGCCTGGCGGGCCACAGTCCGCAGGGTCACAAAGAGTTGAACACGACTAAAGTGACTTAGCACATATGTACAAGAGTAACTGATCTTAAAAAAAAAAAAAAGGGTCGTTCAAAAGGGGTTTGATTGGCCGTGAAACATGGTGGTGTATCTTTGAGTCAAATATCACCAATACCTATGGGAGCCCAAGCCAGAAAGCAGGATCCTCTGGGCAGAATTCTACTTGATTGCTTTGGTGGCATGTATGTGTCCCTGTGAGGAGAATGGAGGTCATGGGTATCTTGATTCGAGTAGGCTGTCTTTAGACCACAGAGCTACGTCCCTCTGTGCTTACGCCAAGTCCATTAAATTCTCTCCTGTTGACTACCTGCCTGTCATGGCAGTGCCGGCAGGGGGTTAAGATGCAGCCCCATCAACGTGGGGACAACTTACAGCCACAGTCCCTTGGCAAACCAGTTACTGCAATTCTGATTACGCATTCTGATTACCCTGAGTCCCAGTCTGTCCTTGGAACCACTCCTCCCCACCGGGATTGCAAAGCTGCTTCCAGAGCCCCATCCCATGGTGAAACCATGCTGTAACTACCCCCGCTGGGGGCCTCTCAAAAGTGCGTCTGTTCTCGCCTTAGGACATGCCTTTGTATCCAGGACCCTACTCATGTATTCCTTTAAATTCCCCAACCTGTGGAGTGAGGTTTTGGTTATCGTTCTAATTCTATGTGTGTGTTTATTCTATTTGGGGCTGTGGTGAGTCTTCTTTGCTGCAAGCAGGTTTTCTCTAGTGGCGGCGAGTGGGGCCGCCCTTCGTGGCGGGGCCCGGCTTTCTCACTGTGGGGGCCCCTCCTGTTGCAGGGTACAGGCTCCAGGCACACACGCTCAGTAATTGTGGCACACGATGAGTTGCCCTGGCACATGGGGATCTTCCCAGACCAGGAGCTGAACTCATGTCTCCTGCACTGGCAGGTGGATTCTTAACCCCTGGACCACCAGGGAAGTCCGTGTGGTGTGAAGTTTTGTACTATCCCAGGAGAAAGTCTCAACAGATGTGTCTCTCAATCCCAATTTGACGCCTTCAGCACGATAAGCTGCAGTTTGCAGTAAGGGATGAACGCAGCAATACATGTTAATTCCCACGGGTTGGGAATATAAACACATATTGGTGTTTATAGTCACTTGTGCACCTCCGTTTGCAAGACAAAAAGATAAAATGTGGAATAGCAAAACGAGAAGTATGAAATTTGTGTTCATCAGAATACGATAAACGTCAGGCTAAAAAGCCTCTCGCGGGAACAGACAGTCCCCGGGAGCATTCCTGGCTGCCAGGCGGTGTGTAAGGCATAGAGCACAGTCCCTCAGGCCTCCTCTTTGGCTGAACATCGCTCGTGTTTTTAAAATTCAGACGTCGTGACACCAGTGACAAAGGGATCTCGAGAAAGATGTCCTCGGTGCATCTGAGATATTTCCAGTTCATTGTAAGGAAGGAAATGAATAGATGGCAATTAAAACCCAACTTTAGATATCTCAGCTATTGTGTGAAGTATGTACAGAATTGTGATCCGAGGAAAGACAAAAAAACTCCAGCTTGAGTTGCGTTACATATTGTATGAGAAGGATGTGTTTTGAAGTAATTGACATTTGAAGAGTTAGCAGAAATAATTAGTCTTGATGTCACCTCTATTTAAGTCAATCTGAGTGCAAATCAGAAATTAAAATGTTAACCAACTAGCTTGATTGCCTGTTTTGAGTTTAGGCAGGAAGTATTTAAGTGACATCTTTGTCTCCAGCACTGCACTGGTGGGTGGGTGGCTGGGATGAAAAGGTTCTCCCTGCCTGCAGATTCTTACAGTCTAGTAAGACAGACTTGGTATATCCAAGAAATGGCTGGATAATGCAACCATATTCAGTCTGAGGTTACACCAGTGATTCTCAGTCAGGGTCAGTTTGGCCTCCCAGGAACGGTTGGCAATGTCTGGAGACATTTTTGGTTATTTCAGCCGAGGGGGTGCTGGGCTTCCCTGATAGCTCAGTTGGTAAAGAATCCGCCTGCAATGCAGGAGACCCCTGTTCGATTCCTGGGTTGAGAAGGTCCCCTGGAAAAGGGATAGGCTACCCACCCCAGTATTCTTGGGCTTCCCTTGTGGCTCAGCTGGTAAAGAATCTGCCTGCAACGTGGGAGACCTGAGTTCGATCCCTGGGTTGGGAAGATCCCCTGGAGGAGGGCATGGCAACCCACTCCAGTATTCTTGCCTGGAGAATTCCATGGACTATACAGTCCATGGGGTCACAAAGAGTTGGACCCAACTGAGCGACTCTCACTTTTCACTTTCAGCTGAGGAGGTGCTACTGGCATCTAGTGGGTAGAGACCATGGATGCTGCTAAACATCCTACCAGGCACAAAACAGCGCCCCCACCCCCGGCAAAGAATTATCTTGCCCTATCTTGTGGGTAGAAGCCACATACGCACGCATACTTTACACTAATGTGGTGTTGTCTCAGAAAAATGCAGTGAATTTCCCAGAAAGGGAGATCTGAGCTGGCACTTCACTCCCGGGAGAACGAAGCTGTCCAGAGCACGTGCATGGGCCAGGAAACCCCCTCAGGTCAGCACTAGAACGCTCAGCTGCCACACTAGCTCACTGCCCTTGACTGTCAGCTTAGCCACCTCTTCGCACTTTGTGGTGTCAGCGCATGTCAAGATTTAACTAACATTTAATTAGGCATGTATCATATGCCAGGACCTTACACACACTTTACAGGCTTTAAAGCATTCAGTCCCTGTAACAATCTTGTAAAAGAGGTTCTATTGTCACCCCCATTTTAAAGATGAGAAAACTAAGGCACAGGAGGCTGCGTAATTTTTTCCTATGTTATACAACTGGTAGATGACGGAGCTGGGTTTTAAACCCAGCTGGTTTTACTTCAGTCACTGTGTAATACTGCCTCACTCGCTGTCAGATGACTTCTAGGCAGCAGTGATCAGATTTTTTGCAGGTTTCTTTCACAATAACGTGTGTGCTGACAGAAACCACCTGTAGGGGTACCCTCATGGGCAGCACATATGCCTGGAAAATCCTAAGTGTAGACTTATATACCCTCTCAAGGGTACCTCCCCTGTAAGTGCAAGGGAAACTGGTGTGTGTGTATGTGTGTGTGCGTGTGCATGGTGGTGAGGGTAAGGGTTCTTTCCCCTTTATTTATTTATTTTGGTGAATCTCTTGGTTTATTAGGAAAGTGTCTGCAAAGATAAAATTCAGCTCAGTCAGTTCCTATTGCTGTAACACTGATTATGTATTAGTGGCATCTGAATTATTGAGGTTTTATTTTTATTAAACTATTTTTGTTTGATTTTATTTTCAATTGGAGGATAATTGCATTAAAATATTTTGTTGGTTTCTGCCATACATCAGCATGACTCAGCCAAGGGTACACACACGTCCCCTCCTTCTGGAACCTCCCTCCCGTCTCCCAGTCCACCCTACCCCTCTAGGTTGTCACCGATCACTGGTTTTGAGCTCCCAGTGTCGTACAGCAAGTTCCTGCTGGCTGGCTGTTTTACATTCGGGAACGTGAGTGTTTCCACGCTATGCCCTCTATGCCTCCACCCTCTCCATCCCCTGCTGTGTCCATAAGTCTGTTCTCTATGTCTGTGTCACCATCGCTGCCCTACAGATAGATTCATCGGTACCATCTTGATGGATTCCATGTAAATGCATTAATATACAATATTTGTTTGTCTCTTTCTGACTTACTTCACTCTGCATAATAGGCTCTAGGTTCATCCACCCCATTAGAACTGACTCAAATGCATTCTTTCTTATGGCTGAGTAATATTCCGTTGTATATATGTACCACAACTTCTTTATCCATCCATCTGTCGATGGGCATCTAGGTTGCTTCCGTTTCCTAGCTGTTGTAAACAGTGCTGCAATGAACATCCAGCAACAAAAGCCCAGGGTCAGATGGCCTCACAGGTGATTTCTACTGAAAGTTTAGAGAAGAACTAACACCTTTCCTGCTCAAACTTTTCCAGAAAATTGTAGAGGAAGGGAAATTCAGAAACTCATTCTGTGAGGCCACTATCAACCTGATGTCAAAACCAGACAATGATACCACAAGAAAAGAAAATTGCAGGGCAATATCACTGATGAACATAAGCACAAAAATCTGCAACAAAATTCTAGCAAACAGAATCTAACAACACATTAAAAAGATACACCATGATCAAACAGGATTTATCTCAGGAATGCAAGGATTCCCCTTTATTCTTGAGTAAAATCCTTGATAGGAAGAAATGGACTGTTAAGTTTAAAAGCATAGTGCTTGAAATTCAGTTGACAGAATGAATTTCAGATTGTTAAAATAAATTATGTATCACTTTACTATGGAACTGTGTTTAAATGGTTACATTCAAGTGTACTGATAAAGAATGATATCCATGTTTTTTGTTCATTAAAAGCAAAAAACATTATACACCAGTGCATATATATAACATACTCCCGTTTTTGTTAGAGTAAAATTTTGCTATCATATGTGGAGAAATAAGTCGAAAAGAATCCTTACCAGTCTGTTACTGGTGATGATAGAATTTTAACCTTAGGATGTGGCATCAAAAAAAATTGAAGAATAAAAAGTAAAAAAAATTTCTCCTCAGGACTTCCCTGGTGGTCCAGTAGTTAAGAATCTGCCTGCTAATGCAGGGGACATGGGTTCAATCCCTGGGCCAGGAAGATCCCACACGCCGCAGGGCAGCTAAGCACATAAGCCACAGCTACTAAGCCCGAGTGCTGCAAATGCTGAAGCCCAGCTGCCTGACAGCCCATGGGAAAACATTTCTCTCCCAGATGCTCATGAAGAGTTTACTGAGATGCCATCATCCACAGACAGAGATCATGTCCTTGGAGATCCCACTCAAGGTCAATCCACAACAAAACTGGGAATGCAGAAAAATGTGTCTTCCAGGGGCTCAGCTATCTTTATTTCACCTGCTTTTACTATTGAAGATGCTTCCTCTACTCAATACCAACTCCCTCACATCAAACTGCATCACAGAGGAATAGAGAGTACGTCAACTCCATCCCCCTTCCACCTTCTCAAAGGAAAATCTCCCCCTTTTTTTTAACCTTTTGGTGTATTTCAGTTCATGGATATTCCCCTTCCAGGAGAGTTTTCAGGTTTAAACTTTATCTCTCATTGTAGCATGGGGGAATTTCAAACACAGCTAGTAGATGAAAGAGACACTTCAAAAGAACCTGCAGTCTCCTATAAGTAAAATCTCTGCTACATTATCCCTTTTACTCAGATAGATTCAATAAAAAGAAAACAACACTTATTTTCTTTGAACATCTAACATCAAACAGCATTCACAGTCCTATATGGAACACAGAGGTATAATACTCTTCTACTGTCATGCAATTTCAGAAATTAGTTGGAGTGCAAAGCAAATACATGAATAAGCTACGTTAAGTGCTCCGATAAAGGTGAGGAGTACTAGGAGATGGCAGGGGAAGCAGAGTTTACACCTGCTTCATGGAGTCCATGCTGCCTTCATTAAGAAGGAGACGTTGGAAATGGACTTGGAGGGAGGGTACAACTGTAGCAGGTGATGACAAGCAGGTGAGACCAGATGAACAGGTGGAGCAGTGTGAAGAAATCTCTGAAGCAAGATAGTGTGGGGCCATATTCAGGGAAAATTCCAGAGAGCAGGATGGCTGGGGCACAGGGGATTGTATGAGAGAAGTGAGAGATCACTCATAGAGGGGCCAGAAGGATTTTTGTTTTTTAAAATCAAGGACACTAAGAAATACCTACCTAAAATGTTACTGGGCACACTCGCCGGACATTTGCTTCAGACAACAGAGAGAAGAGCAAAACCTGAAAAACCTCCCTCGATAAAAGAAGGAAGGAAGGAGGCTAGGAAAGAAGGGGAAAAGGAGGGAAGGTGACTTCCCAGGTGGTCCAGTGGTTAAGACTCCGTGCTTCCAATGCAGGGGGCGTGAGTTTGGTTTCTGGTGGAGGAATTAAGATCCCACATGCTTCGAAGTGCAACCAGAAAAAAAAAAAAAAAAAAGCTAAGGAAAGGAGGGAGGAGAGAAGGGGGAGGGGGAACCCCTGCTAAAATGATGCAGAGGAAGTGAAAACGAAGAGCACCTGAGGTGAGTGACTGGTGGAGATGTTGAACTAACCTTGAAGTTTTACACAAGCTAAGGAATTAACATAAAATGCAGACACAGACTAGAAATACTTCTGGGGCAGCAAGCAGAAGTAAACTCAAAACCTCTCCAGAAAGATACACAAACTAATCAGGCCATGGACAAATCCCTGCTGAGAAAATGTTCATAATTCAAAATGATATAAACAGGTCTATATGAGGGTGATCCAAAGGGTTAAGTAACATTGGGACTAGAACCCTAAGAGCATCAGGTAACAAAAATTTTACAGAGAGTATAAGAAATATATTTAAATGATTGGAAATTAAAAAAATAAGAAGAAAAAAACCCATAACTGCTGCCTCCTCTTCCTCTCCCCTGTGCCGCCCCCCCAAGAAAAAGATATGAGTGGAGGGAGAAAATGTTGATAGAGAACCAAATGAAAGTTCTGATAGTGAAAGTTTTAATCATTGAGATAAAAGAAAAAACCAAGTGAATCAAACAGCAAATTAAATACTGCTGAAGAGAGAATTAATGAACTGAAGATAGAGCAAGGACACTTTCCTGGAATATAACAGAGATAAGTAAAAATGCAGTAGAGACGCTATAAGACTTGGAGGAAGCATACATCTCTGATGACTTCTAGAAAAATTGACTAGACTAATTGGCAGCATAGCAATATTTGAAAAGAAGCTAGCTGAGAATCCTCTCGCATCCATGTTACATAGAAATCCTAAGATTCAGGATGCTCAGAGATGTCCTGTCCTAACTGCCTCCATCCCAACTCTGGCCTGGACCGGAATGAAGGGTGAGGGCATATTCCAAAAATTCAACCCTAGCGTAAGGCAAAGATCCAGACAGGGAAGAATGGCTCCTGAGGAGGAACTGGCTTCTGCCCTGAGGATCCCTGCCTGGGGAGGCAGATCTGGCTCCTGCTCTCCTCCACCCTCCTAAACGTGGACTCTTCTCTGTATTCTTTGCCCCCAGACCTGGCCTTCAGAGCTGCGCTGATTCAGGCCCTCTCTGCATTCTGAACAAAGTACCAAACAGCCCCAATCTTTCGTTTTATACATGGAAAAAAAAAAAGTAACACACTTAGGTTTCCCCCTTTTTGCCAAATTATACAATGGAAAAAAAAAAACAAAAAACTTTTTAGTTCAAATTAAGTAAAGGATACCTTCCAGTTGACTTGTCTGCGATGGTTTCTGGGTACTCCATCTTCACATTCTCTTATTCTCTTTGCCACTTCTTAGGCACCTTCTAACTATCCTTGTATGATGAGTGATCCCAAGAGCCCTGGTTTGAAGGGGAGGAGGCCCGAGTCCAGGCCTTTGTTCTTTCAGTGTCTAGCCACCTGAGCCTGGGAAATCTCCTGACCTGGTAACAACAGTGACTGCTGGCTGTGAACCGGACCCATGCTGGGTGTCTTGTGCACACTCTCTCATTTAATCCTTACAGCAGTACTTTTCTGGCAATTACTCTTTATGATTGTTGCCATTCACGGTTGAGGCCATTGAGGTCACCTGCCCATAGTCACCTGATTCAAAGGAGAAGAGGTCCTTGTGCCTACAAAACCCAGAATCTTACTGGCTGCAACCTCTAGTCTTGCTTGTCTTTGCTTTCCCCTCTCTCAAATGAAGCCACTTCACTGCTCTAAAATTCTATGATGTGCTTGCGTTCTCTGGGTGTGGTTGTGTGACCTTGAAGGTCCACTGAAGACCTTTATAGCTATCTCCAGGAAAAAGATCAGGCTTCCCTGATAGTTCAGTTGATAAAGAAATCTGCCTGCAATGCTGGAGACCCCGGTTCGATACCTGGGTCAGGAATAGCCGCTGGAGCAGGGATAGGCTACCCACTCCAGTATTCTTGGGCTTCCCTTGTGGCTCAGCTGGTAAAGAATCCTCCTGCAATGTGGGAGACCTGGGTTTGATCCCTGGGTTGGGAAGATCCTCTGGAGAAGGGAAAGGCTATCCACTCCAGTATTCTGGCCTGGAGAATCCCATGGACTATGGGGTCGAAAACAGTGGGACATGACTGAGCAACTTTCACTTTCACTTTCCAGGGAAAAGAAACCAAAGGTATGCCTTATTTTCCTTGGAGATAATGTCTGATCACTTATAAACATGGCTTTCAAAATTAAAAATAGCTATTGTAATTTGTAGATTTTATGATCTTATTTTGACAGTTGATTAATATATTGGTATCTATAAGGAAAAGTCAATCAACTTGGGTAATAACACACATTGGTTCAATCAGTTTGAAATCCTGCATTAGGAAATTAAGATTTTAGCTGGTAAAGAGCTTTCACTTCAGAGATGTTGGGCCTTTCTGGAAGGAAAGGACTTTGAAATCATGTACATAGCAACTTGCATTCTGAATCCTCTACAAAGCAAGTTTGTTTAATCAGCTGCCAGCTCCCCCAAAACACCCTCCTTGCCTTCTACCCCTCTTTTTTCTTACTTCTTTCTCTCTCTCGTCCTTGGCACCTGTGTAAATCCTACCTATTCGACTGTTATGGTGTGAGGCCAAAATTTTATCCTCTTTCTCCTAAGTCTTTCCCTCCATTGACCAAACCAGTCTATAGGCAAATGAACTCCTTCTTCAAATTCTTTGGAGTTCAGCAGTCTCCTCTCACTGAGCCCTTATCTTTCTTTTACTGCCTATATTGTTAATTAAGAGTCATACAAAAGTAGGGGTCAAGTCTTATAAATCTAAATGATATCTACGTGTGTATGTATGTGATCAGTTCAGATGTGTGATCCACACGGATACATACGCATATTCTCAGTATTGGTTCAGGGGTAAGAAACAGAAATCTACTGCACCTGATTTAAGACCAGAGGGATTTGTTATAACGATGCAAGGATTTCACATAGAACTTCAGAGCAGGAAGTACAGCCAGTCTTCAGAAGACTGAACTGGGACCTGGAAAGCATCAGGAGCAAAAGTAACTACTTTCTCAGTCTCTCTTTTTTTTCTCTCTGGGGCCACATGATCTACCATCTGCTCTATTCTCTTGCTTTGCTCAGCAGACAGCCTTTCTCTGCACCAAGTTTTCATGGGCCAGGGAGCCCCATGACCTCTAATCTCTTGTCTCTTAGTTTAAATTCTTAAGGGAGAGACTCTGAATGGCCCAGGTCATGGGTCAGGTGTCCAGCTCGGGTCCCGTCAACTGTGGCCAAAGTAAAATCCCATGACAAAATGGGGGGGCGGGGGCAGCCCTTTAGCTGGGGCAGGGCATGGGCATAGGAGCAGCTCTAACGAAAGAGATGTTTATACACATATTGTTTTCTTTGATTATATACTGAGTGTGTGTGGGTGCGTGCGTGTGTAATGAAAAAGTGGGCATGTGAATACTTTGAATATTTGCTTATTAATTTCCTACAGAAGAAAAATGAGAAATGAGTTTTTATTCCAATGGAAAAACAAAAGCAAGCAAAAGTTGTTGGAGGCTTGTAAGGACAGAGAGATGAAAATAGATCGGATATAAAATTCAATAGAAAAGCGCTCTTTTTGAAAATGTTATTTTAAAAAGTATATTCTGACATCTCTATGCAGGGTGGGCAGAATCTGGAAACAACAGTGGGCAGGAAGCCCATTTGGAGTTAGGATTTTATCATCTTCTGTTCGTAAGATAGAACCAGACCCCAAAGGTTGAAAGAGTGTGGGCTCAGTGTCCCTCGCCCAGCAGACAGCATTGTGTTGAAGATATTTAAAGATGAAAAGCAGAAGCAGTTAGTCTACTGTGTAATATTTACTGATTTGAGCAGCTCTACTATACAGACATCTTACACATAAATTTAACTATTATTATTGTGTTGCCCTTTTCCAAGAAAGGGTAAAGCAGATTTGTAGGAGCACTTAGCGCATGTAAATCCCCCAACTCTTTAAACCGAAGCTCATTGGATTAAAGAGCTACATAAATTTTACAAGGATTCTGTCCTTTTGAGATCATAGCACTGTTTTTTCCTTGCAACACAATTAAAGTGATGCCTCTTTGTAAGCCAGTTCTGTGAACTCTGTTTGAAGGTATCTCACAAAGCTACTGTTTTGGCCAAGTGTGTAATTATACTGAGGATATGACTGTGTGTGGAGGTTCCAGACTTGGGCATTTTAAGAGCTCTGTCAGCAGATAGCTGTTCCATTGTCTACCACAACCTTCTTTGAACTTTATTTACCCATTTGCTGTGCTTTACCCATGTTTCTTAAGACTAGCTTTAAAGAATGATTTAAAGCATGGCTTCCTTCAAATAGCTATTGTTCCATAAAAATCCTTAGTGCTTGCAAGAGAATGTTCAAACTGATATTGGTGTCATCTCAAATAATATATTTTTCTACTGATAAGGGTGGCCCAGGCAAAGATAGCCTGATTTTTAACCTATCTCCTGATCAATCTGTTTTCCCCAGCTCAGTTCCAGAAGAAAAAAAAAGGTTGTATTTCATTTTGAAGGCGATCTATGACAAATTAATTTTTAATTTAAAATTTTTATCAGCTTGATTTATTAAAAATGTTACTCTTCCAAGAGGTTAATGGACTATTGTTTTGACCATATATATATATTAATATATATATATGGAGAGAGAGAGAGACCAAATATGCTGTGCTGTGCTTAGTCGCTCAGTTGTGTCCAACTCTTTTTGACCCCGTAGATTGTAGCCCACCAGGCTTCTCTGTCTGTAGGGATTCTCCAGGCAAGAATACTGGAGTGGGGTGCCATGCCCTCCTCCAGGGAATCTTCTCAACCCAGGGACCAAACCCAGGTCTCCTGCATTGCAGTTGGATTCTTTACCATCTGTGCCCCCAGGGAAGCCTACATATGACCAAATCATATTATGTCCCCATAAATTCTACTGGAAAAGGATCTAAGATTTAGTAGTCTTATCTGCTGCTGCTGCTGCTGCTGCTAAATCACTTCAGTTGTGTCTGACTCCGTGCGACCCCGTAGATGGCAGCCCACCAGGCCCCCCCCTCCCGGGATTCTCCAGGCTAGAACACTGGAGTGGGTTGCCATTTCCTTCTCCACTGCGTGAAAGTGAAGTCGCTCACTTTCACTTTTTAAGTGTCTGACTCTTAGCGACCCTATGGACTGCA
The DNA here is from genome assembly GCF_014754425.2 of Oryx dammah. NCBI lineage: Eukaryota > Metazoa > Chordata > Mammalia > Artiodactyla > Bovidae > Oryx > Oryx dammah. The sequence goes on along the minus strand of NW_024070206.1, from coordinate 6,517,375 downwards.
GCCTACCAGGCTCCTCCATCCATGGGATTTTCCAGGCAAGAGTACTGGAGTGGGGTGCCATTGCCTTCTCCGAGTAGTCTTATCTAACCAGGCTTTATGAGAAAAGTTGATTTTGGTTTGGCAAAGTCTTGTTTGGAATTCAATTATTTCTCGACTCAATGATTTCAACATGCGCTACGTGATATCTGTATGTCTCCCAGGAAGCTAGATAATATGAGATCATGAGCTTTGAAATATGCTTCCTAGATAATATTTCATAGTAGAATTTTTGTTGAGTGTGTAGTATTCCATCATGCAGCTTTGCTATAATTTATCATTATGATTTATTTAGCTAATCCCTCCTTGTTAGAAAATTTCCATTTCTAATCTTTCACCATTATAAATAATTCTATAATGAACATCCTTGTAGGTAAATAATATCCATTAAATGTGTCTCCCTGGCTCAGGTCTCCCTTTGCTTGAATCAATCTAATATACCTCTGACTTAGGCAGATTATTCTTACGGAAATAACACTTTTGTTAAAAGCAGGATAATCAAGTATTCAAGCTGTACTCAGAGCCTCTACAATCTAGTCTTTATCTGCTTTTTCTTCATGATCCCCCAGTGATGTCCCATGGCTCTGCTCCTTGAAATTTGGCTAAAACTAATGGCAACCCACTCCAGTACTCTTGCCTGGAGAATCCCATGGATGGGAGAGCTTGGTGGGCTACAGTCCATGGGTTGCAAAGAGTCAGACACGACTGCGTGACTTCACTTTCACCAGGGAATCTTGGGCTTCCCTGGTGGCTCAGACGGTAAAGAATCTGCCTGCAGTATGGGAGACCTGGGTTCGATCCCTGGGTTGGAAAGATCCCCTGGAGGAGGGCATGGCAACCCAGTCCAGTATTCTCGCCTAGAGAATCCCCATCATCAGAGAAGTCTGGCGGGCTACAGTCCATGGGATCACAAGGATTCAGACACAACTGAGCGACTAAGAACACACACATACACCAGGGAATCTTGATGCTAGCATCCAAACTGTTTCTTCCCCTTAGTGAGAGAAAATGGGGAGAAGAAAGTCCACCAAAGTTCTTCCTCAGGAATTTTTGGAGCTGGAACCAAGAAATTGTTGTTTCTCCAGAAAACTGAGGTAGTAAGACGTAAACCTTGAATGCATATGCTAAAAAGCAAACCCTGGAAAAGAAGGTTTGCAGATGGAAAAGGGTGAGCAGAGGTAGAGACAGACAGACAGACACATATTCTAACTAAGATGAGATAAAAGGGAAAGAGGAATTAAAGCATCCTTTCCCTGGAGGAATATTAGCACGGAACGATGGAGGGGAGGGAAACCTTGGGGAGTGGTTGAACTAATTAGTTCAACTCATCTCATGGCTGCCCAGACATGTCAAGTTCATCAAGCTGGATTAGATTGGAGACTGGACCACCCAAGTAATCACATGGTACACCGCCATACCAATGTATTAAAATATTTTTAGGGCTATTTTACCAAAACTAGAATATCTCCAGCAGTATTCCAGTGACACTGTAAAAGCAGTGCAATGGAACTAGTTTTATTTCTAAAACTCTTCTGGGGCATCTTGTACCTATGGAGGGAAGGCATTCTTGGACAAACTGCTTGGAGAAGCAGAAGACACACCCCTCCCCTGCGAGACATGCTTGAGGCTCAACAGGTGGTTTTAAAATAACCTTGAAACAAGATCAGATCATCTTAAAATCAAGGTTCTCATTGTGTTGAGTGAGGTAAACATGTTCGGAGCTAAAGCTGACTTTGAGAATGAAGATCTTTGATGCTACCCCTCACCTCTTGACCCCCTGCCCTTCCCTTTATGTAACTTCATGCTTTTACTTTTCTGAATAAATTTAGAGAACAGCAGTTTGAAGAGGCGTCAAATTAAAACCTGCCCAGAGCATCCCTATTCTAGCCTAAAGAAGGCACGCAGGCATCTAGTCCTGTGTGACCATCACCTTCTTCTTACTTTTTCTTAGACTCTTCCTCTCCTCCACGTGATGCTTCTCCGCCACCACCAAGAACTAGCTAAATTTCTATCTAGTTTAGCGAACAGTGATTCTATTTAAGTCACCATCTACACTCACCTGGAATCTTCTGCAGAAAGGTTAGTGAGAGTTAGAAACTCAACAAAGCTATACCCTGGATGTGTCTCCTGCAGATGCTGATTGACACAAAGGTGTGCGTGCTATTAGCTGTCAAGAGAAAGCAGGTCTGTCTCCTCTCTAGGGGCACCCAAGAAGTGCTCTGGGCTTCCCAGGTGGCTTAGTTGTAAAGAATCCACCTGCCAGTGCAGGAGATGTGGGGTAGATCACTTGTCTGGGAAGATCCCCTGGAGAAGGAAATGGCAACCCACTCCAGTATCCTTGCCTGGAGAATCCCATGGACAGAGGAGCCTGGTGGGCTACAGTCCATAGAGTCGCAAGGAGTCGGACACCACCTAGTGACTGAACCACAAGAAAGAAGCTCTATGCCCACGGGATACCTTGTTTTTTTCTGGAAGACCCCTCCAGAGAGTTTAACTGTTGTTGTAATTAGGTGCTATTCCTCTTCTTATTTCAGTCAACTTCTGACTGGCCCTTGCGTTTTGTCAAAAATCTGTTCTACATTTGAGCAAATGCAGGGAAGGAAAAAGAAATATAATCACACAACTCAGTCTCTAACAGGCAGCAGGTGGAGGCCAGTTGAATGGCAGACATCTCTCCTAACTCGAGGCTGACAGCCCTGCCAACTCCTCAACATTTTCATGAAGGAAGTGAAAAGAAGAAAATGTATTTGGCAGTTTTAATCAGATAATTACTTTAAAAAAAGGTATATTGAATATAATTTCCAGGTTTTTTCCATCTGTTTAAACTTAAGTAGAAGCGCGTCAGTCCTGAACTGACCACGCGACGTGATGAATATGCTCTTGAAATGAATGCTTTCAGATGGTTTCTTTTTATGAAACGTGCACAAAGATGTGTACTGTGGTGGTGGAGTCGGCCTTGGAGGACATCTGGCCACAACATGTGCCTCGTTAAGTTACACCTGTAAGTGTGGGGTCATTTTTTAAACCAGTAATATTAATAATAAAGGGTTCATTGAATAGGATTATTAATGGTGCCAGGTGGAGGATGTGGTATTACTTACAGCCTGGTAGGGGATTGGTTAATGTCTTCTCCCGCCAACATTTCTGGTTTCATGTTTATAGACAGAACGCTCCAGATGATGGCTGGCAACGTAGCCATTGAGAAAATGAATTCCCTCTCTTTCCCATCAGCAAGAAAATTTACAACAGTTGGTGAAGAATTTGAATGAATCCATTTTCTAATTTTGAACTCATAATCTCGCTGAAGAGCAAGTAAGGTATTTACCAATTAATTCAAGAAATTAAAAAGTCAGTCTCAGAGTTTTACTTTCTCTCACTTGACTCAAATGGAAACTTTTCCGTTCTAGCCATCTCCTATCACTTCTTATTTCAACAGACGTTCATCCTTGCATTTTCCCTTTGTGGTCACAAACTGGAAAAGCGGGGAGTGGGGGTAAAATCTAAGAAATCTAAAACCTTTCCTTCCTTCTGTGGAATGTTTGGCTTTGCTGTTTTACAATGCAAGGCTTGTAACAGAAGGAAATAGATGCTTGAGGTAGGGTCCTTTTAATGTGCGTTATTACAGGTGTTAGCAAGTCTGGTAAATTCAGAGTATTGTTTGATTTGGCAACCAGATCTCAAGACTTAGAACACCAACCCATGTTTTAGCTTCAGATTACATGCAACTAGAATAAGATTTTAAATTTAACAAGGCAATTGTTGAATGTTAATTGGATTGCATTTGAGTAATAAAACTCAATTGATTACTAAGAGCCTACTTGTAAAAGGCATAATAGAAAAATTGTCATTTGCACATCTTTAGCCATTTGTAAACACACACAAACCTCAATTTGTCCACAAAGAATAAACAAATAGAAACAGTTTTAAAAGTCTATTTGTGTCACACTTTAAAATTTAATAGTGATTTTTCACATACATTGTACTAACAGCTCCATAAAGTAAGCGGTGGTTGTTATCCTCATTTTGCGGTGAAGAAAACTGGAGTTCAGAGAATGATATTCTCAAGATACACAGCTAGCAAGTAGCCTCTTCAAAACTGAAACCCACCCCCACTGAATCTAAACTTTTATGTTTTTTTCCACTCCACCATCTGTTTCCCTTTTCTCAGCCAATTAATTCCCCTTAAGAAACTCCTAAAATCCAGGAATGACTTCCATTGCTACCTCGTTTTAGTATAAAGATATTTGCATAATCTGGATGATTCTCCTTGAGTCGATGAGAAAGACAGAAAGAACATATATACTGTGTGATTCCATTTCTGTGAAGTTCAAGTCAGTCAAAACTAATCTAAAGGGAAGGTCAGAAGAGTGGTTACCCCTGGGGAGACGGTATGGCCCGAGAGAGGGAGGAAACTATCCTGGGTGGAGAAATATCCGTATTTTCATCTGAATGGTGCTGATACAGGTGTATGCACTTAAAAGTTTAGCTGAACCCTTCGCGATCTGTGAAATTTACTGTAACTACCTTTCTCCACAATTAAAAACTAACTAAAAAAAAAGCTGCATTGCCCAGCAAGTATTTACTAAAATATTTCCTGTTCTTTCAGGCTTTTTCCTGCCCCTACTATCCTTGCTAGTGCTTAACTATTTCTTCTGTCATTATCACAATGTTGTATAATTATCTGAATCCGTGGCTCTCTCCCTTTCAAAGGCCAGAGACCATTTGTTCCTTGCACATGCATTCCCAGCATCTAGCAGGAGATACTGGCATGAGGTGTTTATTCAACAATTATTTGTCCAAAGAAAAAAAACAGTGAATGAATGAGTCAAAGAGCTTTTCACTTTACTATTTTATAACTTAGGCTAAGAAAATGGGTTATGTTAGGATATCCTGTTGGAGAAGGCAATGGCACCCCACTCCAGTACTCTTGCCTAGAAAATCCCATGGACAGAGGAGCCTGGTAGGCTGCAGTCCATGGGGTCACCAAGAGTTGGACATGACTGAGCGACTTCACTTTCACTTTTCACTTTCATACATTGGAGAAGGAAATGGCAGTCCACTCCATTGTTCTTGCCTGGAGAATCCCAGGGACAGGGGAGCCTGGTGGGCTGCCGTCTATGGGGTCGCACAGAGTCGGACACGACTGAGCGACTTAGCAGTAGCAGTAGGATATCCTGTAAGACCAGGAAAACAGTCCTCTAACTGGGGCTTCCTAAGAAGTCCTGATCACTTCTTCTGGAAAGGTACTATATATAACTGAACCACCATCGCCACCAAGAATGACCTGAACACACATGTCAAGGAGCCCACTCACTGCCACTGTAGGATCTGATGGTCTCCTTTCTAAGCTTTGCTGTTGCCATGGCTCCCTCTGCTTATGCCAAAGTCTGTGTGTATGTCCATGCTAAATCACTTCAGTCTTGTCCTACTCTTTGTGACCCCATGGGCTTTAGCTGTTCAGGCTCCTCTGTTCATGGGATTCTCCAGGCAAGAATATTGGAGTGGGTTGCCATGCCCTCCTCCTTGGGATCTTCCTGACCCGGGGATCAAACCCGGGTCTCTTATGTCTCCTGCACTGGCAGCAGGATTCTTTACCACTAGTGATACCTGGGAAGCCCTTATGCCAAAGAGAAGCCCTCAACTCAGATCCTGTCTCTGTTTCTGCCAAGGTCCTGGCCATCTGACCAGAGCTCCCCAAAATTCTCTTTGGTGTGGACATTTTACTCACATCCTGTCCAAAACTAAACGAAACCAAACCCTGGCATACTCTGGCTTCCTTTTCATCAGCCTCATGTGTCAGCTTTTCTTGTTCACCTGCGTTCCAAGCTCAGTGTGAGCAAATGTCACCATTTGACCACTTCTGAACAATGGCCTCTGCTTTGGGAGGTTTGCAGTACCTGTTCTGGTTTTTGTGTGTTTTTCAGCTTTGTGGCTCTCCTTATAGCCAGAAGCCCCCTCTTTCCTTCTTTCTCCTTTCTCCATCTCTTTTATTCTTTCCCTTCTAGAAGATTCCAACAAGCCCGAGTCCATCAGGAGAGTCCTTGGTGGGTAATGCTCTGATGACAGAATAGTCAGACTGTGATTTTTATCCACTTGGCCTAAGCCTACTTCGTTGTCTTGCTTACTGTTATCTCTACAACCTGCTCACCATTTGGAGTGAAAATTGAAGATTATGATTCTTTTGAGGGTCTGGCATGAGACTCTTTTGCTGTTTTGGAGCAGCTAAACAACCTTCAACAAGTGCTGGCATTCGCCTGTTAACAAACGTGTAAGTCATTAGCCAAGGTCTTGTCATCCATGAAACCAGGTTACGGCTTTATTTTGATTCCTCTTTATGAAGTTGCTCGGATTGTACCAATACTCAACATTTATAGGGTTTGGGCTCTTTATTCTTGGAGCAAGACTATCAGGCAGTTTGATGCCAAGAACAGGAAAATGCCCTGGAGGGTTATAGAAGTGATGGGTTTTTCATTCCCCTCATTCATGCTTCTTATCTGGGTACTTGAAATGGGGATAAAGAAGGAGGAAACAAACAAACAAACAAAAAACAAGTAGGAGGTGAATTAGCTTTGAAAATGGAGAATATCCTCCAAACGTAAATGTCACAATTTTGTATGGTACTAGTTCCTGAGTCTTTGTTAGACTGGAAAGCATATTGGAGTTGCTCCCTTCCCACTTTAAGCAAAATCCTCAATATCTGGCTCACTCACCTGGGCTATGTCAGCTTTTGATGACTGAAGGCACGTGGTTAGTGTCATGGTCAAATGCAGGGCTTGGAATCCAAGGAGACCACACTCAGCTTCTGACAACTTCCTACTGGGAACATTGAGTCTCCTCTCCAAACCTTAGTTTCCTCATCAGTGAAATTGGGACAGTCATACAGGCCACCACAAACTGCTTTAGATATTAGTTGAGATGTTATGTAAGAAAAATACCCATCAGTGGGAAAACATTGCACATATGTTCACATATTAACTGTGATTTCCTGTCTCTTGCCGGCTACTTGCAGTGCACTGAGAATTTTCCCTTGACTGGTCAGTCCCCTGTGAGAATGATTCCAAACCAGGACATGACTCCATCTAGCTTAAGGTGTGTGAATGTGTATGTTGATGGTGGGGAATGTAGGCAGTGGAATTAGGTGGATTATTTTGCCATCTTCTCTGCTCTGGGACCAAGAGGTTTTCTTGTCAATCATTAGGCATAGATTCATTCTCCAGATATTGAGACAATTGAAACATATAATCACTCTGTGTGATTTTTTTAAAAAATAATGGCAGGGAATTCTTAAAATTTATTATTTCAGTGGATTAACAGCCAGTAAATGAAACCTGGCTGATTAAATTCCCCATCATGTTTGATGGTTATGAGAATAAGGCCCTGTGTGCAGCACCTTTAGGGTATTATTAAATCTAGAACGGGTGAAACATTGTTTGAGAAAGGAGCCCGAGGCACTCTCCCCGTTGTGCACTCCTACTCCTGGCTTGAAATGAGATACAACTGGACCACTGCTGGGGCTGCCAACCGCCTTTCAGCACACCTCCTACCGCAAGGATGCAGATGCAGGAGCCTCCAAAGTGTCAAGCCAGGAAGCTGAATCCAGCTAGATGTGATCTGTGTGTCAAATCTACACTCCCTTGCTTCACGTGAATGCCTCCAGAAGCCCAGGCTAGTGACACAGATCTTAAGAGAAGGGGCAAGCCCAGCCTACCAATCTCTGCTCCTCTGTTCCTTTTGGTTCCACCAGAAACAGAAAGGAGGTCACTGAACTTGTGGGTTGTAAGTGCGGGAGACAGGCAGGATGTATATGAGAGGAGAAGAGAGGACGGAGGGGAAGAGAGTGGGATCCTCCCCCTCCTCTGACGGAGGGGAAGAGAGTGGGATCTGGTAGACCCTTGAAGGTCATCATTGGTGGAGCTTCCACCTTTAGAGGGGACCATTCGGGCCTGACTTGCTTCTTCCCTTTGGAAAGCACAGGGCGTGGAGGAACAAGAAAGAAGACGGAGGAACAAGAAAGAGGACGGATGAAGTCAGGTTGTGGTTGGAATAAAAGCATAGTGGGGACTAATTCAAAGATGACTTGTCAGAACAGAGAATACTTCCTTCTCTTTGCTCCATGTTCTGAAAGTCAGGGGGCGGAAGAAAAGGGAAAGAACATTTATCATGTGCCAATTCTGCACCAGACATTCTGCTCGCACTTTTCAAGTTACCTCGTTTAAACTTCGAAGGAATTGCAGTAGGCTCTTTCATTCCCCACGCGCCATAGGAAGAAGTCGTCCGTACTGATGACGTTACCCAAGGTCACGTGTATGAGGCAGCCAGGTAAGACCGGGAGTGCCTGCCTGCAAAGCGCTCGGCCGGATTGTCTCCCAGGATCTGTGACCTTGTGGTATTTCCACAGGTCTAGAAATAGGGGTCATGATATATGTCCTGACATGTTCTTCTTTAGGATTTTCAGAGACTAAAACAGGGCAAACAAAACACTTATAAATGCAAATTTATTTATGTCGATAAACCAAATATATTTTTGTGAAAATGAATTAAAATTCTAAATAACAATAATTTTTAAAAAACAATGCCTTGAAATTAACAACTGACACTTCAGTTAAGTAATACATGGATAATATAAATTAAAGCCCCCAAAGCTGGCTGATTTCCAATAGCTTTGTGATAGTCCCAAGATTTACAAATCAAATGACCATGTTCCAGAGACCTCTCAGGGTCAAACAGGACTTAACCCCAAATCTTAACACATAGCATGTGTCTTGAGATAGGATCTGGTTTGGGGTGGGGACCAGGTACTGTGTGTGTACGGAAACTATAATCATCCTGGGTTTACCCTGGGAGTGGCTATTGGGTTAAACTACCTTACCATAGTCAGAAGAAATGTTAAACTATCTTCCTCAACAAGACTCAGCTTCACCTAATAACATCTCCAAGTGTAAACTGGGCCTCCCAAGGGGAGCAGATATCCAAATAATGAGAAGGTAGGATTCAGAGTGTATTTGGGGAAGAGAAGCGGGGAATGGCTGCTGAGTTGACAAAGAGTGAAAATCTTTGAAGGATATTCCACATCCCCATGGAACAAGGAATTCTGCCCACTGACTCCAGCCTAATGGGTGTGCAGTGCCTTACAAACCATAAGCATGTTGTATAAACGAATTCCATAGGAAGCTGTGCGGGCTGAAACCTGCAAACCAAGCCCTCAAATTCTCTTCCCTGAGATTGCTCACTCTTGAGGGATAGGGCCGACTCCTGCAAAGTTCTGGGAAAATAGTATCTGCCTTTGCAGAGATGGGTGGGGGTGGGGGTCGAGTTTGACTAAGTGAGATGCCAGTGGTAAAGGTACTTATCTGTAACACTCAATAATAAGTGTTACTTATCTGTAACACTCTCTGTGTTAGTCACTCAGTCGTGTCCGACTCTTTGCAACCTCTGTCCATGGGATTCTCTAGGCAAGAATACTGGAGTGGGTTGCCATTTCCTTCTCCAAGAGATCTTCCTGACCCAGGGATCAAACCCAGGTCTCCTGCATTGCTGGCAGATTCTCCACCCGTTGAGCTACTCAGGGAGTGGTGACGGTCATGATGGTGAGGAGGAGGAGGAGGAGGAAGAGGAGGGCTGCTAGGGTACCTTGGGAAGCACTCTCGAGTACTGTGTTATTTCTTTGCGTTTGGGTTGCATCCTACGAGGTAGATGGCAGGAGTCCACACCAGAATCCCAGGTCCCCTGACTTCTAAGCCACCCTGTTCCACTTCTTTCTGCTGCCTCCGTGGGACTTTTAGGGAGGTAGGAGAAGGAGGAGCAGCTTGAGAAATCAGAGCACAAACAGTGATTCTGTAGCCGATACACTATGGTTCCTTTCACTACATTTCTCCAATGGGGTGAAAAGGCTTCTTTGTTGGTGAAAACAGAACCCAGAGATTAACAACCATCCCCTCCCCCTGCAGGGAAAATGTAGAAGAATCTCTTGGAGATTTATATGTTTTTTAGGCCTGCTGGTACTCTATCTCCTGACTAATTTTCAGGAGCAAAATAATACTTTCGTCTCTTAAAAAGAGAAATAAACAAACAACAAACAGACATTTTAAAAAATCCTCAATTTCTGCTTTTACGTTAGTCCTGAAATGCATTAATCTCTTTCACTTGATATGGCTTACTTTCATTCTTCCATTTTAATATCTTAGGGGAAAAAAAACACCCAAATAACCAATAACAGTTTACAGCTTTGACGCAGAGCTCTAAAGTTGTTTTTCTATGAATATAGATTATTACATTTTTTTACAAAGCAAGTAAACAGATGCATAAAAATGCATTATTTCAGGAGCACAAGAAAACCTGCAATAAGTATAGTGGTTTTAATTTGTTTTTATGATTACTTGTAATTAATTAGCATCAAAAGTAAATTATCTACCTCTGAAATTGTACCATCAAATGTGAGCAGGGTACTCCGTGAATGATTGACTGGTTCATCTTTATATCAAGGTGGGGAAAAAAATTATCTTTTATTTTACTACTTTTTTTAAACTATGCTTAAATGAAAGTGCCAAAAGCCGATGGCAATGCTGCAGAGGAAAAAATTAGAAGTGACTGATAGGAAGGCCCAGTTTGTTATGTGATAAATGGTGTCAGGGGGTAAAAACGATGTATATTAGACATCACGTCATTCTATCAGGTTAAACCAAGGATAAAAGCTTCCTTTAAGAAAATAAAAATGGATCAGCTCTGCTAAATTGGAGAAGGTTCTTCTACCTCCTTCAAACCATCACTCTTCAACGATAAAAAGGGAGACATTTTGACAGGTGTTGGTATTTTTTAAACCAACTCCTGCTCTTTGTCACCATCTATTTTTTGCCCCTTAAGATTAATGATGGAATTGTTTGCTGCAGCTTTGGTCAATTTAAAACTAACCAATAGCTTCAAGGGAGCTCTCCCCTTGACCTGGTCCCACTTCCTCTGACTTTCACTGCACAGGTCACCCTGCTGTGAAGTGTCGTTTTCTGAAGGAGTGCCAACAAGAAAAAAAAAAAAAAAAGAGCATTTAGTAAGCAGGCTGGTTTTTAACTGCAAGGAATATGTACGAAGATTTAGAATTTTCACCCACATCTATTCTATTAGCAAGAATGTACTTGAACTGAGAACAAATAGAATTCAACAACAGAAGAGGAGGGAGGGAGTAAATAAGATTAAAACCCCACATTCTCCTTTCTTGCTTAGCATCTCTGCTAAGAGTTAGGCGCTCTCACAATGGGATTACGGAGCTTCCAACAAAGTTAAATAAAATAGATAGATTCACTTCTACCAAGTTTCATCCCATAGCAGACACTCCAAAGACACACACTTTTTTTTATTTTGGGCAAACTATCTGAAATGAAACCCTAGATCTGTATGTTTTTAAATAATCTGTCAGGCAGAATAGAAAGTGTTACATGTCAATGGGAAATTTGGGATATATTTGCACTTATGTTTACTTCAACACTGATGAAAGAATATATGATAAATTGCTTCCCTATCAAGACATAGTCAAGGAAGGATTGACCTCAGTCACTCATGATTATTCTGGCCTCTTCCTCCAGGGAATCTACTCCAGGTAACCATCATGCTACCAGTGAACTTGGCTGGTTACTAAGGAACCATGTCAGAGTTAACAATCCCCAAAGAGAAAATGTCAAAGCAAACCAAGGATGTCTGCATCGCAGTGATTGTATAGAAAAATCTCTACTAAACCACACTAAAGTAATAAAGGAAGGTCAAAGTTCAGGCTACACCAACTGCATTCCTGTTTAAGTGTTTAAATTAAGGATTTGTCACAAACCTTGAATTCTTGTCCTTGCTCCTGTCCACCACTGTCGGCAGCAAGAGTCACAGAGAACTAGGGAACCCGTGAAATTGGAAGCCAGGATAGTTCCACCCTGAGGTTTGTCAGTGGTGAACACACGTTCCCAGGTTTCCTACCTGCCAAATGTGTCTTTGGAAGGTGACACCACCCTTCCCCAAGCACAGTGCTCAGGGGCTCCTAGGGAGAAGATGTTGGTTGTGTGTGTGCTCAGTTGCTGAGTCGTGTTCACTCTTGGAGACCCCATGGCCTGCAGGCTGCCAGGCTCCTCTGTGCATGGGATTTCCCAGCAAAGAATGCTGGAGTGGGTAGCCATGCCCTCCTACGGGATATTCCCAACCCAGGGCTTGAACCCGCATCTCCCGCGTCTCCTTCATTGGCAGGCAGATTCTTTACCTGCTAAGCCATGGGGGAAGCCCCAAATACTGGTTATTTTTTCACTAATAAAAAGAAAAATGGTAAAACTTTTCAAGGCACAACCGAGAAGAAAAAGCAGTTAGTTGATTTCTTGAGGAAATGGACCCAGGGACCAGGCTGAAGTCACCAATGTGGGAAAGCCCATGTTTTGGTTCTTATCATTTCTAATTTGGAATTTGGGTTCCTGGCTATAGCATAGCCTGGCATCCCATATAGAACTGTTCCCCTATGGATCCAACATGGCCATTGGGCTCATTGGCCACTAGGTAACTGTCTCTTTAGTTTTTGGCTTTTTTAATTCCTTTTTGTGTGATAATGTGTCCAGGAGAGGGGGGGTGATAGAGGAAGTGAACCCCTCATGTCTTGGCTTCCTAGGTCCACCTGAATATCAGATCCCAGTGCGGGGTCAAATTTCCTCCATCCAAGGCGGCATCTACTTACTGGGTCTGCTTCAAGGTGTTTATGATACTTCAGCAGTGGACACATTTGGGTGAGGACTAAGACCAATTACTTCAAAAGTAGTTTTATAGTGACGAGATAAAAATAAGTTTCCAGAAAACTGGCAGGGACTGCCCTGGAGAAGATTATTAAAAAGACGATATTCGTATTATTACCCACGCTGCTCTACTAAGGGCTTCCCGGTGGCTCAGACAGTAAAGAATCTGCCTGCAATTCAGGAGACCTGGGTTCCACCCTGGGTCGGGAAGATCCTCTGGAGAAGGGAATATGGCAAGCCAGTCCAATATTCTGCCATGGGCAGAGGAGCCTGGTGGGCTATAGTCCATGGGGTCGCAAAGAGTCACCATGAAGGTGCCTAACACCTTCACCGTTTTACTAGGCTCTTGTCCCCAAAAGCTCTGTGCCCTAATAGGCCCCATCTGAGATATAGGATCCAAGCTTTTTCCTCTCTGAGCAGAACGCTCAGGTCTGTCACTTTAAAATACCCTTCTTCTGTAAAGTGGCTCTGTCCTGGTACTTGACTCTGGATTGTGCACCCAGATTTCCAGGCTACCTACCTATTGTTTTATTAGATGAAGTTAAAGCAAAACAGGTAAATTTGTCTTGTCATATTTCCCTACTGGGTAGCAGATGTACATTCGAGCAGGATCTCTCTAAATATATATGTTGATATTTTGGTTAAAAAGAGTGATCCACAAGGGTTTTGATTCCAAAGTAAGGGAGAAATCTGGGGGCAGGTGAAGTTTTTTGGTTGCTGGGACAAGGCAATGACTACATGCTCTGAGTCTACAAAGCCTTGCCCTAAAGGTATATGTTCTATTAATACAAGACACACGATTTTCTTGATAATTGCTTTTATCTACCACTTAATATTTGCCATGGAGGCACAGTCACAAGAATTGCCTAGGGCAACTGTCTCATGTAAAACCGACATTGCTTTAAATCTACACATTTAAAAGCGTGAAGGCAAACAAGTCATATTTTATCCATTTTCAATTTATGAAGTTCCCTGGGGACACTTTTTACCATAAAGATCTTTGCAAGACAAATTATACACACTTCCTCCTCTTATTTTAGGAGAAACAATTGATACCCAAGCCTTTCTTCCAAATTCCTTTCATCAGCATTTACAAGCCTTTTTAAAAGCTCCCTTTTATGAAACTCCTTTCAAAGTTACACTTTTTCCTCCTAATATTATGATGTAATGAACCTCAAAAGGAACATTTGAATAGGTTTCCTCCCCGCTCTTCAGGATTCATGCTTTAGTTGGCAATTTCTTGTACTTTTGTGCTTTCTCCTCTCTTTACCCCTTTTCTTCCTTTGATGGCTTTTTCTGAAACACACCACTGAAACTCTTTCCCATTTCTCTAGCAATACTTTCCCTGATGTAAAACTGTAGGTGGCAGGGCTTCCTCAACTTGTTTGCCAGGTCCTTTCTTTAAGGATTTCTAAAGACAGAGCAAGGATGGTAATAGAGCTTAGGGTTTCATGAGAGAAATCCAACGAGAATATTTTCAAAAGAGCAAATGGTCTATATTAAAATATGTAGCACTGAAAATAATTATTTTGCAGCTTAGAAAGATTAACGTCCTTCAGGACTAGACCCAGACGTTCAAAGAACATTTATGGTTCTTCCAGTCCCAATACTTACAGACTTATGGTTTTGATTGATTAAGGTCATAGATGCTTTCCTTGACAAAATCCTAACATAGTATCTATCAAACGAACAATTTTACAAGGTAATGTCAAAGGATATTAATGGATTCCAAAAGGTTTTAGGTCTAAATTGAAACCTGTGGTGATGGTAGGAGAACTAAGAGTTACAAATGGGGTTTCCTTGTAGTATCAGCTGATTGTCGGAGGCAGGCTGACTGGTCTGCTTTGCATGAAATATCATTAACGTTGCGCATGGCTCAGCAAGACTTCTGCTGAAGAATAAGAGCCTTCTTCACATTAGCCTAAAGAAGTATCTGTGGCGTTAAAACAGATTAGTCATTTACTCACGGCACAATTATGTTAGTTATTTCTGATTTAGATCAAGACTTTATCGATATGCTTCCATGCTTTTACTGTATGTGCCTTATTTTGTTTTCCTTTGTTATAAAGATTAAATTTTCCGTTTATTTTTGTTTTATTCATTTCACTATTAATGACTGCTCTATATAATCTAGGATTAATGGCACTATCCACCCACTTGTCTATGCTAGGAAACCTGGACTCATTCTGGCTTAAAACTAATTCACTGTATCTTATGTTTTTAATCAAATTCCTATTTGCTCTTCATTTGGCAACGATAAATATGAGTAGCCACCGGGTACCGCACAGCATCTATAAATTCTGCCAGTTGACACCTTCCTGATTTGATTGTTCTGCTTTCAGAGCCTACAGAGTGTTACCATCAAAATCCCTCTCCTGCTGACCCAGCAACGTCAAAATCCAAGTTCACCAGTTGTAGAAGCCAATTCGATTTGCAGGCAGCAGATTATTTATCAGCTATCACCCTCATGAAGAAATTGGTGAGTCATAATTGTCTAGACCTGTCCTACTCAAGTGACATTGGATGATCAGCAGCTGTGTGTGTGCTCAGTCGCTTCCAACTCTGTGTGACTCCACGACTGTAGCCCGCCAGGCTCCTCTGCCATGGGATCCTCCAGGCAAGAATACCGGGGTGGGTTGCCATGCCCGCCTCCAGGGCATCTTCCCAACCCAGGGATCGAACTGGAGTCTCTTCTGTCTCCTGCATTGGCAGGTGGGTTCTTTACCACTTGCACCACCGGGGAAGCCTTTAGATAGATAATAAATGGAAATGTACCTTATCCAGGCAGATAGATAATAAATGGAAATGTACCTTATCCAGGCAACCTGTGAGACTCAGTTTCCCTTTCCTTTTGGTTGATAAAGCAAAGAAGAGTCATCAAGAGAACATCTTCTCCAAGGAAGTAATATTTTTAATAGATATACATATACTTTATCTATAGAGAGAGTATATATATATATATATATATATATGCAAAGTGAAAGTATTAGTCGCTCAGTCATATCCAACTCTTTGTGACCTCATGGACTGTATTCCACTATGCTCCTCTGGAGTGAGTAGCCATTCTCTTCTTGAGGGAATCTTCCCGACCTAGGGATTAATCCCTGGTGTCCTGCATTGAAGGCAGATTCTTTATCATCTGAGCCACCAGGGAAACCATACATTTTCTATTATATATATATATATATATATATATATATACACATACATACTTTAAAAAATCCTTATATGTATATGCTTTATATATCCTCACATATATACATATACTTTAAAGAATATATATACTTTTTAATGCATATATGTACCTTAAAAATTCTTATATATATATATATACACTTAAAAATCCTTATATGTATATACTTTATAAATCCTTATATATCTATATATACTTTAAAGTATATATGTATATATTTTTAAAAATACATATATACTCCTGAAAGATGATGCTGTGAAAGTGCTGCACTCAATATGCCAGCAAGTTTGGAAAACTCAGCAGTGGCCACAGGACTAGAAAAGGTCAGTTTTCAATCTAATCCCAAAGAAAGGCAATTCCAAAGAATGCTCAAACTATTGCACAATTGCACTCATCTCACACGCTAGTAAAGTAATGCTCAACAGTCTCCAAGCCAGGCTTCAGCAATACGTGAACTGTGAACTCCCTGATGTTCAAGCTGGTTTTAGAAAAGGCAGAGGAACCAGAGATCAAAGTGCCAACATCCGCTGGATCATGGAAAAAGCAAGAGAGTTCCAGAAAAACATCTATTTCTGCTTTATTGACTATGCCAAAGCCTTTGACTGTGTGGATCACAAGAAACTGTGGAAAATTCTGAAAGAGATGGGAATACCAGACCACCTGACCTAACTCTTGAGAAACCTATATGCAGATCAGGAAGCAACCGTTAGAACTGGACATGGAACAACAGACTGGTTCCAAATAGGAAAAGGAGTACATCAAGGCTGTATATTGTCACCTTGCTTATTTAACTTATATGCAGAGTACATCATGAGAAACGCTGGACTGGAAGAAGCATAAGCTGGAATCAAGATTGCTGGGAGAAATATCAATAAGCTCAGATATGCAGATGACATCACCCTTATGGCAGAAAGTGAAGAGGAGCTAAAGTGCCTCTTGAAGAAAGTGAAAGAGGAGAGTGAAAAGTTGGCTTAAAGCTCAACATTCAGAAAACGAAGATCATGGCATCTGGTCCCATCACTTCATGGGAAGTAGATGGGGAAACAGTGGAAGCGGTGTCAGACTTTATTTTTTTGGGCTCCAAAATCACTGCAGATGGTGACTGCAGCCATGAAATTAAAAAAGACGCTTACTCCTTGGAAGAAAAGTTATGACCAACCTAGATAGCATATTGAAAAGCAGAGATATTACTTTGTCAACAAAGGTCTGTCTAATCAAGGCTATGGTTTTTCTAGTGGTCATGTATGGATATGAGA
The DNA here is from genome assembly GCF_014754425.2 of Oryx dammah. Lineage (NCBI taxonomy): Eukaryota > Metazoa > Chordata > Mammalia > Artiodactyla > Bovidae > Oryx > Oryx dammah. The sequence continues at coordinate 6,500,144 of NW_024070206.1, read as the reverse complement.
GTTGGACTATGAAGAAAGCTGAGCACCAAAGAATTGATGCTTTTGAACTGTGGTGTTGGAGAAGACTCTTGAGAGTCCATTGGACTGCAAGGAGATCCAACCAGTCCATCCTAAAGGAGATCAGTCCTGGGTGTTCATTGGAAGGCCTGACGCTGAAGCTGAAACTCCAGTACTTTGGCCACCTCATACGAAGAGTCGACTCATTGGAAAAGACTCTGATGCTGGGAGGGATTGGGAGCAGGAGGAGAAGGGGACAACAGAGGATGAGATGGCTGGATGGCATCACGGACTCGATGGACGTGAGTCTGAGTGAACTCCGGGAGTTGTTGATGGACAGGGAGGTCTGGCGTACTGCAATTCATGGGGTCACAAAGAATCAGACATGACTGAGCGACTGAACTGAACTGATATATACCTTAAAATCCATATATATGTATATTTAAAGTATACAGCTTCCCTGGTGGCTCAGATGGTAAAGTATATATATGGATTTATATATACTTAAAAATTCTTCCCTAAGTGGTATACTACAAACTTGCACAATGATTTATTTCTAATTAACTTGCTAATAAAGAGATATTCTCTGTGTTTTGGCAAAATTTTGACCCAACAATCGGCTGGATATCCTGTCTGGACTTGACTCCAGCTTCTATCCAAAAAAGTCAGTGCCGAGTCTCCTGATCTGACATTTTGCCTGGGAACAGAAAGACTAAACATAACTGCAGTTCTGCTGACTACTGGTGGTGAAATGGAGTGAATCAAGAAAATGGTGGCGATCCATTCAACTTTCTGCATAGATTCATTTGTTGATTCATTTAAAATAAATTTGGAGGGACTTCCCTGGAAGTTGAGTGGTTTGATCTCCTTGCAGTCCAAGGGACTCTCAAGAATTTTCTCTAGCACCACAGTGCAAAAGCATCAGTTCGTCAGTGCTCAGCCTTCTTTGTGGTCCAACTCTCACATCCATACATGACTACTGAAAAAACCATAACTTTGACTATACGGACCTTTGTCAGCAAAGTAACATCTCTGCTTTCTAATACGGTGTCTAGGTTTGTCATGATTTTTCTTCCAAGGAGCAAGCGTCTTTCAGTTTCATGTCTGCAGTTACTATCTGCAGTGTCAGAACTTTAGCTAAACTCAAAGGAAAGTGATTTCTCCTGGAGGAAGCAGGGATGGCTTTGTATGGCTAGCTTCCCATTTTGAGCCCTGGCAGAGGACTTCCCCCAGGAATCTGGGATGTGGGGCCTTTACTTAGAGATGTAACAGTACTCCTGCAACACTCCACTTGCTTAGCTAGTGCCCTGGCCTGGAGCCCTGCCTGCTTGAAGGATTGGACATGGAACTGTGCAACCCAAGGTTTTTACACTGATTCTTCCCTCTGGGCAACTCTCCCTGATGCACACAAAGATAACCTGATGCCCTCCTGGAGCTGTAGTATGTGTTACAAAGGAGAGAGGAGGACTTTCCTGGTGGTCCAGTGGTTAAGACTAATGCAGGAGACACATGTTCGATCCCTGGTCCAGGAATCTTCCACATGCCATGGAGCACCTAAACCCATGGGGCAACTAAGCCCAGGGGGCAACTAAACCCACGTGCAACAACTCCTGTGCCTGAGCTTTGGAGCCCGTGTTCTGCAACCAGAGAAGCCACGGCAGTGAAAAGCCCATGCACCACAAATAGAGAGTAGCCCCTGCTCACCGCAGCTAGAGAAAGCCTGTGCGCAACAGTGAAGACCAAGCACAGCCAAAAATAAGTAATAAGTATATTAATAATAAATATTAAAAAAGAGAGAGATCCAAAAGTCTACCTTCTCTGTGCATGCATGCTAAGTCATTTCAGTCGTGTCTGACTCTGTGCGACCCCATAGATGGCAGCCCGCCAGGCTCCGCCATCCCTAGGATTCTCCAGGCAAGAACACTGGAGTGGGTTGCCATTTCCTTCGTGCATCTCCAAAGCACGAAAGTGAAAAGTGAAAGGGAAGTTGCTCAGTCGTGTCTGACTCTTTGCGACCCCATGGACTGCAGCCCACCAGTCTCCTCCGCCCGTGGGATTTTCCAGGCAAGAGTACTGGAGTGGGGTGCCATTGCCTTCTCCATAGGGAGAAGCAAAATCAAGAGCCAGCCAACTCTTTAGGTGAATTTTCCATCTAAAAGTCAGAGAGAAAGAATCCAGGTATCTGAACCTGAAACCAGACAGAAGCATAAAGGCTTGAGATTGTAGGCCCAAGGCAGATAGGATAAATTCACTGAACTACTCACTGAGCTACAGAGACTGCAGTGGAGACAGGTGGCCGAGGTTGTGAGTGGCAGGGGAGAGGTCACAGAGCTGCCTGATGGGGACAGGTGTCAAAGAGGGGGTGAATTTGATGAAGGAAGGAAATGAAGAAAGAGAATTCCAGGCAGAGGGATTACTGCAAAACTCCAGGGAATGGGAGGCTGCGGAGTGATGAGAGGGCACCAAGATTTCTGGAGTAGCAGAGACATGGAGTCCATGCATAGTGAGGGTCAGGGGCTCAGGAGCAAACCAATACAAAATTGTAAAGTAAAATAAAAAATAAATAAATAAATAAAAAACAAAGGCAGAGGAAGGCCAGCTCTTGGAACAAGGCCCATCGTGTTGCTCGGTGCGCTTACTTGTTCAGCCGTGTCCAACTCTTTGTGACCCTGCGGATGGCAGCACACCAGGCTCCTCTGTCCATGGGCTTTCCCAGGCAAGAGTACTGGATTGGCCATTCCCTTCTCCAGGGGATTGTCCCTACCCAGGGATTGGACCTGGGTCTCTGGCATTGCACGTGAATTCTTTACCGCCTGGGCCACCAGGGAAGCCCAGTGTTACTCTTGATAACTAAGGATAATGATTTCCTCTTAGACTGACATATTGCTGTGCTTCTGTGCTTCCTTTTCTTTAATAATTGACTTTGTGCAACAAATCAGTTTCTCTTTTGCTTTGGTTGTTGCAAAACTCTGGCCTCTGTTGTAGACAGACCACAACTTGGTTCACCACATTTTATTACTAGGATCTTGTGTTATTGCCCTTAACAAAGGCATCCACTGTCCTATTCGTTAAAGCACCATAAATACCCTTTAAAAAGTAATCAAGTATGAGTGATACCTAGAAATAATATGTAGTAGAACCTTCTATGAAACAACCAAATTGTAAATGTTTCTTGAACATTTCTGAGAGTTGACTTTTTTATTTGGAGAGACAAAATCACAAGGTTTACCAACAGGAACCTACTGTATAGCACAGGGAACTGTACTCAATTTTATGTAATAACATATAAGGGGAAATAATCTGAAAAAGCATGTATGTGTATATATATACACATCAGTTCAGTAATATGTGTGTGTGTGTGGCATGTGTGTGCTAAGTTGCTTCAGTCATGTTTTACACTTTGTGAGACCTTATGGACAATAGCCTGCCAGGCTCCTCTGTCCATGGGATTCTCCAGGCAAGAATACTGGAGTAGGTTGCTATGCCCTCCTCCAGGGGATCTTCTCAATCCACGGATTGAACCTGTGTCTCTTGCAACTCCGGGATTGCAGGCAGATTCTTTACTGCTGAGCCACTGGGGAAGCCCATATATATTTGTACATATATGTATATAGCTGAATCACTGTGCTGTACACTTGAAACTTACATGATATTGTAGATCAACTATATTTCAATTTTTAAAAGCACAAAATTTCATTCATTTCAACATTCAATTGTGAGCTTATAATCTATTTGATAACTCAAGCCACAGGCGGATAACATAAGTAATCTGCTATTACTAGTACCAGGCATTCTATGCAGGTTTAATTATTAATATCTTCCCCACTATAGCGGTATGTGCAATTAAAATATTTCAGTACTTTTCCTTTGGGTGGTATATGACTAGTGCTGTAAGACTCCTCAATTCACCACTTGCTACTAAGTTCCCTTCAAACCCTCATTCAGGACACCCACTCCCTTTCCTTACAATCCAGCAATCAAAGAGTTAACGTGGAGCACCACAGTGATCTCCATGCTCTCAGGGATCAGAGCAAGTCTCTGCTCTCATGGGATGGTGCCTGAATTTTGTTAAATATTTAGAATATCACCCTTGAGTTTATATTAGGTGCTAAATCATCTGTCTGACCGTTATCATTGTTACAACTAATAATGACTACTATTAGTTAATCGGTCTTCCCAAGTGGCTCACTAGTAAAGAATTTGCCTGCTAATGAGGAGATGTGGGTTCAAACCCTGGGTTGAGAAGATCCCCTGGAATAGGAAATGGTAACCTGCTCCAGTATTCTTGCCTGGGAAATCCCATGGACAGAGGAGCCTGGCAGGCTACAGTCCATGGGGTCACAAAGAGTCGGACATGACTGATTGACTGAGCACACAGTTAATCACTTACTATGTTCCAATTTAACATTTATAATTACCCATTGAGGGTGTCATTCAGTTTAGTTTAGTTGAGTCACTCAGTCCTGTCCAACTGTTTGCGACCCCATGGACTGCAGCACACCAGGCCTCCCTGTCCATCACCAACTCCCGGAGTTTACTCAAACTCGTGTCCATTGAGTCAGTGATGCCATCCAACCATCTCATCCTCTCATCCCCTTCTACCCTCTTCAGTCTTTCCCAGCATCAGGGTCTTTTCAGATGAGTCAGCTCTTCACATCAAGTGGCCAAAGTACTGGACTTTCAGCTTCAACATCAGTCCTTCCAATGAACACCCAGGACTGATCTCCTTTAGGATGGACTAGTTGGATCTCCTTGCAGTCCAAAGGACTCTCAAGAGTCTTCTCCAGCACCACAGTTCAAAAGCATCAATTCTTGGGTGCTCAGCTTTCTTTATAGTCCAACTCTCACATCCATATATGACTATTGGAAAAACCATAGCCTTGACTAGACAGACCTTTGTTGGCAAAGTAATGTCTCTCCTTTTTAATATGCTGTCTAGGTTGGTCATAACTTTCCTTCCAAGGAGTTAGTGTCTTTTAATTTCATGGCTGCAGTCACCATCTGCAGTGATATTGGAGCCCCCCAAAATAAAGTCTGCCACTGTTTCCCCATCTATTTGCCATGAAGTGATGGGACCGGATGCTATGATCTTAGTTTTCGGAATGTTAAGCTTTAAGCCAACTTTTTCACTCTCCTCTTTCACTTTCATCAAGAGGCTCTTTAGTTCTTCTTCAATTTCTGCCATAAGGGTGGTGTCATCTGCATATCTGAGGTTATTGATATTTCTCCCAGCAATCTTGATTCCAGCTTGTGCTTCTTCCAGCTCAGCGTTTCTCCAGATGTACTCTGCATACAAGTTAAATAAGCAGGGTAACAATATACAGCCTTGATGTAACTCCTTTTCCTATTTGGAACCAGTCTATTGTTCCATGTCTCATTCTAACTGTTACTTCTTGACCTGAATACAGATTTCTCAAGATTTTTCAAGAGGTAATCATTAGCAGGCTTATTTTACAAACGAGGCAACAGGCTCAGGGAACAGAAGTAACTCACATCAGGGAAAGCACCTAGGAAGTAGGGATGCAACTTTCCAATCAGGGTCAGAGTCCATATTTGGAGAAACTCTGCTATCCTGTGTGAGGTGGTCAGAGAAGTAGCGTGGAGGAAGGAGGGGGTTTAGAGGGTTTGGCTCAGCAGTGAGGAAGAGGGGTCATTCCTAGCAGAGCAGGAGGGCACGTGTTCGGTGGGTGGGTGAATCTTGCTTACACATTCTTCCCTTGTTCTGGATCCTTTCATTTTTGGTCACTCCTAAACTAATCATAAATAAGAGCTCTGAAGATTGCATCTACTTAAAAAAAATTTTTAGGTCACTAATAGACTTCATAGAAGTTCAACTAGTGCATAGTAAATTGGGTCTTCTTGGCCCCACAAGGCACCGTCTGGTTTATAAAATAACAGTAGATGCCCTCTGGATTACTTCCCCTAGGAAATTCCTCCTTATCTGCTGCCTGGCCATTAAGGATAATTTTCATGCTTTCTATTCTAATTAGTTTGTGTGATGGTTTTTCCACTTTAGTTTGTTTAGTTTATGAAGGGAAAAAAAGAGAAACAACACCTCTTCTGAAACATACAAAGGTCTAGCCTAGCTATAAGAATACAAAACTTTCTCAGACTTCAAGGGCAAGAACAAGTCAATACTTCACAGCTCAGGGAAAACGTGAGCAATTCCGAGAACAATTTAGCACAGATTAATTGGACACCTATTGTGGAAGCTTTGAAACAGAAGGAAGAAATCAAACAGAAAGATGCTCTTTTTGGTGGTTTTTCCTTATTCTTGTGTTTCATCCTCTCCTCTCCTGAAAGAAGTAATGAGTGTGCAGTTTAAGCTTTAGGCATAATGGTAAGGCTGGGAAAACTTTGAGAATGAACAGGAAAGGTGAGGTCATGGACCCTACAATTTCAAAATGGGAATTCATCATCAGAGGAAAGTAAGCGTTGTGTTCTCAGTCAGTCATGTCTGACTTCTGTTAGACTGTAGCCTCTCATGTTCCCCTGGCTATGGAGTTCTCCAGGCAAGAATGCTAGAGTGGGTTGCTATTCCCTTCTCCAGAGGATCTTCCCAACCCAGGGATTGAACCTGGGTCTCCTGCATTGCAGGTAGATTCTTTACCATCTGAGCCACTAGGGAAGCCCAGTGGCACTCAAGCCAGTGATTTCATAAAGGTTTCTGGTAATTCTTAACAATATCCCCCACCCCAGCACCCAGTCAGAGATCAGTCTGATGCATCATGAAAATGTCATTGTTCTCTATTCACTCACCACCTTTGGTGGCCACAGTTGGTTCTCTCTCTCACTCTGACGGGAAAAAATCCCAAAGCTTTCCCATCCGCTGCCTCTCATTGCCACCCACCAGCCCTTATGTCAGTCCAGAGTCCCAAGCATCATTAAAGGGGAGGAAAAAAATAATCCTGTCCAGATTGGCTGGCTTCCTGGCCTGGGCTGGTTCAGACAGCTCTTGGCTTAGATACCCTGTCTTCCAAACACAATCTGTTTTCAAGATTCCTGGGAAATATCAGGTCCAAGAGAGGGTTTGATTTTAACTTCACTGAACTCAGTCTCCTCTGCGTTCCACTCCTCTGAAGCCTAGTCAGCCCACTTACCCAGACTCAGTTTTTGGCCCACGTGACTAAGCCGTGTTCTTGGCTCCAGAATAATTTCTTGCCCTTTCCTGGCTTGATGGCTTTTTTCTTTCTTTCATAACTTTGCCCTGCTGATGAGTTAAGCATGACTCTGTTTCTACTCTATTCTAGAAGATCTTGGAAACGGAAAACTACAGGAGGTGCTGACTGACCGCATTGCAAGTAGACAGGACTCTTTTTTATATGTAATTTAATGAATTATTGCTGGCCGTGCTGAGGCTTCGTTGCTGTGCAGGTGCTTCTCTAGCTGCGGCAAGCAAGGGCTATGCTCTGGTTGCGGTGTGTGGGCTTCCCACTGTGGAGGCTTCTCTTGTGTTCCCTGGTGGCTCAGAGGGTAAAGCGTCTGCCTGCAATGCTGGAGACCCAGGTTCGATCCGGGGGTCAGGTAGATTCCCCTGGAGAAGGAAATGGCAACCCACTCCAGTATTCTTGCCTGGAGAATCCCATGAATGGAGGAGCCTGGTAGGCTACAGTTCATGGGGTCGCAAAGAGTCGGAGACGAGTGGAGCGACTTCACTTTCTTTCTTTCTCTTGGGGAGCGTGGGTTCTAGGGTGCACGGGCTTCAGTAGCCGCGGTTCCTGGCTTCCAGGGCACCCGCTCAGTAGTTGTGGTGCACGGGTTTGGTTGTTCTAAGACATGTGCGATCTTCCCAGATCAGAGATTGAACCTGTTCTCTGCTACTGGCGGGCGGAATCTTCACCACCCAGCCACCAGGGAAGCCCAGACAGGTCTCTTAAAGGACAAGGTTCAGCAGCTCCAGAACAGGGATCCAAACCTTACCTTTTTGGACCCCACAAGATCAGCAGATTCTGTCCAGTGTGGATCCTACAACCGGCGTAGTGCCGGAAGGGGCTGTAAAAACAAATGCAAAATGGTTTTTGAAGCTCTCTGAACATTTTTTTTTCTGTCTAAACGAGTAGTGTGGCCCCATTTTGTGTATCTGTGTGCTTTCATCTTCTGTGAGTACCTGGCACATTACTGTCTAGTTCTATAAAGCAATATACAGTTCTCTTCTTTCTCAGGGTCTTTGAATACATTTTGATACCTTCTTGGATCATCCTAAGAACATCCTTTCCTGGCTCTTCTGCACCACAACCATTCCTTTATAAGATGTCAGAGGCCCTTTTGCCCCACGATGCTGTTTTTTCCTAATTCTCCTGTGGGATCTCTCACTAACAGCTCTGACAGTTCTCAAAGTAAGGGCTGCACCATTTTTAACCTAGAAAACTTCGTTATAAGTTCTTTCCTCTGCCACCATCATTTTCAGGGTGATGGCTATGTCCAGAAAGACTGAGATTTTCAGAAATCAGACCTCCAGACAAGTGGGGATTTCTAGTATTATTATTATGGTTTCCAAAAATTATGTTAGAATAATATTCCAAAGTAATAGAGTAAATAAGATAAGTGACAACAATTCAATTCAAATACAGATAAGCTGGACCCCAACTTCCCTGGTCTTAACTACATGTATAGAAGCCTAAAATTTAAAATTTAAAATATATTTTATACTTCTGTTAGGCTTTTTAAAATTGTTTGGAAAATATGCTAATGATTAATCTTAGGAGAAATAAACCACCAGCTTTTTATTTTTGACTAAACAACAACAAAGTTTAATTAAAGTGAGTTACAAGAATGCTGATACTAAATATGTTGCTTTTCATGGCTAAGTTCTTTTGGTACACACTGACATTTCAAATACACAAAGATAAGACAACCCAGTAAGCTTAGATTCCAGGGAACATCTCCTGGTCAGAAGGTAATCATTTCAGTCTCATTTTGTGTGCATGAAACCACCAGCTTTCTATCAGAGTCTCAATAATGATTTAATCAACTAAAAACCACTAATCTACGTGGACTTATGAGAATGCTCCAGTCCAGGGAAAGCAAATGGGATTCTATTCCCTCTGTGGCCCCTCTGATCTGTGGAAGGGTAGTGGAGTGCTGCATTGAGGAAGATTCTGAAGCATTGTTGGATACGCAGAAAAAAACAAGTACCAGAAATATCCGCTGTGACTTCATCTAGATAAAGATTTGAGCAATCTATTTTAAAAAATCATGAGACATCAGGGAACTTTGAATGCCGAACATTTGATGATATTAAGGAATTATTAATGCTTTAGCTGTGATAATGGTGTCATGATTATGTTTTTGTGATTGTTTCTTTCAAAAACACATTCTAAAATATTTACAGATGAAAGACTATTATGTTGGTGATTTGTTTCAAAAACGATGGAGGAATGGGAAACGGTGCTGGAAAGGGAAGTAGGTGGAGGAGTAGAGGAAACCAGATTGACTTAAGCTGATCACTGCCGAGGAATCATTAAAATATTCAATCTTGCATAATACAAAATTTACTTTTTTAAAAAAGGTGACTCAAAAATGATTTTAAAGGAGAGTAAAAGAAATACTTCCCATGGATGTGGTGAGTAAGGTCAAGTTCAAAGAGTGGTAGAGGTGGGGCAGTGAGATCTCACTATACACTGAAAGTGAATGCTGTCCTCGGGTAATCAGAGTATCCTGTAAACGAGGAAACTGGTTCAGAGAAGAAAGTGACTTGCACAAAATCACACTGCTAGAGAAAAGCAGTTAGGTCAAGTCCAGGCTCCTAAACCTAATAGCCTCTTCATTATACCCATCCCACCCCACAAGCTTTTAATGGATTGATGTTAAAGGGTAAGTCACATTCAAATATCTTTCATGCCCCTCTGGGTCAAACAATGGTGCAAACAATTCTATGTCAACTACTAAGAAAGGTCTTTCCAGAGCTATTTACCCTGGAGGATGGCATGGCAACCCACTCCAGTATTCTTGCCTGGAGAATCTCCGTGGACAGAGGGGCTTGGTGGACTTCAGTCCATGGAGTCGCAAAGACACAACTGAGCAATTAAGCACAGCATAGAGTTATTTAGCTTAATTGTATTTTAATTGTCATTTTATACATTGTAGTTTATAAGATGACTGCAGAGTCACATGCAATTGTAAGAAACAATACAGAGAGATGCTGTGTACGTTTTCTCAGTTTCTCTTAGAGGTGACACCTTACAAAACTAGAGTAGAATGCCACAGCCAGGAGATTAGCATGGATGCAACTGACCAATCTTATTGGAATTTCCCTAGATCTGTATGCACTAATGTGTGTGAGTATTTAGTTCTATGCCATTTTATTACATGTGTAGATGACCGTAGTCACCACCTTGGTCAAGATACACAGGAGTTTCATCACCACCAAGAGCCTTACAAAGGGATGTTTTCATACATCATTACCACTGAGCATGAAATTCAAAACCAAAGACATAATTGCCAAGCCATAAATACTTTATTTTCCACATGGATAGGGACCTGAGAAGTCAAGAGAATGAGGCTAACCAAATGTGGAATATGAGTAAAAGAAGATGAAAGAAAATTGGTCCAGGTACATAAATGGATCCCAGGTTTTAAAAGTCAAGAATGTTTTAAGAAACTATTTTATAAAGCTGTATATAATAATGAACTCCATGCTTCACACATTCAAATGATCATATTTGTCATTTTTTCTTCCTATAGCAAATGACTTAACTTCTCTCAGATGTATTTTTTTTCATCTGTAAATGTGGATAATTATACCTATTTATGGGGCAACTTGTGAAGATGAAATGAGATAATATGTATGAAAGTACTTTAAAAATGGCAGAGTACCACTACTATTAAAAGTACTGTGTTATGTTTCATGTAATAAAAGACTGTAGAAATTTTTCTGTTATACTTGTTAAATAAAAATCTGACTTAAAAAAAAGTACTGTGATGATATTCATGAAGATAACACAAGTGATAAATAATTAAGCTGACATAAAGAATTTATTTTTGAAGGGAGTCTTCCAGGATATATCATATGGTCAATACTAGTTTATCCATCTACCATACATCCTACTCCTATTGGCCTGTAAAAAAGGTCACTGATACTCTCTATGATAATTCAGGAAAGCTGAACAATTTTTATGCATCTTTATCTCATCCAAGGAAGAGCCCAGTGAGAGTATTCAAACTATCAGGGACAAAAGATCTTACCTTAGTTAGAAACTCAGTTGTGTCTAACTCTTTGCGACCCCATGGACTGTAGCCTGCTAGGCTCCTCTGTCCATAGAATTCTCCAGGCAAGAATACTGGAGTGGGTAGCTATCCCCTTCACCAGGGAATCTTTCCAATCCAGGGATCGAACCTGAGTCTCCTGCCTTGCAAGTGGATTCTTTACCGGATGAGCCACCAGGAAAGGATCTTAATCCAATTGATAGAGGAATATCTTGGCTCCCCAAAATATCAAGGGACTTTTGAATCTGTATTGGTATTTTATTCTATTCTAAATCTTTCATATAATCTCTTGCACATGTAGTAATTGTGAGTTTTTACTTTAATGTTTGATTGACCAGCACACTGCATTTCAGAAGAAATTGGTACCCCAGAGAGGTAGCAGTATGGCAGGTATGGAACGACTGAGATCGTGAGCCAAAAGCTATGAGCCCAGAACAGGCCCTGCCACTAACGGTTATACTTAACCTCTTCAAGTCTTATGAGGAACTAAGGGGTTAACTCATCAGCTTCTTTTGAGGTTTACTTTTCTTTGTCTCCACCAAGTGTTTAAGCTCTTTTCCACTGATATTACCTGTCTCCATCAGCCCTCAGGAAAGTGGGAGCATGAGATCAAGCATACTCCTAGTGCAGTTGTCCACTTAAGGCAATTCATTAGTTATAGAAACTAGTTTTATTCCTACCAGGTAACAGAGTTTCAGTTTATAAACAGCTATTATGGAATCTTCTCTTTTCAATTACCCCCCTCCCCCGACCTCTATGACCTCCCCAAGCAGAAACCAACCTGGAAGGAGCAGATCTTAGTTAAATTTTTGGAAGCGTAGCCTTGCCTGATAGGCTCTATTTAAACATTACTTCTAGAATTAAATGCCAAATCCTCAGTTCTATGCACTGCTTCATTAGTTATTAATGAGGCAACATATTTGTTCAAAATTTATGATTGTTGATTTGCTCCCATCACTGTATGAAATATTAACATAGCATTTGTACTTGCAACCATTTGCAGACATTAGATTGTATATTTGCATATTCATGAACACTCATAAATGTTTAAGGAGACAGCACAGAAAGCATGGGAGCTGTCAGACAGCCAGTAAAAAGGCATATTTACAGCGTTAATAAGTATTTGAGTTTATAGGCCAAAACGATGAGTAACAAATTAAGTGAATTTCTGGTTTGCCTATTGTAGAGAACTAGGGATTTTGCCATTTTTTAAAGCTTTGCAAACTTAAAATTCATTTCATAGATGCTGAATCGATGCTTATTTTTTACTCACAAAATGTATGGTCTTGCTGCAAAGAAATTCGTAGAACTGTTAGGCTTTTAGAGATTTCATTTTCTCCCTTGCTGATTCATAGTTTCTCTGTCTTGGGCTTCCCTTCTATCAAAGTCATATGGAAAGGCAAATGCGTCATATGCTGAGCCATAATTATTTCTTATTTTAGTTCCATTGAAGAACCTGGACAAATACATTTTCTGGTGTTATGACCCCAGCCAATGTACTTGGCTTAGTCTATCAACCTATAAAAACTTGGACTTGAAGGTTACAAGGTACATGGAACATTAATGGACAATGAGAGGGAGAAGCATAAAATATCCAACTAATAAACACCTGACTTACAAATAATCCACACATACAAATGGTCACTAACAGCCCATCAAACCCACTCTGTTACAGGGAACTTCGCATGATGAAAAACCTAGGAACTTTTGGAAGTTTCTTGGGTCAATAATGAGGAAAGTATTACTTTGGATCTCTATCTCACACTGTACACAAAAATTCAATTCCAGATATATTAAAATAACTGGAGATTAAAGGAATAACTGTAAAGTTTATATTACATGAAACCAATACAGAAAAATATCTACATGACCTCAGGGCAAGGAAGAAAGAATCCACCCACCTTATGGACAGTGTGATTCCCTGGACCACATCATTGTTAAAAGTCTCAAAGGTCATGTCTGGGTAGATGGAAGTGTAAGGTAGCTCTCCATATCCTTGTACCAGCAAAAGAAAGGGGTCATGGATTAGCATGTGGTTCATAGCTGGCTTCTGTGTAATGCCTTAATTGTTCTATGGGTCACTGCTGAAGTCTGCAACTGATAGATTTGGGGGCTTTTCCTTCTTGGCTCAGGAAGGACTTGATGGTCTACTCAGGTGACCTAGGCCCATGCTATTTAACTCTGACATCTGGAAGTGATTTTCATTTGATGTTTACCCTGTGTTGTAACCTCCTTGGCAGGCCAAGGCAACAAGGCCAGTTTTCCCCAGTAATCTCATTACAGTAATTCAGATTACAGTGATCCTCAGGAATCTCATCTGCCAGAAGTACCACCACCTTCCTTCTGTGCTTCTCCACAGAGCAAGCTGGAACTTCTAGATATTCTGGAAGGCACAGGAAACTAAGTGGGTTTCCCTGGTGGCTCAGCAGTAAAGAATCCACCTGCAACATAGGACATGTGACCTTGACCCCTGGGTCAGGAAGATCCCTGGAGAAGGGTTTAGCTACCCACTCCAGTATTCTTGCCTGTAGAATTCCATGGACAGAGGAACCTGGCAGGCTACAGTCCATAGGGTCACAAAGAGTCAAACAAGACTGAGTGAGCAGGAAACTAACCAGGGTAAGGGGCTGTTCACCTTGTGTTAGTCACTCGGTCATGTCCGACTTTTTGTGACCCCACAGACTGTAGCCCGCCAGGCTCCTCTATCCATGGAACTCTCCAGGCAAGGATACTGGAGTGGGTTGTCATTTCCTTCTCCAGGGGATCTTCCTGACCCAGGGATTGAACCCAGGTCTCCCGCATTGCAGGCAGACTCTTTACCAACAGAGTCACCAGGGAAGGCCACCAGGGATTCAACGTCAGTTCAGTTCAGTCGCTCAGTCGTGTCCGACTCTTTGCGACCCCATGAATCGCAGCACACCAGGCCTCCCTGTCCATCTCCAACTCCTGGAGTTCACTCAGACTCACGTCCATCGAGTCCGTGATGCCATCCAGCCATCTCATCCTGAGTTGTCCCCTTTTCCTCCTGCCCCCAATCCCTCCCAGCATCACAGTCTTTTCCAATGAGTCAACTCTTCACATGAGGTGGCCAAAGTACTGGAGTTTCAGCTTTAGCATCATTCCTTCCAAAGAAATCCCAGGGCTGATCTCCTTCAGAATGGACTGGTTGGATCTCCTTGCAGTCCAAGGGACTCTCAAGAGTCTTCTCCAACACCACAGTTCAAATGCATCAATTCTTCGGCGCTCAGCCTTCTTCACAGTCCAACTCTCACATCCATACATGACCACAG